>NW_022987581.1:2686512-3034012 GCF_902827165.1 Trematomus bernacchii | reverse complement strand
GTATTCACGTGTTAATCACTCGTATTGCAGATGGAAAAGGTGGAGCTAACTTTAATACTGCCAGGGATCTTAATTGCATACATACTTGAGATGTTTTGTTTTAATGGTGTGAATAATTGGTATAATACTAACTAAAAATGTCAAATAAATGTAGTTGTATAAATGTGTATTAAGTGGAAGTACACAAGTGAAGTATAAGTACCTCATCATTTCAGTTAAGTTATTGATTGTGCACATGCATTCAAATAATTTGTATTGCATAAAGGTCCATTTTTAGTCTCTAAAATATGAAGAAATCTAGTGTTTCAGTTTCATATCAATTTAAGAGTGAACATCTTTTGGTTTTAAAATAACCAAATGTTGTTTCGAGGCATCACTTGTATCGAGGGTCACTTGTAAGTGATTATGCATGTGTAATATGACACCTGGTGGACAGTGAAGGTAGTACCAGGGATTTAATGATATGAGACAACCATACAGGCTATGGAGAGCAGGGCCGTCCCTCCCTACAGGCCGATCATGCAGACTGCGTGGGGCCTCACCTTGCGGAGGGGGCCTAATCTTGCGGAGGGGGCCTCACCTTGCGGAGGGGGCCTCACCTTGCGGAGGGGGCCTCACCTTGCGGAGGGGGCCTAATCTTGCGGAGGGGGCCTCAACTGAGCCGAAAATGTTTTTTGAAAGATCATGCAGTACACTTCCAAGTTAGGATCTTAACGTCACTTTCAGGATACAAGAAAAACCAATACATTTGTAATTACCTAATACAACACACAACTGTTTACATGTAATGATTCTAATGCGTTTTATGCTCTTAATGGGAGGGTGTGGCACTGGTTTGAATCCCACTGCAGTCAGCATGTCGTTGTGTCCCTGGACAAGACACTTCACCCCAAATTGTTCCTGAGGGGATTGCCCACAGTATTGAATGTATGTAAGTCGCTTTGGATAAAAGCATCTAACAAGTGACATGTAATGTAATAATGTCTTTCATTTTTGCAAAGCACTTTGAATTGTCTTGTGTTGAAAAGTGCTCTATAAATAAACTTGCTTTGGATCAAGTGTGGAACTTAAGACAAAGCGAAGCAATAAATTACTTTCAAGTGTGTGCGTTTTACTGCGAGAACTGAGGCATTTGGCCCCCGGGCCTTGAGTTTGACACATGTCAGACTGTATATATATATATATATATATAAATAAAGGTGATTATGCATGTGTAGTATGACACCTGGTGGACAATAAAGGTAGTACCAGTGACTTGACACCTGGTGGACAATAAAGGTAGTACCAGTGACTTGACACCTGGTGGACAGTAAAGGTAGTACCAGTGACTTGACACCTGGTGGACAGTGAAGGTAGTACCAGTGACTTGGACACCTGGTGGGCAGTGAAGGTAGTACCAGTGACTTGACACCTGGTGGACAGTAAAGGTAGTACCAGTGACTTGACACCTGGTGGACAATAAAGGTAGTACCAGTGACTTGACACCTGGTGGACAGTGAAGGTAGTACCAGTGACTTGACACCTGGTGGACAGTGAAGGTAGTACCAGTGACTTGACACCTGGTGGGCAGTGAAGGTAGTACCAGTGACTTGACACCTGGTGGACAATAAAGGTAGTACCAGTGACTTGACACCTGGTGGACAATAAAGGTAGTACCAGTGACTTGACACCTGGTGGGCAGTGAAGGTAGTACCAGTGACTTGACACCTGGTGGACAGTGAAGGTAGTACCAGTGACTTGACACCTGGTGGGCAGTGAAGGTAGTACCAGTGACTTGATATTATAGGGAGACATTGTAACTAGCAGAAAACACAGAAACAGCAAATCTCTTTTTATGTTTTATTTTGAAAGATCATGCAGTGCACTTCCAAGTTAGGAGCTTAACATCACTTTCAGGATACAAGAAAAAACCAATACATTTTTGTAATTACCTAATACAAAACAAAAGCTAAACATTACTGAGGAATGTAACAAATTAAATAGTAATAGGGGGGAAAGAAAAGTGTGCAACACCACTAACGCTGCGCTGCAGATCTTAAAAAGGCTCGATAAGAGGTTGATGTTGTCTGTAACCCTGTCGTGGAAATACAAAAAAATCTGGATCAAGTGTGGCGAACTTAAAAGACAAAAAAAGAAGCAATAAATTACTTTCTTTCAAGTGTGTGCTATTTTACTGCGAGAATTGAGGAGGCATGGGGTACGGCACCAGCGGTGGGGGGTGCTGCTGAGGAGGAGCCTGGTTCTGGGGGAAGGGGAAGGGGGGGTGCCCAGCTGGTTGTGGGGCTTTAGCTAGGAAGGGCTGGGCCTGGAAGTTCTGGCCACCGAAGGCTCCGGGCGGGGTGTTAAAGTTGGACTGTCCGTTTCCGTTGTACCCGGCTCCTCCTCCTCCGCTGTAGCCGTTAGCCGCCGCAGCGCCGCCGCCACCACCACCGCTAACGCTGCTGCCGTTTCCTCCATAGCCGCCGTTCTGTGAACTGCTGCTGCTGCTGCCAAAAGGTTTGCTTGGTCCGTTGTCATATCCTCTGCTACCGCTATCCCGGTCCCTAAAACTGCCAAAGTCACGTCTCCCAGAATACCTATCCCGCCGGTCGTCCCTGTAATCACCACCTCGACCGCCCCTTGAACGACCCCCCCCCTGCAGGGAGAGAGAGAGAACAGGAGGTTTAAGAAAGACACACAGCCATTTTGTTTTCAAACACAAGGGTGGCATTCAAATATTTGTTGGTGGTTGAATTGTCCCAAAAATATCAGGTCCCATGTTTGTTTACAATCTCTTTAAACTCAGTGAAAAGATGTTAAAGGAACTGAAAAACTAAGAAAATCTGACTAGCATTTATGATTTTAAGATATGTGCGTCTTGTAAATACATGTTGTACAGCGGACTACCTAAACGGCATCTAGTTCCCTTTCCCACTGTACATTTTGAGAGAACTCACACATCAAAATGTACAATTAGAGTGCATTAGTTAGGATGCTTAGTAAACATTTTACTTATATGCCATAACGTGCTTAAGTGCAACTATGCTGAAACTAGAGAAAGTGTTATGAGAGTTAGACGTTTCTTTGTGACACTGAGCACTCTCTAATTAAAGATTATAATTAGGGCTTGTCCACATAACGTACTGACGAGTGAGTAAACAGGTTTCTTTGTTCCGGTCTTTTCGGCACAAAGTTGTCCATTGTTTTCGGGCATCCCTGTTTCCTAAAGCCGGGTCAATCTTAGCGTCCACTGGATTATACTCAGTCACTCTGACAGACAGGCATAGTGGCGGGAGGCTGATGTTTCTTAAGCTATTCAATATGTTTGAAGGGTGACTTGATATACTTTGTAAGTTTGTAGTATCTATACGCACTTTTAGTTCAATGAAAAGTGTTTAGAACCAGATATTGTTTTGGGACAATTTGACCAGAAATAGTGATATAGAAGTGAATAAAAAGCCCCTCGAAAGTCCCAGAGCAAAGAGCAGCAGAAAGAGAGTGGCTGCACTTCACAGCACAGTTTCTGTATCTCACCAATTGGATTTACCTCCTCTGTCTTCCGCCATCTGGAGGAGCTTGGGGTTGATGGCCTGGTTGGCTTCGCGGAGCACAGCGATGAGATCACTGGCCTGGCGCATGTTGTTCGGAGTGAAGAAGGTGTAGGCCGTGCCTGTCTTTTGGCTACGAGCCGTTCTGCCAATGCGGTGGATATAGTCCTCAGAGTTGTTGGGGTAGTCAAAGTTGATGACAAATTTCACATCTTCCACATCTGTAAGATTGTGTTGCGGTGTGGCATAAAGGAAAAGCAGGACAGCACACAAAGAGACGTGTGCCAGCGCCACCACAACAACCAGATCAAAAACAAAAAGTTAGTGGAGGTCATGAGGTAGAGAAACGGCTGGCTAATATCCACAAAACTCTAACTCCTTTGGGGAGACTACGGTGGGAAAAGAGAAACGATGCACACTCCATTGGCTTCCAATCCAGTGGGATAATAAAATAAAAACCCTCCCCTTCACTGGCAGACCACCCTCAGAAAGAATGGATCAGAAGTCTTACCATTTTCTGGAGTATGCATTCACTAGTCCATTCCCATTGCAGCACACGCCCAAAACACTGACTCATTACTGCCTCCTAGTGTGCCTGAACTAGCACTACAGCAAGGTCCCATCTCTCTCTAAAGCTCACTGCAGTGTCTGTTGATCTGAACCAATTTGCAGGATGCCTACAAACAGTGCATCCCAAGCTTTTTTTCCAGACCCAGTGTTCTCATAATGTCTCTCGTTGGCAGGTCTCGACATGACTTTGAAAACGCAGGCGAGGGAGGAGTGTGAGCTTGGATTTTGTCCAAGTGTGTCCAACAACGAGCATGTCCCACTGTCACCAAAAGCGCCAGTAGTAAGCCATGTCATTTACAGAGGTGAAGAGGTATGGTATCGATCTGACAGAACTGCTCTTCGAAAGTTTTTTTTAAGAAACTTGCAACGTTAAAATCGCCACCCATGCTTTACAACGAGTCTACGCAACAGAAAGCACCTTCCAAATGACTCAAACAGCTTGCGATGCACGGTACATGCAAGACAATAGGAGACAGTGTAGCTGGGCTTTGAGCTGGGACGGTTACAGAGCCTGGGTGTGTGAAGCAGTCCAAACCATTGCCAGAGAACAGACGAGCATTATGGGGGCGGAACTGTGGCCAGCCCTCAACTCGCCCACCCCGTTTTTAGGCAGGCCAGCGCGTTATTATATGCTGCTCTTTTGGCCTGGTCACCTCTGTGTCTATCTGCACGACTGGGAGACCCGCGCCTCGCCAGTCAGGACACCTCCAAGAATCCTCCTTCCCCCTCTGGAGAACCTGGGCTTGTCATGCCAAGGCCCTGCCACACAGACTGCGCCTTCAGGTCAGGGGAGAAACTCAGAGAGAAGCAGAAGGAGTTACAGAAAGCAAACACTTTCCTCTCTTGTTTTTAAAAATGCATTAAAGAGTGGACGAGTGTTCAGGGAGGATACTGACCTAAACCCCTGGAGGCAACATCTGTGGCAATGAGAATCGGAGCCTTTCCGTATTTGAACTCTGAAAAATAAAAATAAAAGGTTATTTAGACATGTTTCTTGTATATTCTACAATTGTTTTATGAATTACTGTTGATGCAAGCTTACCATTGAGAACCCAGTCTCTCTCTTGCTGGCTTTTATCTCCATGGATTCCCATACCAGGCCATCTAAACAAAAAGATTGAAGGTTTCATCGTTAGTCCATGCAGGAACAAGTCAGTAAAACAGGCAATGCTACCGTGATTAACCCTTAGATGCATAAGTGGGTCTTTTTTTACCCGGTGAGGTGGTTTTCTTGAAGTATCTTTGCAATTAAAAATGTGCATCATTTCATATTCCAGCTATTCCTCAAAAAACATGTTTTGATATCATGCCATTCAATTTCTTTGTTTACATTTCAAGAAATTGTAGTTTTTGTATTTCTAGTAGGGTCCATTACTCGTGCATCTAAGGGTTACGTGTTTTCATGTCAACACTTACCCATCCTTTCTCATCCTCCTGGTGAGATCATCACAACGCCTCTTGGTCTCCACAAAGATGATGGTCTTGTTCTCCTTCTCGCTCATGATTTCCTCGAGCAGGCGGATCAGTCTGAAACAAAGACAGCAGCTCGGTCAGTACCAACGTATCAGTCAACTTGAGTACAAATATTTGAGTATATATTTTAACACGTGTTTTTGTATCTCTCACTACGTCCTAAATGCATGCAGTCTCACTTAGACCGCAAGTGTTTTTAAGAGTAAGAAAGTGTGCTAACAAGTGTCTAAGAAGAGTAACCACTTGTTCAGTTTGTCTCATCACTGATTGAGATTAGTCAGCCACTGTGTCGCTGCCATCTCACCCACAGTGATGGGTTAATATTCCCTTTCTACGACAACTCACCCTGTCACTGTTTAGACAAAGAAAGCGCTTTTTTGAAGGGGGCTCCAAATGATTAATAGGCAAGTAAATTTAGCAAAGTAATAGTAAGAAATGGCACCAAATAGTTTGATCAATACATGTCTTTGGAAGTAGTGAATGATAAATTAGATCTGAACTATACAGCACCAACTAATAACTTTAACATTGACATCACTAGATAATAATGGGGGCCTTTATTGTGTTCATTATGACAACGTGACTCACTTGTTTTCCTTCTCTCCGTCATTGCAGACGTCCACGATCTGCAGGATGTTGTGGTTGGCACTGAGCTGCAGCGCTCCGACGTTGATCTGGACGTACTCCTTCAGGAAGTCTTCTGCAAGCTGGCGGACCTCTTTGGGCCAAGTAGCACTCCACATGAGAGTCTGACGGTCAGGCTGCGAGAAAAGAGACATTTAGTACAACGTTTCCATAACTAACAAAGCATTCATCTCCCATGTAGAGCTTCTCTTGGATAACTGGGACATTTATATTCAATCTTTAACTAGCTACTTGTTCAGTTTGTCTCATCACTGATTGAGATTAGTCAGCCACTGTGTCGCTGCCATCTCACCCACAGTGATGTGTTAATATTCCCTTTCTACGACAACTCACCCTGTCACTGTTTAGACAAAGAAAGCGCTTTTTTGAAGGGGGCTCCAAATGATTTACTTCTTATTAGGGATGCTCCGATCGATAAGCCGATAAAATAGCGGTATGAAACGTGTTTGAAGCAGAAATCCTGCAGCTCCACCCGCTGTGACGGACCGGTGAGCCGAGCGAAACACACTAAGAGTTAGACCTAACACACTTCACTATTTCATCTACCTCTGGAACAAGCTAAACTAGTTATACATATATTTATAGAGAGGAGAGGGAGAGCGAGGAAAAGAGGGAGAGGAAAATGGAGGAAAAGAGAGGGGGAGAGAGAGCCCCATTAACTGAGTTTTAAACATCCCTAGCCCCGCCCACTCGATACTGATTCCGGCCCCAAAATGGGCGATCGGAGCATCCCTACTTCTTGTCATAAAATGTGGTGTCTGGTGTAGAAAGAGACCATTTTTATATTCTAAAATCTGCGAGTATAGGCCTCCCAAACGTACCCGGATTTGGTCGACGATTTTTCTGATCTGTGGCTCGAAGCCCATGTCCAGCATTCTGTCGGCCTCGTCCAGCACGAGGTAAGTGCAACGGCGGAGGTTTGTCTTTCCGGACTCGAGGAAGTCGATGAACCTGCCAGGAGTGGCGATGCAGATCTCCACGCCTACAATGAGAAGAGTAACCATGAGAACGGCATTTTTGAAACTTACATTTTTTTCCTGGCTGAGCGCTGAGGACTTGTACGTACTGCAAGGAGCCAATGGGGGCAAACTACCTGCTTTTATGTTAAAGAGGGGATTGGGGTTGTCAGTGTCCTTTGTGTATTCTGTTACTATTAATCATCCCTCGTTTTCAACTTGGTTTGGCCAAGCTACTATATAGGTTCCTTAGTTTGTCATTGTAGCAAGTCAGTTTGTTGAGGTAACACCTGTTAAGTTGATTTCATGTGTATATGAAGTATTTTTCTTCGATATGCTTAGTTATTAGAGATTATTGGTTTATGATTTCGGTAAATTAAAAAAAAGCCAGTTTATTTAAACCACTCTTAATTTTTTTGTATTATTAGATTGAAAACTACACAATACCTCTTTCCAGGTCACGGATCTGGGGTCCTTTCGGGGCGCCTCCATAGATACATGTGGACTTCAGACGTGAAGCTCTGCCGTATTCTGCTGCCACCTGTTGCACCTGCTGAGCCAGCTCACGTGTCGGGGCTAGCACCAAGCACTGTGGAGAGGGAAAACAACTTTAAGCATGCTTCAAAAAAAGAATTCAGAGATGCACCCTGAGGCTACTTGTTTAATTTGTCTCATCACTGATTGAGAT
The DNA here is from genome assembly GCF_902827165.1 of Trematomus bernacchii. Classification (NCBI taxonomy): domain Eukaryota; kingdom Metazoa; phylum Chordata; class Actinopteri; order Perciformes; family Nototheniidae; genus Trematomus; species Trematomus bernacchii. Next base: position 3,026,153 of record NW_022987581.1, on the reverse strand, counting down.
TAGTCAGCCACTGTGTCGCTGCCATCTCACCCACAGTGATGGGTTAATATTCCCTTTCTACGACAACTCACCCTGTCACTGTTTAGACAAAGAAAGCGCTTTTTTGAAGGGGGCTCCAAATGATTTATAGGTAATTAGCATGGGAAGTTCTGGGAATACTTACAATGGGTCCGTCTCCACGCTCCAGGAAAGGCTGGTGGTTGATGTGGACAATTGAAGGCAATAAATACTGTGGAGAAAAATACACGACAGTCACTACCATGATCTAAACAAGTGTTAACAGTCACTACCATGAGCTAAACAAGTGTTAACAGTCATAGATTTACTATCTGAATATTAAACTTACAGAAAGAGTCTTGCCAGAGCCAGTCTGTGCAATGCCGACCATATCCTTTCCACTGAGAGCCAGAGGCCAGCCCTGAGCCTGGATGGGTGTCGGTTCAGTCCAGCCCGCTTTGTTGATCACATCCATCACATAGGCTGGAGAAAAGGAAAAATAAAAATTAATGTGTGCAAACATTTCTGACATACACCACAACTTTCTAAGCATCTCAAATGTATTTAGACTTCAGATCAGATGTATTTTATTAATCCCAAAGTGGGAAATTGATTTATTGCAGCATAAGGCTTTGGAGAAGATTTAAAAAAATAAAAAAGATAGTTATAGTGTATGTAGAATAAAGAGTATACAATATACAGAAGATATAATACACTAATTGACCAACCTAATACTCACAAAAGTACAAATTGTTTAGGTGGATTGAAATGGAAATGTTGGCATCCCATAAGAAAACTCAAAAGTTCTAAAAAAGTTCATATTTCAAAAAAAAATGAAAATGGGTTTATTGTATACTTACATGGGAAGCTGGCTTCGTGGAAATTGGCAATAGGATTTGGGCAATCTCTCCCCTTAATGGTAATGATTTTGGTCCGTCTGTATGTTTCAACTTCAGCCTGCAAGAAGAAAAAAAAATGTTGTTCAGTGATCATTGCATAACCTCAACACGTGCAGGAGGAAGTTATGTAACACTGCGTGGACCGAACCATGCTGTCTGACTACATACCGGGTTCCTGCGGGTAACATCGGGATGCTGTTGGTAGAAGTTCTTCTCAAATTTAGGGAGCTCATCCATGTTCCATTGTTTCTTCCTCAGCCTTTCTCCGGGGTTTCCGAACTTCCCTCCACCGCCTCCACCTCCACGACCACCACCTCCGCCGAAGCGAGGGGGTCCTCCGCCACCACCGTACCTGCAAACACATGCGCCGTTTTAGTCACACATATAGTCCGTTTACAGCAAGTGAACAAAGACTGGTGTTAACTGCGTCATTCTGTAGGAAATGTAAAGCTGTCATATACTTTTCAACCAGTAGAGGAACAATGGAAAAAAACCAGCCGGCATTTTGTGAACGCTTTCATTGCTGCCACATGGCGGAAAAAAGCCGACTATCTGCCTTAAAACTGTGTTTAAAAGGAAATCTGTTAAATAAGACCTCATCTGGAGATTGTAGTGCCATATAGTACAATAGATTATAACATTCTCTTCACACTGAACATTTTACATTAATATGTAATGTATATATCCCATTCCGTACGCATTTTATATAAATAAAATCTTACTTTAATAATGTGTGAGCTGTAATTTGGCCTTTCTTATTACAGCCTTTCGCTTAGTTCCGTTTTCCAGTTTGAGATTTAAATGTATATGTTCTACTCGTCATTTTGCAAATTATGTGTAATGCCTTTGTTTTAACACAATGTTGTACATTTTCCCCATTTGGGATCAATAAAGTATATCTTATTAAAGAGTGAGCTTAGCCACCGTTATGCTAAAGGAAGCTAATGCCGGGACACGAGGCCAAAACTAGGCCTCTGGCCAAAGACAACAGGCCCCGGCGCGGGCCGCACGAGGAAATAAAACCCAACAACCAACGGTTTTTCAAATTAGAAAAACGCCGGTTATAAGGAACACATCAAATATAAACGGTTTCCTTTCATATTGACTGGAAAATAAACCATATCTTGTTATATTTTATACCGTTTCTCTCGTTTTTTAAAAAGTGTTATGTCATCTATTTCCACCGACCACACGAGGCCGAAACTGGTCTAAAACATCCGAAATAAAGGTACTTACCCTCTGTCTCTATCCCTGCCGCGGTCTCTGTCTGAATATCCAGGCATTTTGTAAACAAGTTGTATAAATAAAAAAGTTAAATACCCTTCAATGTGGATTTTACCACCGACTAAAGAAAACCTGACCGGCAGTGGTGCTGTAATGCCGGTAATGTAAAAATAAGAGCCGGTACTTATAGCTAGAGGAAGTACCCTCTTCCGATGTATCCATCCGCCTACCGGTTTTCTACCGACAGACAACATAGACCCAAAACTGAGTAGTGAAACTGTGCTTTTGATTAAATGTAAGCATAGAAAATCAAATATTAATCCTTTATCTCTTCAATTAATATATGTTATTAATTATACAACTGGTAGAATAATCTAAATGTTTTTTTCCCCAAAAATCACACGCGTTTATGTAACACAAGATAAAAACACGAACAGATCCAAAACGGTACATAGACGTTGAAACGTTGCATACATGTGGAAACGTTACATTAATGTTGATAACGTTTATTCTTTATTTCTCTTAATTCTGTTTGTCGGTGTTCCTTTTTGATACATTGAGAAATTATGGTTTCAACAATTGTCTGCGGATCGATATGTACGAGAGAGACATAAAGTGGTAATCCGGCTCTGACTCGCTTCCGATGTAATTACGGTAAGTGACGTCACCAGGACCAACCCAAACATAAATATACGCTTTCCTCATTCTTTCTTTAATAACACCAAATGTGCCTCATATAATGACTTTTTAATCTAATTGCAGGTCAAATGAGAGGACAACAAAGTGTTATTGTATTATTACAGATTTGTTTTGGTCCACTGATGTTTAAAATGTGAAAATTGAAAGCTTTTTTCTTTAAGATTAAGATCAAAGGTGCACCAAAGAGACTATACTGTATGTGAAAGTGAGCTTTACTGACTCTCTTGATTTTGGAAATTGTAAAACTATTTTGTCTGACATTATGAGTGTATCATCCAGAAAAACATACAAGAAGATGTGCATACATTCTCTTCAAAGTAGTCTAATTAATGAAAGACAAAATACCAAAATGTATGTTTGGTATCAACATTTTCTTAGCTTTGACCACTTGTTTAATGTAACTAGGTAAATTAACTAAATTACTTTACTACAGTGGTTTTGGAGATTGGAATTAACCATTTAAATATCTAATAATTTATAACATATAACACAGATTAGGCTACCTAGCAGTATTTTTGCTGGCATTCAACTTGTAAAAAATATGTAATTCTTTTATTTTTATCTTTTATTTGACATGTTGTATATCTTATATGAATATAATATCTTATTGTAAATGATTTTACTTTTTTATTCCTATTATAATATCTTTCATTATTTTCCAGCAACTGTCACCAAACTCAATTTACTCAAAAAGTATTTCCAATGAGCTCCACTTTCACCAGCTGCAGCATAAACACATTAATGCATCAATAATAGTACTTTAACTTTGGGTATTTTAATAATATATTGATGCTTATACTTTGTTTAAGAGGTTTTAAATGCAGGACTTTTACTTGAGGCAGAGTAAATTGAGATAGAGGTATTTCTATACACAGGGAATACGAGAGTTTGTGCAGACGTAAACCTTTCTGTAGTTAGTTGCAGTTGCATAATTACGAGACAAAGCAAATACATTGTACTTGACACCTATCTTCCAACAGCTTCATTATCTTTTGTTCTTTTACCCCTTCCCCCCCATTTTGACCCATCTGCCAGACGTTTTAATCCGGACTGGTATCAGTGGGAGGTCAGAGACATTCAGATGTAAAGTCTCTGTGTCCCCGTACTCAAGTACTGTACTTCAGTATCATTTTGAGGTACTTGAGTTTTTCCATTGTATACGGCTTTATACTTCTACTCTACTACATATTGGAAGCCAAAATCATTCCCTTTACTTCACTACATTTGATCGGTTAGTTTACAGAATCAGATTATGAATAAGAAATATAAATGAACGTATTAATTATAATGTATTTCTGTGATTTGGTGAAGTCGGCGCCGCCTTTACTAGAAGCAGAGATTAAATGACACACATTAATCATCACTAATTATAATCCAATTACAAAATATATAATTTTGAAAACAGCCATTCAGCAAAAACAAGGACTTTTACCTTTGGTACTCTGAGTATGAAGTCCCAATACTATTGTATTTTTACTTAAATAAGATTTGAATGCAGGACTCTTACTTATCAGAGCACTGCTTATTAAATCTAATTTAAAGGGGCCCTATTCTGCTGATGTTCGGGTGTATATCAGTATGTAGTGTCTCTACTTTAAAGAGTCCTCTCCTGCTGATGTTCAGGTGTATATCAGTATGTAGTGTCTCTACTTTAAAGAGTGCTCTCCTGCTGATGTTCAGGTGTATATCAGTATGTTGTGTCTCTACTTTAAAGAGTCCTCTCCTGCTGATGTTCAGGTGTATATCAGTATGTCGTGTCTCTACTTTAAAGAGTCCTCTCCTGCTGATGTTCAGGTGTAAATCAGTATGTCGTGTCTCTACTTTAAAGAGTCCTCTCCTGCTGATGTTCAGGTGTATATCAGTATGTAGTGTCTCTACTTTAAAGAGTCCTCTCCTGCTGATGTTCAGGTGTATATCAGTACGTAGTGTCTCTACTTTAAAGAGTCCTCTCCTGCTGATGTTCAGGTGTATATCAGTATGTAGTGTCTCTACTTTAAAGAGTCCTCTCCTGCTGATGTTCAGGTGTATATCAGTACGTAGTGTCTCTACTTTAAAGAGTCCTCTCCTGCTGATGTTCAGGTGTATATCAGTATGTAGTGTCTCTACTCTAAAGAGTCCTCTCCTGCTGATGTTCAGGTGTATATCAGTATGTAGTGTCTCTACTTTAAAGAGTCCTCTCCTGCTGATGTTCAGGTGTATATCAGTATGTAGTGCCTCTACTGGTATAAGCGTAATAGGGCCTCTTTAAAGTGTTAAATAACAATAATTCAGATGAAAAATCTTTTTATAACATAATAAAAACATGGAAAAAGGACAGCGAGTTTCTTTGTACAAGGCCTTACATTGTTAGACAAAGGCAAGTTTAATTAGAACTAATCACACACAAAAATAAAATACTCTTACAAAATGATAGTGTTAACATAAATTGCATCAGTCAGCTATGAGAGATATAGTCCTGCTAGTGGATCATGCTATTAAAAAAACAAAGAGCCTCTCTTGATGAAAACGGGTCGTGTTTTTGCGTGTAGTGTAGGAACAGAAAGCGTGTGCACTGGACTGTAAATGTGTTAGAAAAGTCGCCGTTAAACACACACATCGTTCTGCTCGTGTGCAATTTCATTTTTTTCTCCTACTTAAGTTAAAAGATAAATTACAGGTCGTCGGATCCACACATATGAACAATATCTCGTTACTGTACAAAGCACCATCAGAGGACACTTCACTTTGCATACACATGTCCACATACATCGCCTTTTTTTTTTAAGTGTATGCAAATGTTAAGAACAGTCCACGGTCATTAGAGATTGCTAGACAGGCAGCATCTTTTTTGAAAACATTCAAGACTCTCATTTTTAATACAAAACAATCCCTCTTTTTAGAAATAAAGACATCACTGGTTGTATCGTGTAGCGAACAGAGAGAACATGTCTCTCAGTTCCCTTTCAACCAAAAGCTCATAAGGACACATGCTGTGGGTGAATTTAAAAGACCTTTTTAACCCCGTAACATTCAGGAAATCAAGACAGATGGGTTTTTTCTTGTAATATCAAATGACATCTCCTGAGAATGTGGCTAGCTAGAGCTCTTGATTAATGTGAAGTGGCCACAAAGCAGTCGTATGTCAAGGCGTGGCAATAGAGAGGTGCAGGAATGAGTCCTAAAACCTGGACATTAGTTAGCATTTTAGCACTCCCTTGTCTGGAAGTCAATGGTTTTCTGAATGTGTTTTTCGTTGTGAGCCTGAAATAAAGTCACAAGCTGAAGAGATTTTAACGTTTTGTTCTACGACATAAAATACATCAGTAAATACCCCACTGGTACATTTTAAAACAGCGGTTGATAACAAGTGTCTAAATGAGACGATTAAACGTCATCACGTCAAACATTAGCCGCCTTTAGCTTAGCGGTGGTGACGTGAAGTCATGTGACCGTGCTCTAGTTCCTTTATAGCCCAACATTAGCCACCTTTAGCTTAGCGGTGGTGACGTGAAGTCATGTGACCGTGCTGTAGTTCCTTTATAGCCCAACATTAGCCACCTTTAGCTTAGCGGTGGTGACGTGAAGTCATGTGACCGTGCTGTAGTTCCTTTAAAGCCCAATATTAGCCGCCTTTAGCTTAGCGGTGGTGACGTGAAGTCATGTGACCGTGCTGTAGTTCCTTTATAGCCCAACATTAGCCGCCTTTAGCTTAGCGGTGGTGACGTGAAGTCATGTGACCGTGCTGTAGTTCCTTTATAGCCTAACGTTAGCCTAACATAACGTGGTGTTAATGTGTGGAGATTATCCTGCTGAACTAAACGTGTAAGTATCATAAACACTGAGATTATTTCCTGCAACAATCCAAAATCACATGGAGAGAACCCATTGGACCAGGGAGACGCTGCCTTCAGGGTCTTTTAACAGAAATACGTCATCCCTGCACCGCTGTATCTTGTACAGATCCTTGTATATACCTAGCAAAACACACGGTGTAGTTAATGTCGTTTCAGGGTGGACTGACTTTGTGTTCTGCTTGGAAAGATGGAGCGTTGCTACATGGAGTACAGTTTGTAAAATATAAAAAAGGGAAGAGCCAGCAGCTTCTTGCAGGTTCCACGAGTTAGTAAAGAGTCTTGAGTTATTAGCAGCTGAAGAGATTCTTTTCAATGATAAAAAAAGACATAGTGAAGACGCAGCGGATCCTCGGTCGTCTCTGAGCTCCTGCAGAGAGGATCTACTCCACAGCGAAGCCACACGTCTCCTCGATGGCAGTGAGCAACTTGTCGTACAGTTTGTCGTAAAGCTCGTACGGAGGAATGTCAATCCGGTTAAAACTGGGGAAAAAAGAGGGAACGAAAATATATTAAAATCGATGATGCACCCAAGGACACCTTACAATTCCTAAAATATTCTAAGGAAAGAAATAATGACATTAGTAGAAACACAACAGGTCTGGGTGATGTTTGCTCACCAGGTGTGGGCTTTGGGCAGGTTGTTGGGGCTGGCATCGATCTGATGGATGGTGAAGAGCCGCGGCCCGGCAGCACCTGAACACACCGTCAGTTAGATTAAACTAATGCACCTTCACACACATCATCTCTATATCAATCAATCAATCACATGTATTTATAAAGCACATTTAAAAACAACCCATGTGACCAAAGTACTGTACAGAACAGAGCAGGTAGCCAACACAACCTTTCATAAAATAAGACATAGACAGTATCAGCGAGATAAGGAGAGTCAAACGCTAGGGAATAAAAGTATGTTTTCCGCCTGGATTTAAAGCAGTCAATGAAAATAATAAATTGTAATTGTTTATTTAGGGTTTAGATATTAAAAACTCAAAAGTAAGTAAGTGTCCAACATTCCTGTTGTTGATCAGATTAATTGGATTCAGTAAAAAATGAATAATCTGAAACTAAATGGGTGAATATTCAAACTTGAGCCAGACACACACTGTTTTCACACAACATCCTTAACCCTATGCAATCTGGATTCAGATCAAAGCACAGTACTGTGACTGCCAGTCTGAAAGTCTTAGACGATATTAAGGCTGCTTTGGATAAAAAATCTGTTTGTGTTGCATTCTTTATTGACCTAGCCAAAGCATTTGACACTGTAGATCACCACATTCTGTCTAATGTTATGTTGGTGTCTCGTTTCGGTCATAACGCCATTTGCTGGTTTCAGAGTTATAAGAAAACCAAAGCAATGCTTTTTGCTCCCAAGTCAGCGTCCTCTTGCCTCTCCATTGACACCCTTAATGGCCAAACACCCAGATACCTACAAATATCTGGGCTTTTGGTTGGGCAGTAATCTAAACTTCAAACACCATATTGAAGTTCTAACTAAGAAATTGAAATTCACTCTTGGCTTCCTTTACAGACTTAAATGTTGTTTTTCAACTTCATCCCGTAAAAGGTTGGTCTCTGGCTTATTCCTGTCCCAGCTGGACTACGGTGATACCATTTATAGATTTGCCTGTCCCACTGTTTTGGCCCAACTTGACCCACTCTACCATGCTGCACTGCGTTACATATCAAATGCACCCTATAGGACTCATCATTGCACACTGTATAGCCTAACTGGATGGTCCTCACTTACTATGCGTAGGATGCAGCACTGGTTTTTATTAATGTATAAAGCCATTTCTTTCTTATTATGGTCCTTGGTCTTGGAATGACCTTCAATCACGCCTTAGACTGAGGGCACTTGTCCCTATAGCCTGTTTTAAATTGAAGTTGTCTGAAGTCCTCACCACCAGCTGCTCTTGCAGTAACAAGTAGTGTACCTTTCTTACTGTCCTAATGTGCACAATGTAGTGACTGCTTTTCGTTTGCTTAGTTGTGTTCTCTGTATTTTATGTCTGTGTTATAATGTGTAACGTTGCTGCCTTCTTGGCCAGGTCAGCATTGAACATTAGATTTTATCTCAATGCTTTTTATCTGGTTAAATAAAGGTTAAATAAAGGTAAAATAACACACACACACACACACACACACACACACACACACACACACACACACACACACACACACACACACACACACACACACACACACACACACACACACACACACACACACACACACACAGGATAAACAAACATATCCTGAGGTACCGTTAGGCTGCCTTGTATGGTGAATGAGAGTAAAGAACATCCGTCTGTTTGCATTTAGCTAATTATTTATCTAATATATCATTCCATGTACTTGTGTATAGACTCTTCTTGCACTTTTTTGTATTTACTTGCACATCTCAAAACATTCACTTGCACTATTTTATCTGTTTTATTTGTTTTATGTCCTAAATATATTCACGTTGCTCTGTTGGAGGAGGACTTCAGTTTTGTATCTACACTGTAGCTGCTGTGCACATGAGGGCGTTCACACCAAGTACTTTCCCCACAATAGTTCATGAGAACTTTAGTTCATGAGAGCTCTTTTAGTTTGATAAAGAATTGAATCTTGAATGGAAATACGGAGCGAGTTAAATGGACACCGGTAACAGGAAAATAAAGGGACTTTGTCTAACTGGAAACTTTGTATCTGACTTTTATTAACCTGGCAAGTTAAGTGTGCGTCGATTACGTCAAGATAGCGGATCCTCAGTGGCTTAAATCCTTGTCAAAAACTGTTTGCCCATTAGTTCTTATCTTTGCACTCACAGGGTTAATTGGCTCCGACACTCAGGTTAGCAAACATCATTAATCAGAGCTCAGACATTAGAAAGAGTACACCCTGAGTTAGACTCATTTGACATCTCCCAAAAAGTGAATCAAAACTACATAAACGACATAGATTTAGACACATGGGGGCGGTGGAAAAGCAAACTGGTTCTGAAGTGGATTGCTAGCTGACCTGAACTCATTTCCATGGAAAAGGGGTGAAACGTACACCCTGGAGTGAGCCACAAAGGAAGCACTACACCACCACACCTTTGTGCGGTATCACATTAACACGTTGCACCTCTTTCAGCTGCAGAGTGCTCTAACTAACCTCATTTACACGGGAACGAAACGGGAAGGCCGTTCACACCGAGACATTTCAGGAGCGTTTTCGCACGTTGCATAACAAAGCTTCTACATGCAGTTTTCAAGATTCAAAGGTTTTATGCTCATAAACTACAGTGTAGAAATGGCACTGCAATTCTTCTGACCTGAGCTCCTCCAACAATGCAACATATATAATAAAATACAAAATAAAAAGTAGTGCAAGAAGTCTATATACATGTCAATAAAAAATGGTAAATAGTTGTCCTCCAGGTGTTGTTACCTTGCAGAGAGGGTACAAGTACACACATCATTTACTCAAGTAGAAGTACAGATACTTGTGTTTAAAAATACTCTGGTGAAAGTAGAAGTACTGACTAAACTTCTTTACTCAAGTAAAAGTAAAGAGGGCTTTGAAATGTACTTAAGTAAAAAGTACCCATAACTAGCAGCTGTTTTAAAGAGTACCTGACCTCCCTTTATATTAATAGAACAATAATGTCATTGTTAGCTAATGAATGTTTCCATGCTGAACAACGGCAACATGACAACGTTTTCATTGGTCCCTCTTCTTTAGAGAAGACCAGGAAATGATGGATACACGGATCGTGTTCAAATCAATAGGCACGCAATGACTCTAAATAATAATGATCACGCCACCAAACACACATTCAAACTAAAGGAACCAGCCTGTTTGGGAAATGTAAGAAGTAGAAAGTACAGGTATTTGAGTTCAAAATGTAAGAAGTAGAAAGTACAGGTATTTGTGTTCAACATGTAAGAAGTAGAAAGTACAGGTATTTGTGTTCAAAATGTAAGAAGTAGAAAGTACAGGTATTAGTGTTCAACATGTAAGAAGTAGGAAGTACAGGTATTTGTGTTCAACATGTAAGAAGTAGAAAGTACAGGTATTTGGGTTCAACATGTAAGAAGTAGAAAGTACAGGTATTTGAGTTCAAAATGTAAGAAGTAGAAAGTACAGGTATTAGTGTTCAACATGTAAGAAGTAGGAAGTACAGGTATTTGTGTTCAAAATGTAAGAAGTAGAAAGTACAGGTATTAGTGTTCAACATGTAAGAAGTAGAAAGTACAGGTATTTGTGTTCAACATGTAAGAAGTAGAAAGTACAGGTATTTGGGTTCAAAATGTAAGAAGTAGAAAGTACAGGTATTTGTGTTCAACATGTAAGAAGTAGAAAGTACAGGTATTTGTGTTCAAAATGTAAGAAGTAGAAAGTACAGGTATTTGAGTTCAAAATGTAAGAAGTCAAAGTAAAAAGTCGTCAGGAAAATAAGTAGTGGAGTAAAGTACTGATACCAGAAACATGTACTTAAGTACAGTAACAAAGTATTTGTACTCCAATACTTCCCACCTCTGACTATGTATTATTTTCTTGCTGTTTAAAAATAGCTTAAAGTGTCTTATCGTATACAGTGAGTGTGTGTAACCAATAGATATGAATCAGAGTCACCAGTCCTATAACTCTGTGAGGCTGTACTTCCATATCTCAGTGATCTGTGTTTGAGGACATGACGTGTCTTTGGCTCCATTTCCTCTCACATTCCCCCGAAAGATGTGATATCGGCACAAACTGTACCGTATCATCATCAGCTTTATTTAAAGAGACTCTTGGTCCATTTTTTTAAAAGACATACAACACTCAAATATAAATTAAAAAAGGCAGTTGTACCAATGTTTCCACAGAGGTGACTGGTATCGGATAGCACTGAGACACGGATTTGAAAGCAGCATAATGACAGAGTTATGAGAAACATTCAATCGACAGATGAATTTGTACATCAGATTTCTCAAGAGAGCATGGAACGTGTTGACTCGTGCTTTACAAAACATTTCACTTGCACTGCACCACCTTGGTTTTCTAAGCAGTATACGCAAACAGTCATTCTAAGCAACCTGGAGCTTCTGGAGGCTCGCCTTCTTAACCTTGAGCCACAAGGGGGCAGTATAGAGACGAGAGGTTCACCTTAACCCAGTGGTGTCAATTTCATCACGGGCCACGAATTATGGTTGCACTCAAAGGGCCGGTTGTAACTTTAAGACTATATCAAAATACATATATAAATATATAATATATATAAAATAATGCATTATATTACATGATTGCCTCTGCATTGGATTATTATCTGATAGGGTAATAACTTCATAATTAACTACGTCTGAAAGCAGAAGTCTCGGGCAAATAATTGCAAGTCTCTGCAGTGAGAATGTCACAAAATGATTAAAAAAGAAAAGCCGAATTCTGGAAACAAAAGTAAAAAAAAAGAAAAAGTGACATTTTGAAAACAAAGTGACATTTAGAAGAAAAAAAAAGTGACAAAAAAAAGTCAAATTCTGAGAAAAAAGTCAAATTTGAGATGCATTGTGGGACATGTAGTTTATGGGCAACGTGCTTCTGTAAATCGCCATGTAACCGTATAATAAACATATTCTTTCAGAGTCGCGGGCCGGATTTGGCCCCCGGGCCTGGAGTTTGACACCCCTGCCTTAACCTTATCTGAACACCAAGAGAATTTTCTAGCCAACATGTTAGCTTGTGTATATAAGACACGCCGCTGTCTATACATGTCATCATCATCTGTAATGATGTGTCCCAGATACTTAGTGTTACAGCAAACAGACAGCACCTGCCCTGACAGATAGAATATTGGAAAACCAAGGTTCTTATCCCCTCTCTGCAGATCATTACAGTGCTCTTCTTAGCATTGTATTTAACATCACATTTGACCCCATAATCAGAACATATATTTAGCAACTGTTGAAATCCAGCACTGCTAGGAGAAACAATAGCCAAATCGTCGGCATACATAAGATGGTTTACAATCACATGACCAATCACACATCCTGTTTTACAGCCACGTAAATCATCTGATAGATCATTCATATAGATATTAAAAAGGCATGGTGAGAGGAGCCCCCCCTGGCCAACTCCATTACCAACACCAAATGGCGCCGAGACTGCATTCACCCGTTTGATCCGCATGCTCTGGTTGGCATACCAATAAGCCAGGATCCTAATTATACTGTTGGGCACACCCCTTTGTCTCAATTTTAGAAACAGTTTATGATGGTTAACTCTAAAAGCCTTAGAGGCATCAATAAAACCAATTCTGTCTTCTATATGTTTCTACCATTTCCTTCAGAGCATAGACGCATAGCTCAGTACCATGCTTAGCCTCAAAGCCAAACTGGTTATCTGAGGTACATAAATAAGAACATAATCTATCCAACTAAATTCTTTCCAGGACTTTGGATAACACACTGGCTAGAGCAATTGGTCTATAATGATCCAAGCTTGCCCGCTTTGTCCTTAATGACAGGCACCAAGGTAACAGTCAACATGGAGTCCGGCAACACACCATGAGTCATGAGGCCGGTAAAACAAATGGCAAGAAGAACTGCAACCTTCGGGCTTGCCAGTTTAAGGTGCTCTGCAGTGATTCGGTCAGAGCCGCTGGCTTTGTTATCAGCTAGCTGTGCCATTGCTCGATAAACCTCATGAGCTGTGATTCCCACTGTGTCACTTTTCACAACATTACCAACCTTGTAGGGGTCACTTTGAACACAGTTAAGTATAGTAGAGTAATGTTGCCTCCACAACTCAGCTATGTTATGGGCTCCAGATACTCCCTCTGTGGTACACGGTAACGACGTACTGGCCCTGTGCAGAGCTCTCACCTCCTTCCAGAAGCCAGTCACATCCTTACCTGCCCGGACCCAGGCCCCAAAAGCATTCTTAGCTTCAGCTTCATATATTTAACTGTTTCTCAGTTTTCTACTCTTAGTTTAATTAGTCCGAATCCTGACTCATAACTGCAGCTTTAAAAGTAAATGTGCAATTTCCTCACGATGGTGCCAAAGTGTGTGAATGGCTGTAAATTCTTTAATGCTGCTCTAAGAGGGTAAAGACTGGAAATGCGTGATAGAAATGCAGTCCATTTTCCATGTTTTTACACCGTGACATACAAGAATGTTCTAATTTTAAAATAAAATAAGTAGCGGAGTAAAGTACTGATGAATGTACTTAAGTACAGTAATGAAGTATTTGTTACCTTGCAGGGCCTTGAACCCCTGCAGGGGGACTCTGGAGGACCCCGTGACGAACTGCAGCAGCCGGGCTCTCCGCTCTTCGTCAAACGTCTCCACGGCTTTCCAGAACCACTTCACGATGTTGCTGTCCAGCGTGCAGTGCTTCAGACGCGTGTTGGTTCTCCAGTCAGCGATGTCGATCTTACCCAGACCGCAAACTATCAGCTGCAGGGAGAGGAGAGAAGAGGAAGATTATTATATTAGTATTATTATTATTTATTTATAATTGTTTGAATTACAGAAAATACATATTATTTTTATTTATTAATATTAGTATTTATTAATAATTATTTGAATTACAGAAAATACATTATTTGTATTTATTAATAATTATTTGAATTACAGAAAATACGTATTATTTGTATTTATTAATAATTATTTGAATTACAGAAAAGACACATTTTGTATTACATTTGTTGTCCTTATCAGGGTTTAGTCTGCGCCCTCTTTCTCTCGACGTGCGCCCTCAAACCAAAATGCAGATTTTCCACCTAAAATGTTAAAGTGATTCCAGAAAACAATATTTCTGTTGCTCAAAAACGAATGACTCCAGAAATGTGAGCATCAAACAGAGCGTCAGACGGCAGAGACAGCTTTGTTTTCACGGAGCTCCGACGTCACATTGTTTTTTTCGTCCGGAGAGACATCTTGTTTACGAGCGTCACGAGAATTGATAAATCTTATAAACAAGATCAGCACCTCAGTATCATACTATATCTTTCTAGAAACAACCTGATTACCATTATGTGTATGTGTTTATATTAACTGTCTTTAAAGGTCCCATGTCATGCTTTTCTGGTTATTACCCGTCCCCTTGTGTGTTATGTTCAGGGGTGCACATAACTGGTACGCAGGTACGCATGCGCGGCAACAATCTGAAATGCGTACCGTCACTTTTGTCACAAAGCGCATTGGCGTACCGACGTACTTGTGAAGCTTTTCCAGAAGGCGGTTAGATCACCGGGCGAGTCGGTCTCCGTGTGCACAGACAGGGCTGCTGTTAACGTCGGTCTGGACAGCAGCCCTGCGCTAAAACAGCTGATCACAACGTTCACACGCTCTGTGGTCACGAAGCTCTGTACTCCACTACCACCCCACCCCCCCCCCCCGTTGATACAGAGGGCTTCATGGGAACTTTGAGGGGAGCCAGAAGTTGGAGTACCAAACACTGACTCCAGGTACTCATCTGAGTACCTCACTGAGAAAGTTGTGTGCACCCCTGGTTATGTAGCTTTTTCTGCATGTAAACGGTCTGCAGAGTCACAGACCCTCAAAGTACACCCTGTAGCGAGTAAAACTCTAACACAGAAAAGACCTGTCTATGCTGCCCCAGAACGCCTCGTTGGAGATTTCTCTTTTTCCATTGTTTACTTCTTGGGTATAGTGACGTATTTCGGGTATAGTGACGTAACGTAACGTTACCACGTGACCAATCTGCGGAGCCGTTACGTTACGTCCACGGAGCCGTTACGTTTGGACCAATCCGCGGACTTCCTCACACACACACACTCGGCGGGACGTTGCGAGGTTCGCTGCTGCGAGGAGCGGGACACTGTGAGCTGGCTCACTGGTGTGGGGTCGGCGAGACAGCGAGACACCGCGGAACTCAGCCTGGGCACACACACAAACTCCCAGCCAGGCTGCGGGTGTGTGTGTGTTTCGGGCTAGGTTTCGCTGTGTCTCGCTGTCTCGCAGACGGCCACTGGGCTCACAGGGAGGGGGGGGGGCAGGAGCTCCAACAAGCCGTGTAGGACAGAGAGTGAATACACATGCTATACAGAGATGCTGTATGAGAAACCAATGTGAGTTTGGAACATTGAACAATATAAATCTATTCTAGTAGACCTCAACAATGGAATTATGATCAGTAGAAATGGCCATGACATGGGACCTTTAATATAATTTAAGCAATGTCATGTCAGTGGAAGTCTTTTGTATTTACTTGTTGTTTTATCTTAACCATTATGTGTGGAAAATCTAAAAAGCCAAAGGTGGAGGAGGAGGAGCCTGTGACCTACGTTTTTCATTGACATATCTACACTGTAGCTAATGTACAAATGACAATAAAAGCCTTGAATCCTTGAAGCCTTGAATCCTTGAATCCTACCTCGAGCGGAAAATCCTAAATGTCCTTGAAGGTGAATGTGGATGTGTGAAAAAGAGACTTTATGAGGTGGATTGTAAACCCAGTACCTCGAGCTCCTTCTCGTCGAAGGCCTTCAGCAGGTGTTGGGGGATGACCTCGTTGAAGCCCTTCTGCAGCGCGAGGAACTGAGCCTCGATGCCTCGCAGGAAGCGCCAGCTGACGTACAGCCTCACGTACTCCTTCTTGGAGTCCTGCGTGACGGGGAGGCTCTTCCCGCTGGGCTTCAGCTCGTGTTGGATCATCTCTCCGTACGCATTGTGCTCCACGCAGAACGTGTGGTCCAGCACCCCCGTGATGTCGTTGTCCCTGAGGAGAGGAGAGCATTCAGAATCATAATCATAATCAGGTTTATTACCAGGCAGGTTCACACGTACGAGGAATTTGACTTTGTGTCATGGTGCATACATACAAATACAATTAAAATAAAAAAACACATAGAGAACTAGAAAAATATAAAAAATATAGTAAAATATAGCAGTATTTACATTGAATATGGTTGAAACCGTAGAAATAGAATTGGCATAATGAAAAACAAGATATTGTGTACATTGTGTTAATGTAATGCATAGAGTCTCTGATGTTGCTGAGGTAAAGTGTCAGTGGGTTATTGAGTTATATGTTAATAGAGGCGGGAAGTAGTGGAGTACAAATACTTGTACTTAAGTACATGT
Source organism: Trematomus bernacchii (assembly GCF_902827165.1). NCBI lineage: Eukaryota > Metazoa > Chordata > Actinopteri > Perciformes > Nototheniidae > Trematomus > Trematomus bernacchii. Next base: position 3,009,437 of record NW_022987581.1, on the reverse strand, counting down.
TTCTGGTATCAGTACTTTACTCCACTACTTATTTTTCTGACGACTTTTTACTTTGACTTCTTACATTTTGAACACAAATACCTGAACTTTCTATTTCTTACATGTTGAACACAAATACCTGTACTTTCTACTTCTTACATGTTGAACACAAATACCTGTACTTTCTACTTCTCACATTTTGAACCCAAATACCTGTACTTTCTACTTCTTACATTTTGAACACAAATACCTGTACTTTCTACTTCTTACATGTTGAACACAAATACCTGTACTTTCTACTTCTTACATGTTGAACACAAATACCTGTACTTTCTACTTCTTACATGTTGAACACAAATACCTGTACTTTCTACTTCTTACATGTTGAACCCAAATACCTGTACTTTCTACTTCTTACATTTTGAACCCAAATACCTGTACTTTCTACTTCTTACATGTTGAACACAAACACCTGTACTTTCTACTTCTTACATTTTCCAAACAGGCTGGTTCCTTTAGTTTGAATGTGTGTTTGGTGGCGTGATCATTATTATTTAGAGTCATTGCGTGCCTATTGATTTGAACACGATCCGTGTATCCATCATTTCCTGGTCTTCTCTAAAGAAGAGGGACCAATGAAAACGTTGTCATGTTGCCGTTGTTCAGCATGGAAACATCCATTAGCTAACAATGACATTATTGTTCTATTAATATAAAGGGAGGTCAGGTACTCTTTAAAACAGCTGCTAGTTATGGGTACTTTTTACTGAAGTACATTTCAAAGCCCTCTTTACTTTTACTTGAGTAAAGAAGTTTAGTCAGTACTTCTACTTTCACCAGAGTATTTTTAAACACCAGTATCTGTACTTCTACTTGAGTAAAGGATGTGTGTACTGTTGCCATCTCTGGTTATATGAATGTACTGGTATTGAGTGTATAAAGTGTGTGTACTGGTATTGAGTGTATAAAGTGTGTGTGCTGGTATTGAGTTGTATAAAGTGTGTGTGCTGGTATTGAGTGTATAAAGTGTGTGTACTGGTATTGAGTTGTATAAAGTGTGTGTGCTGGTATTGAGTTGTATAAAGTGTGTGTACTGGTATTGAGTTGTATAAAGTGTGTGTACTGGTATTGAGTTGTATAAAGTGTGTGTGCTGGTATTGAGTGTATAAAGTGTGTGTACTGGTATTGAGTTGTATAAAGTGTGTGTGCTGGTATTGAGTTGTATAAAGTGTGTGTACTGGTATTGAGTTGTATAAAGTGTGTGTGCTGGTATTGAGTTGTATAAAGTGTGTGTACTGGTATTGAGTGTATAAAGTGTGTGTGCTGGTATTGAGTTGTATAAAGTGTGTGTGCTGGTATTGAGTGTATAAAGTGTGTGTGCTGGTATTGAGTGTATAAAGTGTGTGTGCTGGTATTGAGTTGTATAAAGTGTGTGTGCTGGTATTGAGTGTATAAAGTGTGTGTACTGGTATTGAGTGTATAAAGTGTGTGTACTGGTATTGAGTTGTATAAAGTGTGTGTACTGGTATTGAGTTGTATAAAGTGTGTGTGCTGGTATTGAGTTGTATAAAGTGTGTGTACTGGTATTGAGTTGTATAAAGTGTGTGTGCTGGTATTGAGTGTATAAAGTGTGTGTGCTGGTATTGAGTGTATAAAGTGTGTGTGCTGGTATTGAGTTGTATAAAGTGTGTGTACTGGTATTGAGTTGTATAAAGTGTGTGTACTGGTATTGAGTTGTATAAAGTGTGTGTGCTGGTATTGAGTGTATAAAGTGTGTGTACTGGTATTGAGTTGTATAAAGTGTGTGTGCTGGTATTGAGTTGTATAAAGTGTGTGTACTGGTATTGAGTTGTATAAAGTGTGTGTGCTGGTATTGAGTTGTATAAAGTGTGTGTACTGTATTGAGTTGTATAAAGTGTGTGTGCTGGTATTGAGTTGTATAAAGTGTGTGTACTGGTATTGAGTTGTATAAAGTGTGTGTACTGGTATTGAGTTGTATAAAGTGTGTGTGCTGGTATTGAGTGTATAAAGTGTGTGTACTGGTATTGAGTTGTATAAAGTGTGTGTGCTGGTATTGAGTTGTATAAAGTGTGTGTACTGGTATTGAGTTGTATAAAGTGTGTGTGCTGGTATTGAGTTGTATAAAGTGTGTGTGCTGGTATTGAGTTGTATAAAGTGTGTGTGCTGGTATTGAGTTGTATAAAGTGTGTGTACTGGTATTGAGTTGTATAAAGTGTGTGTACTGGTATTGAGTGTATAAAGTGTGTGTGCTGGTATTGAGTTGTATAAAGTGTGTGTACTGGTATTGAGTTGTATAAAGTGTGTGTGCTGGTATGAGTTGTATAAAGTGTGTGTACTGGTATTGAGTTGTATAAAGTGTGTGTACTGGTATTGAGTTGTATAAAGTGTGTGTGCTGGTATTGAGTTGTATAAAGTGTGTGTACTGGTATTGAGTTGTATAAAGTGTGTGTGCTGGTATTGAGTTGTATAAAGTGTGTGTGCTGGTATTGAGTTGTATAAAGTGTGTGTACTGGTATTGAGTTGTATAAAGTGTGTGTACTGGTATTGAGTGTATAAAGTGTGTGTGCTGGTATTGAGTTGTATAAAGTGTGTGTACTGGTATTGAGTTGTATAAAGTGTGTGTGCTGGTATTGAGTTGTATAAAGTGTGTGTGCTGGTATTGAGTTGTATAAAGTGTGTGTGCTGGTATTGAGTGTATAAAGTGTGTGTGCTGGTATTGAGTTGTATAAAGTGTGTGTACTGGTATTGAGTGTATAAAGTGTGTGTGCTGGTATTGAGTTGTATAAAGTGTGTGTGCTGGTATTGAGTTGTATAAAGTGTGTGTACTGGTATTGAGTGTATAAAGTGTGTGTACTGGTATTGAGTTGTATAAAGTGTGTGTGCTGGTATTGAGTTGTATAAAGTGTGTGTACTGGTATTGAGTTGTATAAAGTGTGTGTACTGGTATTGAGTGTATAAAGTGTGTGTACTGGTATTGAGTGTATAAAGTGTGTGTACTGGTATTGAGTTGTATAAAGTGTGTGTGCTGGTATTGAGTTGTATAAAGTGTGTGTACTGGTATTGAGTTGTATAAAGTGTGTGTACTGGTATTGAGTTGTATAAAGTGTGTGTGCTGGTATTGAGTTGTATAAAGTGTGTGTACTGGTATTGAGTGTATAAAGTGTGTGTACTGGTATTGAGTTGTATAAAGTGTGTGTACTGGTATTGAGTGTATAAAGTGTGTGTACTGGTATTGAGTTGTATAAAGTGTGTGTACTGGTATTGAGTGTATAAAGTGTGTGTACTGGTATTGAGTTGTATAAAGTGTGTGTACTGGTATTGAGTTGTATAAAGTGTGTGTGCTGGTATTGAGTGTATAAAGTGTGTGTGCTGGTATTGAGTTGTATAAAGTGTGTGTACTGGTATTGAGTGTATAAAGTGTGTGTGCTGGTATTGAGTTGTATAAAGTGTGTGTGCTGGTATTGAGTTGTATAAAGTGTGTGTGCTGGTATTGAGTGTATAAAGTGTGTGTACTGGTATTGAGTGTATAAAGTGTGTGTGCTGGTATTGAGTTGTATAAAGTGTGTGTGCTGGTATTGAGTTGTATAAAGTGTGTGTGCTGGTATTGAGTGTATAAAGTGTGTGTACTGGTATTGAGTTGTATAAAGTGTGTGTGCTGGTATTGAGTTGTATAAAGTGTGTGTACTGGTATTGAGTTGTATAAAGTGTGTGTGCTGGTATTGAGTTGTATAAAGTGTGTGTACTGGTATTGAGTTGTATAAAGTGTGTGTACTGGTATTGAGTGTATAAAGTGTGTGTGCTGGTATTGAGTTGTATAAAGTGTGTGTACTGGTATTGAGTTGTATAAAGTGTGTGTGCTGGTATTGAGTTGTATAAAGTGTGTGTACTGGTATTGAGTTGTATAAAGTGTGTGTGCTGGTATTGAGTTGTATAAAGTGTGTGTACTGGTATTGAGTTGTATAAAGTGTGTGTACGTACAGGATCCACACCAGGCTGTTGTGCAGGTCGGGGTCCACAGACTCCATGTCGTCCAGAGTGATGGGTTTCCCCAGCAGCTGTTTGTAGAATGGCAGCGTGAAGCCCCCGTCGATGTAGTGACCGTGAAACACCGCCATGCCCATGATCCGGCCCACGAAGTGGAAGTACGACAGATGCTCCTGAAGGGGAAGGAACACGGTCCGTTAACGAGCAATACAGAGGAGAGGTAACAGCTGAAGGGACTGATGGTAAAGTGTAGGAGTGCTTTATTTACTCCGGGGGAGATTAGGTTTACAGGCTGTCGCTCTATTGTAGAATTAAATAAATTATACGAAGAAAAATGTAATAATAATAATTTAAATTTTTTTAAATATGCAATAAAAACTTGACACTAAACTAAAATATGTTTTTAAATATCAGAAGTTAAAGTCGAAATGTGCATAAAGAAAAACGTTTTATATTAACTTGAGAAGTTTGAACACAAAAAGTGCTTCACACTTATATATTGATTGATTGATTGATTGATTGATAGTAAAATAAATGACAAAACAAAAAATGTTGCAGTGCATAGTCATGTAATAGAAAACAAAACAAAATGACATTCACAACAACAACAGCATTAGCAACATAAACAGTCCATCTAGTGTTCGTGTAAAAAAGATTATGAATAAAAAGGACTTAATTACTGTCATGGACCCAATGAATAATGACACTTGAGACAACGAGCTTCTTAGCTGCTATAGAAGTAGTCTCAGTATTTGCTTCAGGTCTGATAGCGCTCACCAACAATTCTACAAAAAAGGATGGAAGAAACCCTTCTGAATGTTTGTTTAAAGAAACATAACATCTGGCTATAATATGTATTTGTATGTATGTATTGGGAGGCGTGTGGTGCAGTGGGTTGTGCGTTGGTGTTCGGATCAGGGTGGTCACAGGTTCAAACCCCACTGCAGTCAGCATGTCGTTGTGTCCCTGAGACACTTCACCCCAAATTGCTCCTGTGGGGATTGTCCACAGTATTGAGTATGTAAGTCGCTTTGGATAAAAGCGTCTAACAAGTGACGTGTAATGTATCTTGTGGTTGTTGTGAACGACTGAGACTCACAGGGTTGACGGCAGAGTCGGGGTTGATCTGCAGAGTGTAGATGTCATCTCGTGAATACTGGAAGAGTCCGTAGTACGGGTTCAACATCTCATGAGACAGCAGGTACAGCCACTCCCTGCACACAGAGGAGATATGAAGTACAACACAGAGGAGAAGTACAACACAGAGGAGAAGTACAACACAGAGAAGTACAACACAGAGGAGAAGTACAACACAGAGAAGAAGTATAATACAGAGGAGAAGTACAACACAGAGAAGTACAACACAGAGGAGAAGTACAACACAGAGAAGAAGTATAATACAGAGGAGAAGTACAACACAGAGGAGAAGTACAACACAGAGAAGAAGTATAATACAGAGGAGAAGTACAACACAGAGAAGTACAACACAGAGGAGAAGTACAACACAGAGAAGAAGTATAATACAGAGGAGAAGTACAACACAGAGGAGAAGTACAACACAGAGAAGAAGTATAATACAGAGGAGAAGTACAACACAGAGGAGAAGTACAACACAGAGGAGAAGTACAACACAGAGAAGAAGTACAACACAGAGAAGAAGTACAATACAGAGGAGAAGTACAACACAGAGGAGAAGTACAACACAGAGGAGAAGTACAACACAGAGGAGAAGTACAACACAGAGGAGAAGTACAACACAGAGGATGCTCCAGGTGCATCAGAGTCAGGAAGAAGACGTTCGAGCCGTGTTCTCTGGTCCCTCCACCAGGGGGCAGCAGAGTGACACAGCTCTTACAGAGTGTGTGTTTAATGCTTCTCTCTTTTTGACTACTGCTGCTCACCTGGCCACTCCTCCGTAATCCAGGCCCTCCTCTGCTCTGAACTTCACCATTAGCCTTTTCCACAAGTCCTTCGGCCTCATCTTCATCACCTGGCGGTACGACTCCTGCAGCACAGATGCAAAGAAACATCGTTAGAGAAACAGTCAACAGCTGTTTTACTTTACTGACCTCTTTGCTGCAGACAATTAGCAATTTGCAACTCACGATCCATTTTCATCGTTCAATCGTTTTCTGTTATTGTTGTTGACTGATCTAAGATATGTCGATCTGTGTTTTCCAAAGCCTAAGATGCCTCTCTCCAATGTTTTGTTTTGTAAACACCAAATTAGAGATTTGTTTTCCAATTAATTGTCAAGGAGGAATCAGAGAATTACTTTCTTTATTTCGTTGTTTTTACAAAACAATGTAATCAGGTCACATTTGCTCTAAATTGTGATACTTAGATTAGCTTCCTGATTACATTTCTTACAGGTATTTAGTTATTGTAACCCTCCTAACTCTGATGAGGGTGAGTTATAACATAAACACACGTCTCCAGGTTTCACTTTGCCGTGCAGAAACACCCAGAGAGGAGCTGCAGGAGAAATGGGAACGTCTTATCTAAAAAAAAGTACACAGCTCGTCTCACTGCAGTTCTGTTTAACTTAACCTCAAGACGTCCTCCCCCCCCCCTCTCTCACATTGAGATCAGCCAACAAAAATGTCTTGGTTCAGATTAACAGACGTGGCTGTTCCAGAACATTCCAGCGCATTTTTTTACGAGGCTCAGGCAGTCTGCAGGTGTTGCTGCTCTGAAGATGCAGAAAAAAACCTCCCCAGCTGAGACAAGATGTACCGGAGAGAGACCTCATCTCAAACAAGACGTCTGCTTTACATTTCTGACTTCACACATCATAGATAACTGTGAGAGAGGAAGATTTCTCACAGACAAACTGCACAATGACCTTCATGGGAGGAGACCAGGAGAAGAGCCTGGTGTTTAATACATTTAACTAGTGGCCAAATGGTGGTACTACAACTGCCTAAAAACACTTTCCCATTGATCTACATTGGAAAACAGCAAACATATATATATTTTACTTTGAATATCCATTAATGTTCTAAAAGTTGCATAACTTGCTTAAAGGCTGAATCCAAGTTATTTTCCCTCTACATTCATTAGACTGAGCCGAAACCACACGCAAGGTAGCGGATGGGAGGCGGGGCTTAAGTATGTGGGTGGGGCTTAAGTTTGGAGGTGGGGTCAAAGGAAAAAGTGTGCATGCTCCATGGGTACAATGGAACAAAAATACCCATACCTTCCCTAAATCTTCCCTAGACCTATTTTAGATCTGCCCCGTATCTTCCCTGGATTTCCCCTGGATCTTTCTAAGATGTTCCCTTGATCTTCCCAAAACAATCCCTTGATCTTCCCTAGACAATCCCTAGATCTTCCCTAGACAATCCCTAGATCTTCCCTAGACAATCCCTAGATCTTCCCTAGATGTTCCCTTGATCTGACCTTGGTCTTCCCTAGATAATCCCTAGACCTTCCCTGGATCTTCCCTAGATGTTCCCTTGATCTGACCTTGGTCTTCCCTAGATAATCCCTAGACCTTCCCTGGATCTTCCCTAGATGTTCCCTTGATCTTCCCTAGACAATCCCTAGACCTTCCCTGGATCTTCCCTGGATCTTCCCTAGACAATCCCTAGATCTTCCCTAGATAATCCCTAGATCTTCCCTAGACAATCCCTAGATCTTCCCTAGACAATCCCTAGATCTTCCCTGGATCTTCCCTAGACAATCCCTAGATCTTCCCTAGACAATCCCTAGATCTTCCCTAGACAATCCCTAGATCTTCCCTAGATAATCCCTAGATCTTCCCTAGACAATCCCTAGATCTTCCCTAGACAATCCCTAGATCTTCCCTGGATCTTCCCTAGACAATCCCTAGATCTTCCCTAGACAATCCCTAGATCTTCCCTGGATCTTCCCTAGATGTTCCCTTGATCTGACCTTGGTCTTCCCTAGATAATCCCTAGACCTTCCCTGGATCTTCCCTGGATGTTCCCTAGATCTAGATCTTCCCTGGATGTTCCATAATCTGACCTTGGTCTTCCCTAGATAATCCAGCCACCCTCCGCATTGGAAGATCCATACCAATTTAGGTGTAGTTTATCAGGTTGTCCCATTTCACATATCTCCAATCTATCTTGTGATTGTACTTTGATTTTCAACTGTTTGAAAATAAATAAACACCATGCTTCTATTGTTTAAAGCTGTCAGTGCTGAATGTACATTTGTTGGCCTTAGCTTCGGCGAAAATTAGATCCTGCAGGTGGTTGTGCAATGGAGCAAATATTAAATTCTTTCCATGTTTTCCTACTATTTCGTTATGCATTCTTAATTAATTTCATGCATGCTCTGGCTGTGAAGACTGAATTTCCCTTTGGATTAAATCATGTACCCGTTAAAAAACAACCCTCCCCCTCAGATGATTTCCTGACACAACAACACAGAGTATAACACCACTTGTTATTATATACCAACTATGTGCAATATGTGCAATATATATATTTGCCGTTAATAACTGTGCAATAATAACCTGGCAGCTAAATCTTCAGAACTGTTACAGGGTGTCTATTTTTATAACTTGTAACAAAATTGTAATTCTTTTTTTTTTTTAATCTTTAAAAGGTCCCCTATTATACTGTCTTTCATCAATATATCACAGGTCTCAGATATATCCAGAGCCTGTCTCTGATTGGCTGGAACACCAAACAGATCATTGCAGCATCCCATAATCCCCTCTGTTTCAGCCCTGTTTCCAAAGTGCTGATTCTCTGTCTGTTACTTTAGTTGAAAATAAGGAGCCCCTCCCCACGCCCCTCTGAGAGATATTTGGTTAAAAAGAACACAATGGTGCTCTAGGAGGAGATTCAGGTGATAAGGGGGGGGGGGGGTTACCTTGGTTGGTGATTGGCTAATGGTTACACAAGACAAAACATCGTTATGACATCATAAAGTGGCCAAAATCTGATCAGCTCATTTTCAGACAGGTTTTTATAAAAATGGATCAAAAAGAGAGAGAATCTTTGTTCCTGAAACTTTCAGAGTCTCTTTCCACAGAGGGGACACATGTTGATGAAGAAGAGACATGAAGAAGAGGGGACACATGTTGATGTAGAAGAGACATGAAGAAGAGGGGACACATGTTGATGTAGAAGAGACATGAAGAAGAGGGGACACATGTTGATGAAGAAGAGACATGAAGAAGAGGGGACACATGTTGATGAAGAAGAGACATGAAGAAGAGGGGACACATGTTGATGAAGAAGAGACATGAAGAAGAGGGGACACATGTTGATGAAGAAGAGACATGAAGAAGAGGGGAGACATGGTGATATTGAAGAGACATGAAGAAGAGGGGACACATGTTGATGTAGAAGAGACATGAAGAAGAGGGGACACATGTTGATGTAGAAGAGACATGAAGAAGAGGGGACACATGTTGATGTAGAAGAGACGTGAAGAAGAGGGGACACATGTTGATGTAGAAGAGACATGAAGAAGAGGGGACACATGTTGATGTAGAAGAGACATGAAGAAGAGGGGACACGTGTTGATGTAGAAGAGACGTGAAGAAGAGGGGACACATGTTGATGTAGAAGAGACATGGAGAAGAGGGGACACATGTTGATGAAGAAGAGACATGAAGAAGAGGGGAGACATGGTGATATTGAAGAGACATGAAGAAGAGGGGACACATGTTGATGTAGAAGAGACATGAAGAAGAGGGGACACATGTTGATGTAGAAGAGACGTGAAGAAGAGGGGACACATGTTGATGTAGAAGAGACATGAAGAAGAGGGGACACATGTTGATGTAGAAGAGACGTGAAGAAGAGGGGACACGTGTTGATGTAGAAGAGACGTGAAGAAGAGGGGACACATGTTGATGTAGAAGAGACATGAAAAAGAGGGGACACATGCTGATGTAGAAGAGACGTGAAGAAGAGGGGACACATGTTGATGTAGAAGAGACATGAAGAAGAGGGGACACATGTTGATGTAGAAGAGACATGAAAAAGAGGGGACACATGCTGATGTAGAAGAGACGTGAAGAAGAGGGGACACATGTTGATGTAGAAGAGACATGAAGAAGAGGGGACACATGTTGATGTAGAAGAGACATGAAGAAGAGGGGACACATGTTGATGTAGAAGAGACATGAAGAAGAGGGGACACATGTTGATGTAGAAGAGACGTGAAGAAGAGGGGACACATGTTGATGTAGAAGAGACATGAAGAAGAGGGGACACATGTTGATGTAGAAGAGACATGAAGAAGAGGGGACACATGTTGATGTAGAAGAGACATGGAGAAGAGGGGAGACATGGTGATATTGAAGAGACATGAAGAAGAGGGGACACATGTTGATGTAGAAGAGACATGAAGAAGAGGGGACACATGTTGATGTAGAAGAGACATGGAGAAGAGGGGAGACATGGTGATATTGAAGAGACATGAAGAAGAGGGGACACATGTTGATGTAGAAGAGACATGAAGAAGAGGGGAGACATGGTGATATTGAAGAGACATGAAGAAGAGGGGACACATGTTGATGTAGAAGAGACGTGAAGAAGTGGATTTTGCATAATAGGTGCCCTTTAAAAAAAATGTATGCATGCTTCTCAGGTAACATTAAGCTGTCTTTGGCTCTTTTCTGCTGTAACAAATGTACATTTCCCCTCTGTGGGACGAATAAAGGTATTCTGATTCTGATTGTTGTTCTCTCCGTCCTCACCTCAAAGATCTCCTCGCGGGACACCTCGATGCGGCAGTGTCCGGCCTGCGGCTGCTGCTGGGACAGCTCCTGCCGCAGGATCTTCAGCTTCTGGACCAGGTCTCTCTTGTACTTCGGCACCGTGAGGCACTCGTTCTCCTCGGGCAGCTGGGCGGGCGAAACCGGAACCTGCTGGACCTGATCCTTCAGATGGTTCTGACGACTGGGAGGAGGGCGGGGAAACAGGGCGAGAGAAATCAGAATGTTGTTATTTATTTAATTTTTTTTTTAAAGAGCCTTCAACGTGCATTTGATCTGGATTCAGCTCTGTGTTTACTGAGAGGATCGACTGGCGCACAAGGATGCTTCAGTCTGACTTTAAAGAACATTAATGCAATGCATAATGTCTTGTGGGGTATATAACAGTCAGTGGGGTCTCTGGATAGGCCAAGTGTTAGATGTATGAACGTTTGCTTCACCAAAATGTGCCAAGAACTTAAAAAGAAAGCAGCGATTCATGATGAAATGTTTCAAACACAGCGGCTAACCACAGTATCAGCAGTGTGGCTGAGAACATCGTCTGTGGGTAAAGATGACAGGGGTCTCCACTTTGAACCAGCCACTGTGTTAGGAAGACAGTCTCAGAGGGTGGCATATCACACACACACACACACACACACACACACACACACACACACACACACACACACACACACACACACACACACACACACACACACACACACACACACACACACACACACACACACACACACACACACACACACACACACACACACACACACACACACACACACACACACACACACACACACACACCGAATAAAAAGAGCCTTTATTGGGCCGGCACTAAAGGATAATGTGCACAGTGGCCCTTTGCACTCCGGTGGGGGGGTCGCAGGGTCATAAACAGAATGAGCACAGAGGGTGCTGGAAAAAATACACATGTCTGTCTGTCTGCTTGAAATCAGGTCTGTGGTTAACACAAGCTGAAGAGATCTTTGTCCTACGACATCAAATACGTCAGTAAATACCCCACTGGTCTAAATGAGACGACTAAACGCCATCACGCCCAACATTAGCCGCCATTAGCTTAGCGGTGGTGACGTGAAGTCATGTGACCGTGCTGTAGTTCCTTTATAGCCCGACATTAGCCACCTTTAGCTTAGCGGTGGTGACGTGAAGTCATGTGACCGTGCTGTAGTTCCTTTATAGCCCAACATTAGCCACCTTTAGCTTAGCGGTGGTGACGTGAAGTACATTGTTCTGGTATCAGTACTTTACTCCATTACTTATTTTTCTGACTAATTTTTACTTTCTACTTCTTACATGTTGAACACAAATACCTGTACTTTCTACTTCTTACATTTTGAACCCAAATACCTGTACTTTCTACTTCTTACATGTTGAACCCAAATACCTGTACTTTCTACTTCTCACATTTCCCAAACAGGCTGGTTCCTTTAGTTTGAATGTGTGTTTGGTGGCGTGATCATTATTATTTAGAGTCATTGCGTGCCTATTGATTTGAACACGATCCGTGTATCCATCATTTCCTGGTCTTCTCTAAAGAAGAGGGACCAATGAAAACGTTGTCATGTTGCCGTTGTTCAGCATGGAAACATTCATTAGCTAACAATGACATTATTGTTCTATTAATATAAAGGGAGGTCAGGTACTCTTTAAAACAGCTGCTAGTTATGGGTACTTTTTACTGAAGTACATTTCAAAGCCCTCTTTACTTTGACTTAAGAAGTTTAGTCAGTACTTCTACTTTTACCAGAGTATTTTTAAACACGAGTATCTGTACTTCTACTTGAGTAAAGGATGTGTGTACTTTTGCCATCTCTGATAGACTCACGGATGGGAGGGGAGGTGAGGGAGGAAGAGGGGAGGTGAGGGAGAGCATCTCCTCCTGCACGTTCACCATAAATCAAACATTCCTGCTCCTCTCTCGCCCGTTTCAGAGCTCTCTCTTCTCTCTCCAACATCTCTACCCATGAGCTGGTGCATGTTGACTAACGTTGGCGTAGTAAAAGCAATGTTTTCACTGTGCAACTAATCACAAATGTCTGGGAGATGACACGGATATTCCTGTACGGAGGGCGATCCTGCAGCCAAGGATTCAGTTACCGTTCTAACCTTAAATTTGGGGAAGATTGCAACATCATATAACCAGAAGACCCTCAGTCTGGATGCTCAGGCAGTGTCCTTAGCAAATAAAAAAAGGCCATAAACTGTAACTTTGACATATATATATATATCGAACATTCTTGTGGGATGACGGCACACGAGGGGTGAACATTTCTAACATCCCGGACTTGATAAAAGGCAGATGTCTTGATGGAAATCCATGACGACTGATATCTTTTCCAGTCACGAGCGAGAAAGTCCCTCCGAAGTCTTTTCTATGAGCGGTAATGGAGCAGCTTTAGTTGGGACAGAAACTGTAAATAGGTTCTTTTAGAGTGTTAATGTGATGAGAACGCACTGTTTATATACAAGTCATTCCACTAATCTCAGGCCCACGTGTCCTTGAATAACCAGGAGATGTACGGCACTTCAATCTAAAGGCCCGGACACACCAATCTGACAACACAGACGGACCCCGACTGTTGTGTCACCTCACGTCTCCTGCGTCTTGGCCATGTGTCGCACTGGAACACACCGCAAAGACTTCAGCCGACGGCCAAGCAGCACGTACGAACTGCGCATGCGTGAGTGGCAATAACTCTCCTTACCAGCAGGCGGCGGTAGTGTGTATTCGTCATTCAAAAGAGGCAACAACCGGAAGACTGACTGCGTGATAACCGAGAGAAGAAGAACAGACTGCGTGATATAAACAAACAACAAATAGCGTGCGTTCCATTTTCACTCTACAGCGAGAAGCTCATGGGGCTTTCCCCAACCTGTGTCGAGAGCTGGAGTTAAATGAAATCTCAGATTTGCCTTCTTAATAGTTTGTTTGGGTCCCTCACTTCCGTTTCGCTTCTCATGCACTGATTCGCTAAGCTGAACAGCCAATCAGAGTGATTTCTTTGGCCGACTGCCTTTGGCCGACTGCATGTTGAATCGGCTGGTTTTCGGCCGAAAAGGCGTCGGCACGACTGAAAAGACCCGACGGTGAGGGACACACCAATCTGAGTAGGGCGTGTCGACGCTCATCTTCGGCCTGACGCCCACCGACGCCGATAATCGGCTTGGTGTGTCCGTGCCTTAACACTTTATGTGAGTTTAATGACATTTGACAGCTGCAGAGAAACCATTGCCTGTGTATAAAATAATTCCCGCGCAGGCTTTGGGAGTGATGGGTTACATCTAAAGGGATAATCAGGATACAACAAAAACGGTATTCCCTCACATTTACATAAAAAACACCCAAAAACATTTCTAAGATTTGGGGATAACTAGCAAGATGACAGTGTTAGTAGAAACCTAAAAGGAGCATTTAGTGTTTGTTGTTAAAGGATCAGATGTTATCTCTTCTCTGTAAGCTCTAAGCTAATACTTTAAGTGTGAACCTATACGCCTACTATCTGAATGTGCTTTATGGTTTTCACTTTCTTTGGTTTCTCATTTCCTGTCAGCTTAGATTTTAATTCTACTTTTTTAAACTGTAGTATGTGCTCATGTGTTTCAGTGTTACGCTACTGCCTGAATACAGGGTATATGCAGGAATCCTGAAGTCACATGTAATCCCTTTTAAGACCTTTTTTAAGACCCTTTCCATACATTTTAAGACCTCATCGCCACTTTGAGTTCTAACCGGTTACCTTGGCGACACACTTTACCTCACATTTACTATATACAGTATTGATTGTCCTTCCTCCTTATCTCCCAACCATTTGGACGCAGACTTGCATTTCCCCATAACGATGTTGTTTAACAACCGGTGTAAACGGACCTTCGCGCGCTATCCCATATCCCATTTTTCCCTTTGAAATGTGGGTTTTTCTCTGGAAGTTTTTCCTTGTACGATGTGAGGGTCTAAGGACAGAGGGTGTCGTTTTTCTCATACTGATATTCTGAACAAACTGTGCTGTTGTATTTGCTGTAAAGTGTCTTTACTGTAGGGTATTTTTATTATATGTACAGCACTTTGGCTCAACCAAAAATCGTTTAAAAATGTGCTATATAAATAAAACTTGATTTGATTTGATTTGATCAAGCAGTGAGCGTGCGATGTCCTGTTCAGATGACGTCAAATCCAACGGGATGCCATAAATAAACTACACAGAATCACACTACACACCTACGCAATGATTACATTCAGGCAGACTGTAGAATACAACCTCTTTGGACAATTTATATACTTATTGGAAACAAACTACAAAATGTAATACCTTGGGAAATGCCGTTTGATACTTTTTAATAGCCTTAATTTTCTCTAAATTGATTTATCAACTTTAAATACTTTTTAAGACCCCGCGGACACCCTGGAATAAGCTGAATGAAAATGAAAGGCAACTTTTCCTATCAATAAAATCACTTTTGATCCTAAATATCTTCTTCCTTTCCAAGGTCACATGGTTCTGATGAACATAATAAGTAGAAACATCTTATTGATATGTATTTTCTCTTCTACTCATCTGCATTGCATTTGATATCGTCGTAATCCAAAAGTAACGGAAAGTAATCAGGTTACTTTTATATTGTGATACTCAGATTACGTTACTGATAACCCTCCCAAAAACACGTCTACTTCCTGTCTTTGATGTGGACTAATAATCCCCTTAGAATAAATATACGGTAGAAATTCAATGCATGATAATTCCTCACATCTGGGCATTAACTCCTCAAATTAAAAACAAATGTAGGCTCCATTTTTATAAGACTTTTTCACAGGATGAAGTAAAAGCAAATGCAAAAACCCAAACACGTTCTTTGATCCGTCAGAAAAAAGGAAACCTGATCTGGAGGAATGAGGTCAGGCGTACACTGCTCCACCTTTGTGCTGCAAGGAACTCTGGGTAAATCTATCGATGCACAGTGTGTGTTTGAACAGCTGCACACGGGGAAGAGATTCTGAACACGAGGCATGTAGCGAGCGAACTGACGCACAGATGCACACACACACACAGCTCATTCATGGACTTGGCATCCAGTTAACGCTCCGTTTCCTGGATGTAAGACGCTCCGCGGCCTCGCTCTCCACATCTGAAGTCTGGCCAGCGCTTTGTGACGGATTGTGTGATAAAACGCCTTTATGATCAAAAACCTCGGCGGGGCTGAGGAGAGTACTTTTCTTTTTGTGTGGGGAAAAGAAAGACTATGTTTTTCTGTGATCAGCAGTACTCTGAAGCAGAGGTGTAAATTAACTAAGTATTTACTCAAGTACTGTCCTTAAGTAAAATGTTGAGGTACTGTGTACTTCTACTCCACTACAGTTCAGAGGTAAATGGTGTACTTTTACTCCACTACATGTATTTAATAGCTTTAGTTACTTCACAGATGTGGATGAATGATGTGAAATATAATCAAGTGTTAAATCAGACTTTAGTTCCACCTGGAGTAAATTCACAAGCTACCCTGCAGTATACAAAGTCATTCAAACTAGCTGCACCTTTACCAGCTTTGAGAACACTTTAATGATCAATCATTATAAAACATATCATATATATTATTCTGAAATGGATCAATCTGCACAATGACTACTTTTACTGTCGCTACTTTCACTATATTTTGATGATAATACTTTTCTACTTTTACTTGAGGAACATTTTGAATGCAGGACTTTTACTGTAACAGAATATTCCTACACTCTGGTACTTCTACTTTGACTCAAGTACAAGATCTGAGTACTTCTACTTTTACTCAAGTACAAGATCTGAGTACTTCTACATTTACTCAAGTACAAGATCTGAGTACTTCTACTTTTACTCAAGTACTAGATCTGAGTACTTCTACTTTTACTCAAGCACTAGATCTGAGTACTTCTACTTTTACTCAAGTACTAGATCTGAGTACTTCTACTTTTACTCAAGTACTAGATCTGAGTACTTCTACTTTTACTCAAGCACTAGATCTGAGTACTTCTACTTTTACTCAAGTACTAGATCTGAGTACTTCTACTTTTACTCAAGTACTAGATCTGAGTACTTCTACTTTTACTCAAGTACTAGATCTGAGTACTTCTTGCTACTCTGCTCTAAAGCTCTACAGGTGGCGAACACACCTTGGCACAGGATCCGGCTGTAAAACATCCACTGAGGGGGAGGCAGCGTGTCTGAGTGTGTGTGTGTGTGTGTGTGTGTGTGTGTGTGTGTGTGTGTGTGTGTGTGTGTGTGTGTGTGTGTGTGTGTGTGTGTGTGTGTGTGTGTGTGTGTGTGTGTGTGTGTGTGTGTGTGTGTGTGTGTGTGTGTGTGTGTGTGTGTGTGTGTGTGTTCCAGTCTGCTGGCGTGAGGCCCGAAATCCTTACCTGACATTCTGACTCTCGATGGCCCCTCGAGAACCGTTGGGGCTCGGACTCGGACTGCAAAACAAAGAGAAAACGGAGACGGGAAATAAATCTCTCTTGCTTTTATACCCAGTTTTATTTTATGTTCCGTCTAATTTATTTGACCGGAACCTCTTTCCTGTACTGTAGCACTCACTTTAGGACTAGGTGCAGGTTGGCGGAGAGGCGCGGGTCAGTGAACTGCGTGGTTCGGTTGTTGTGGTCGACAAAGTAGACCCTCCCGGTGGCTGTGTTTCGTATCTCCCATCCAGGAGGGAGAGGACCCAGCTCCTCACAGTTCACATTACTCAGGTCTCTGTGGAACAACACACAATAAAACAGGAATGTATCAAAAATAAAACTGAATCTGACTGAAATAATGTCTGTAACACAAGAGATTTTAACATTTTGTTCTACGACATAAATGCCTCAGTGCAAGTGTCTAAATGAGACGATTTAACGTCATCACGCCCAACATTAGCCTCCTTTAGCTTAGCGGTGGTGACGTGAAGTCATGTGACCGTGCTGTAGTTCCTGTATAGCCCAACATTAGCCGCCTTTAGCTTAGCAGTGGGGACGTGAAGTCATGTGACCGTGCTGTAGTTCCTTTATAGCCCAACATTAGCCACCTTTAGCTTAGCGGTGGGGACGTGAAGTCATGTGACCGTGCTGTAGTTCCTTTATAGCCCAACATTAGCCTCCTTTAGCTTAGCGGTGGTGACGTGAAGTCATGTGACCGTGCTGTAGTTCCTTTATAGCCCAACATTAGCCTCCTTTAGCTTAGCGGTGGTGACGTGAAGTCATGTGACCGTGCTGTAGTTCCTTTATAGCCCAACATTAGCCGCCTTTAGCTTAGCGGTGGGGACGTGAAGTCATGTGACCGTGCTGTAGTTCCTTTATAGCCCAACAATAGCTTTTTACTTCTTGAGATTGGATTCATGTTTCAGTTATAATAAAAGTGGTGTTAATATGTGGAGATTATCAAACATGTTTGTTTGCGACAGAGATTATTTCCGTCAATAATCCAAAAAGATTTTTGTTGAGGAAACAAGATGTTGATTTATAAAATAAGTTCCTCTTTGCAGGAGTGAATGTTTCAGTTTTTCTGATTCAGTTCACATTACTCAGATCTCTGCAGAAGTGCACACAATATAGCAGGAATGTATGAAAAATATCACAGGGTGGGACGGGGTGTCAAACAGAGACGAAGCCCACACATCATATTGGTTTTAAAACATACCAGAGCACTGACTAACTGCGAGATTCCGAGATGTCTGAGAAATCTCTTTTTTTATTCTATTTTTCTTCTTCTTCCTCCCATCTAAATTATTTACTGCTGCCCTGCAACCCATTTCATCTGGACTCCATGGAGACAGAAAGACTCAGAAATTACAGCAGGCTCGCTCTTTGCTTCGCTATGCGCTGACTCTTCTGTATTTCGGGGGTTTTAAAGCCAAAAGGGGGACTCTGGAGCCTCACGAGCGATGAGAGCTTGGCAGCGAATCGTTGGAGCGCCGGGCGAGGTGTGGCGTGACCAATACTCTCCCATCAAGAGCAATAAAATGATCATCCATCACTCAAACGCTGAGAGAATGCAAGCAGCAGGCCAGGTTTCATAATATCTCTCCTCTATTATTGATAGCATCTGGCGCGAGGACTGTAGCGCTAGTCGTCGTTGTTTTTGAGGGACTTAGCATGGACGAAAACCAACGAAAATGTGCATAGACGTCAGGACAAGTGAACACTGGCTTGTTAGGAAAATGGGGGAAATTGGCTTGTTTTCGGGGTATATATTTTGCCTATAAAAAAAAGAAGGTCAGTCAAAAAACATGGCCGCCATTAAACAAAACGTACTTGCAGAAGAACCAGCATGCTCTTGACTAGTCCCTATAAGCAAGCATCCAATTTACTTGAAATTTCACACACATATTAAGCTAAATGAGCTCTACAAAAAAGCCTGATGGACCACTAAGCTCCGCCTACTTAGAAGTGTTGCTAATTAGCATAACGCATATATGTGGGCGGGGCTTATTTCAAGGAATATTTCTGTAATTATCTTCAGATAGGAAACTTGGTATTGTCGTTAAAACATGACTTTTGGTGAAATTTACAAAAATATTGTACATATGTGTTAAAGTAGCTCAGTAGCACCCCCTACGGTGTGATCGTAGCATATAGTTGCTCACTCACTGATAGAATGAAAGCAATCGGCCACGTATTTTAATATCAGACATATTTTATTGATATTATCTGGCCCGATCTAGGTGTCTTAAGTGTGTTAAGGTACTTGTGAAAACGTATGAAAAGTGTTATAACGATTGTTAAATGTGGGTGTGACTTATTTAGTATTAAATCTGAGCGGCAGAGAACCAAATCGTTCAGAGCTCCGTGACTCGGGGCTCCTCTCGGCACGTCAGCTCGTAATCAGCTGCAGGTTTACGGTGAATTACAAGAGACCATGACACGATCTGTGTGTGATGTCAGGTATGTCAGTACATTCAGGAGATGTGAGCATCTGTGGACAAACCGATTTCTCGTGAAAGTATTTTATGATTCCTGTGTTTTATATGTGTTACGCTTTATAAGGTGGATAGTAAAAGGAGAAAAACCATACAAAAGTGGCAACGGAAAAGTATGTTGAAATGTTCCTGTCAATTTTTATATCGTGAAAGACAACTGTGACTAAATGTGATCATAACTCTTTATTTTTATGATGTAAGACAAACTGGGATCCATATCAACATGCAATATCGTTGAAGGAAAAAGAGAGCTGACTAAAAGGTAGTTAAAAAAATAAATGTCTGCTTAAGTTTGCACCACCAGATACCAAAGTAAATTCCTTGTATGTGTAAACGTACCTGGCACTAAACTGAAGTTCAACCAGGAAGACCTTCTTTACTCATTCATTTACTATTTCCATGTCACTACTCTCTCTCCTCTCAATAAGTGATCGGGGGCGTCACTCCCCAGCTTAACCAATCACTTCGCTCTATTCTCATAAGCCTATCATAGCGCTCCGCTAACCCTTTTAAATCTGCTCTCCCCCCTCTGACAGCTGTCATTTCAGGTGACTCGACGCAACCCTCCTCCCCCCCTTTTCACCTCCTGTCCCTCTGAATCCAGGGTCAAGCTAAGCCCCTCCCCTTCAGACCGACCCCAACTATCCATTCACCACCACCAGGGTCAAGCTAAGCCACTCCCCTTCAGACCAACCCCAACTATCCATTCACCACCACCAGGGTCAAGCTAAGCCACTCCCCTTCAGACCGACCCCAACTACCCATTCACCACCAACAGGGTCAAGCTAAGCCACTCCTCTTCAGACCGACCCCAACTATCCATTCACCACCACCAGGGTCAAGCTAAGCCACTCCCCTTCAGACCAACCCCAACTATCCATTCACCACCACCAGGGTCAAGCTAAGCCCCTCCCCTTCAGACCGACCCCAACTATCCATTCACCACCACCAGGGTCAAGCTAAGCCCCTCCCCTTCAGACCGACCCCAACTATCCATTCACCACCACCAGGGTCAAGCTAAGCCACTCCCCTTCAGACCGAACCCAACCATCCATTCACCACCACCAGGGTCAAGCTAAGCCACTCCCCTTCAGACCGACCCCAATTACCCATTCACCACCACCAGGGTCAAGCTAAGCCACTCCCCTTCAGACCGAACCCAACTATCCATTCAGCACCACCAGGGTCAAGCTAAGCCCCTCCCCTTCAGACCGACCCCAACTATCCATTCACCACCACCAGGGTCAAGCTAAGCCCCTCCCCTTCAGACCGAACCCAACTATCCATTCACCACCACCAGGGTCAAGCTAAGCCCCTCCCCTTCAGACCGACCCCAACTATCCATTCACCACCACCAGGGTCAAGCTAAGCCCCTCCCCTTCAGACCGAACCCAACTATCCATTCACCACCACCAGGGTCAAGCTAAGCCCCTCCCCTTCAGACCGACCCCAACTATCCATTCACCACCACCAGGGTCAAGCTAAGCCCCTCCCCTTCAGACCGACCCCAACTGCCCATTCACCACCACCAGGGTCAAGCTAAGCCCCTCCCCTTCAGATCGACCCCAACTACCCATTCACCACCACCAGAGTCAAGCTAAGCCACTCCCCTTCAGACCGACCCCAACTATCCATTCACCACCACCAGGGCCTAGACCCCGGGGGGTTTCATCGGATCGGTTCTCCCCTCCCGAATGATACTCCTGCACAACGGGGCCTAATCGCCAAAACTCCATTACATTCATTTGTGTATTCCTGGCAATAAAAAATATGCGTTCTTACATCAAAACCGTCTCTCCTGATTGAATTCTGAATGGCTGACTAAATTAAAAGCAAAACATTGACTTAAACTCAAGCATTTTTACTTCAGTAGTCAGACTGACTCTACCACGGCTGCCTTACAGACTCTGACAACAGGAAGTACGTACCGTGGGACTCGGGGGTCGTGCCACGTGCTGACGCCCGTCTGCGTGTGCAGGAAGTACACCTGACCCTGCTGCGTGGTCCTCTGCTCTGTAGGGACACACAAACATCACAATATTAGATATAAGAATCTGATCGTACAGTGAATACAAAAGAAAACTGGAGCAACCATGATGTCAAGCAGGAGTAGTGGAATATAGGAAGTGGAAGTACTGGACCTCCTACCACTGTTTACGCTGAATACAATTTAGAAAAGTCTGCAAGTTAAGTCTGCACTGTTATTTTGTATATATTGAATTTGTGCTTTTATTTAGGTCTTAATGTGTGTATATGTATAAATGTGTCTGTTGATTGTGTATATATAGGATATACATATTTGCATATATATTTGTTTTTATATTCGGGATTGTGGGAAACGGTATTTCCGTTACAATATCTAGGGTTCCTGATGTCTGCCAGGAAGATTGTAGATGCTTGATTGAGTTTTGAAGGCGCCGCTGCAGTGGAAACACGCAACTGTTCGGCAGTCAGGCTGCAGCTCTGAACTGAAAGAGCTGTAAGTGCAAAGACGTGATGAGTCTCTGTGTCTCTGGCTCCTTAAATCCTGCACAGATCTCACTGTGAGCTTGTTTGCTCTCACATGAAAGCTTGTGATTGTCTGACTGTGTGCAGAGAGCAGCACAGAGGCCGTTAACAGCCAGATCAATTCAATTAGATTGTCTCCAATGGAGCCAGTATTTCAGGCTCCTATGTGTGGCGCTGAATGAGCACACAGATTAGAGTTAGCATCACAATAACCACAGCGCTCAGGGGGAAGTGGAGATGGCTTTCATGGAGGATAAAACCCCGGCTAGAGCAATCAGAATATTAAATATTTATCCGTCTTAAGATAGGAGAGGCTGGACATACAGTATTCATAGCAGAGTGTCTCAGATGCTCCCTCACTGAACTCAATGACCCCTTCATCATCTCCACCATTACGACACAACCTATTACAATTGGAAGTTAAGAAATGCATCTTTCCTCTCCAGTTAAATCTCACTCAGTTGTCTCTCCAGGCTTCCTTACAGTCCAATTGTCGGCAAAAATAGCAAGACAGGTATTTATTTATCTTACATTGTGACTAACTTTGGTTCATGTGTTTCTAAAATGTGTATAAAGCAGACTGTCTTCTGTGTAAACACTAACGTAGGCTGGCGTATTGAAGCCTTGACATTATTCGTTAGCCGAGCGCTAATGAACCCAAAAAAACATTCAGTAAACAAGCATTTTAAAGGTTGTTCGCTTGCATTTTTGCACACAGAGCTGAAAAAGCATGAATTCAGAAGTTTTTTTTAAATGGCATTATTATGTAGTTATATTGGCATACTTTTAAACAATTTATTTTAATTAAATCACAGCAAATGTGGTTTTTTGGGTCCATACAGCTGTAGCTCACTGTGGCAGAAATAGTGGTTATTTTCCGCCTTGGTTGTTAAAATGTTGTTTTTCTTGTAGTTAGCTCGTTAAGGCTTGTTTTGACCTCATGTCCATGGACCAAGCCATAATATTTTATTAAAGGTCTCCTATTATACAATTTTTAGGCATATATTATAGGTCTCAGATATACAAAAAAACGTGTCTATGAAGTGTTTTTTACACATACTCTCTCCAGTACAGGTTAGCTCTGAGTGTTAGCGATGCTTGCTAATGTAAACAAAGACCATATAACTTCCAAAACACGTCGCGCATTGTTTCTGATAGCGACCTTTCTGCAAATCTGGATGACCTCCGTTTTTAGAGATTCGGGTACGGAGGAAAAGAGAGGTTTTATTTTCTGAACCTTTGTGAGTCTCCTGACACACCGGGGACTCATATTTATGTATAACAGACATCAAAAAGTGCATTTTGCAGGATAGGGGACCTCAGAATAATCTCTGCAGCTTCACATATCAGATATTTCCACATATGTTGCCTTTACCAGATACTGCGGATTTGGATATTGCAGTTGCCCATTATTACTCCATGTCTCTCTGAGCCTCACTCACCGTATCCCTCGGGGAGGTCGGGGGGGGTGTGCAGGTGGGTTCTGCTCATGTAGTTGCGGTGCCTCTGAGATCGGACCCGCCTCTCCTGGGCTCGCTGCTCCCCGTTGATTGGCTGCGGGATCGTGGTGGGCGTCGCCCCGTTGGTGCTGACCGGCGTGTTTTCATCCACGATGCAGCTGAGAGGCCGGCCGGGGCTCGAGTACTCTGACGCCGGCCTGAGGGGAGAGGGGGGGGGATATAATGTCACGTTATCGATATTGTGATGATATTATAGAGTGGTGCCAGGATGACATATTTTTGTAGGCCGACCAGAAGTTAGCATCTACGTGGTTCCCTCCACAAAACATCACTTCTGAAGTAAAAAGCTATAAAGGCGGCTAATGTTGGGCTATAAAGGAACTACAGCACGGTCACATGACTTCACGTCACCACCGCTAAGCTAAAGGTGGCTAATGTTGGGCTATAAAGGAACTACAGCACGGTCACATGACTTCACGTCACCACCGCTAAGCTAAAGGAGGCTAATGTTGGGCTATAAAGGAACTACAGCACGGTCACATGACTTCACGTCACCACCGCTAAGCTAAAGGAGGCTAATGTTGGGCGTGATGATGTTTAGTCGTCTCATTTAGACACTTGTTAGCAACCGCTGTTTTTAAATTCACCAGTGGGGTATTTACTGAAGTATTTTATGTTGTAGAATTAAACGTTAAAATCTCTTCAGCTTGTGTTAACGCCAGACCTTATATCAGGATAACAACCAAAACATTTTAACTCAAAAACCTTAGATCTGAGGGAAAAGCAAGTGCTCAAATGCCGTCTAACTTCTAAGATTTAGGACTCCAGCCACTCCGGAAGACCTTTAAGCATCGAATATGACACGTTTTTGACTAACTAGATAAAGACAAATAGTAGAAAAGCTACCAGTGTTAAAAAGAAAGCGTATAAGAAGGTGTTAAATGAGAGATCTCTGCAAACAGCAGCTAATCAATAGGCTGCATTTAGGAAGTCTTCAGGTGCTAAATGGGAAATCCATACTCCTGCAACCGCCTGAGGTAGGAGCCGATAAAAAGAAAACATGGATAAAGAGACGGAGACGGAGCGGGGGAAGATCTCCCTCCTCTTCGTCTCCTCTCCTCTCCCTCTCCTCTTCTGTCAGATCCGTGACCTGCTGGCTCTTCCGCATCATTAAACACCGTCTGGAGCGCCCTCCGCTTTCTTTTTATGTTCTTTGGAGAAATCTACTCTAGTCTGAGAGCACTGAGGTCAGGGATCGTCTATCCGCCTGTTTCTGCCTGATTTCAGAGTGTTTCTGTCTGATTTCAGAGTGTTTCTGATTTCAGAGTGTTTCTGCCTGATTTCAGAGTGTTTCTGATTTCAGAGTGTTTCTGCCTGATTTCAGAGTGTTTCTGCCTGATTTCAGAGTGCCTGATTTCAGAGTGTTTCTGTCTGATTTCAGAGTGTTCCTGCCTGATTTCAGAGTGTTTCTGCCTGATTTCAGAGTGCCTGATTTCAGAGTGTTTCTGCCTGATTTCAGAGTGTTTCTGCCTGATTTCAGAGTGCCTGATTTCAGAGTGTTTCTGCCTGATTTCAGATTGTTTCTGCCTGATTTCAGAGTGTTTCTGCCTGATTTCAGAGTGCCTGATTTCAGAGTGTTTCTGCCTGATTTCAGAGTGCCTGATTTCAGAGTGTTTCTGCCTGATTTCAGAGTGCCTGATTTCAGAGTGCCTGATTTCAGAGTGTTTCTGCCTGATTTCAGAGTGTTTCTGTCTGATTTCAGAGTGTTTCTGATTTCAGAGTGTTTCTGCCTGATTTCAGAGTGTTTCTGATTTCAGAGTGTTTCTGCCTGATTTCAGAGTGTTTCTGCCTGATTTCAGAGTGCCTGATTTCAGAGTGTTTCTGTCTGATTTCAGAGTGTTTCTGCCTGATTTCAGAGTGTTTCTGCCTGATTTCAGAGTGTTTTCTGGCCTGATTTCAGAGTGCCTGATTTCAGAGTGTTTCTGCCTGATTCAGAGTGCCTGATTTCAGAGTGTTTCTGCCTGATTTCAGATTGTTTCTGCCTGATTTCAGAGTGTTTCTGCCTGATTTCAGAGTGCCTGATTTCAGAGTGTTTCTGCCTGATTTCAGAGTGTTTCTGCCTGATTTCAGAGTGTTTCTGCCTGATTTCAGAGTGCCTGATTTCAGAGTGTTTCTGCCTGATTTCAGAGTGCCTGATTTCAGAGTGCCTGATTTCAGAGTGTTTCTGCCTGATTTCAGAGTGTTTCTGCCTGATTTCAGAGTGCCTGATTTCAGAGTGTTTCTGCCTGATTTCAGAGTGCCTGATTTCAGAGTGTTTCTGCCTGATTTCAGATTGTTTCTGCCTGATTTCAGAGTGCCTGATTTCAGAGTGTTTCTGCCTGATTTCAGAGTGCCTGATTTCAGAGTGTTTCTGCAGAGTGTCTCTCACCTGGTGGGCCTCTCCCACTGCGTGGTGCGTGTGATGTGGTTCAGATACTGGATCCTCCCTGACGCCGTCCTCCTCTCCTCCCAGCTGCAACACAAACATACAGGCAGTGAGAAGATAGATCACAAGATCAAAATACTAGTCTGTACTTAGATTTTGGGGGAGATGAAAGCAATACAGAAATGCATGAACAACTGGTAAGAGAAATCAGATAACATGATTTTAGAATGAACGGCAAGAAGTCCGACAATTTCCTTTCATTTGCATCTTAACAATAAGTGCCGTTGCTATTTGTGATGAGATCTGACACTTCACCACGGAGGTGTCAATGGACAGTCATCATATATATATATAAGCAAAGTCCCTATGGATTTCGCTACCACCGCAGAAGCTCCTTAATTATGAATGAAAACTGTCAAAACTACGAATAAAAGATGCCACGATGTTTAGAAAGAAAATACTGAAATTACTCTCAAATTGTTAACGTTGGCTTTACCTGAATTATGGCCCCTTACTTGATATATTAAAGACCAAGAAAGCTGCAAAAAACCTTCAATATTTTTTAAAAGAAAGACATTTTATCTGATCTTTGTGGACTCTGTAGCGTGTGCAAAGCTTCTGTTACTATTGTTTTTTCTATGGCAATTGTTGGTAAACCTCTTAATTGTCAAAAAGTAAGTTAAATGGAAAACAGGTTTAATTGTGTTTCCTTTCGCTGTAAACGCTGCCTTTAATGCCCACAGAAACCTCATAATCCGTACATCTTTTCCCCCACTGTACCTGAACGCAGCATTTAGGATCTGCAACAGCCTCTAGATAAACTCCTTGTGAGACGATTGCTCCAGAGTCACTCACCCGTCTGGGAGATCGTTGTCGAACAGCTGGCTGCAGTCTACCACCGGGCCGCCGGAGCTGATCCGGTCCCTGGACTGCAGGCTGACTGCAGAACACACGGCACACAGATGCACACACACATTACTACACACCGTTACTACACACACACGTTACTACACACACGTTACTACACACACCATTACTACACACACACACGTTACTACACACACACGTTACTACACACACTCTTACTATCAAATACTTGATTTCAAAATACAGTTGCTGGTCTAGATCGATAGATAGATAGATAGATAGATAGATAAGTACTTTACTTACGTTTATGCGACATACGATAATAGGACATTTTTGGGATATTTTGACAGAATACATTTTTCTGTTTTTTAACAGACTATACTGTGACTATATTATGCCCTTTTTAACTAATATTTTCAACGTATAGACTACACATTTTTACATATTTAAATTGACTAAACTATTCATTTTTTAAATTTCTAAATTAAGTGTTAATTTTGTTCTTTTGTTGTCTTTACTAGATTTTTCTGAAAGAAAGAGTTGCTATTTAAATTAATTCAAAACTGTAAACCTTTTAGACGTTTTTGGTCAGATATTTTAATCAGATCATATTGAGCTTTTTCTTGTTTAGCTAAAATATCACCTTGTTCGTCCCCAATGTTGTTATTGTTAACTCAGGGTATATGCAGGAATCCTGAAGTCAAATGTAAGACCTTCTTTAAGACCCTTTCCATACGTTTTAAGACCTCATCGCCACTTTGAGTTTTAACCGGTTACATTGGCGACACACTACCTCACATTGACTATATTCAGTATTGATAGTCCTTCCTCCTTATCTTCCAACCATTTGGACGCAGACTTGCATTTCCCCATAACGATGTTGTTTAACAACCGGCGTAAACGGACCTTCGCGCGCTATCAAGCAGTGAGCGTGCGATGTCCTGTTCAGATGACGTCAAATCCAACGGGATGCCATAAATAAACTACACAGAATCACACTACACACCTACGCAATGATTACATTCAGGCAGACTGTAGAATACAACCTCTTTGGACAATTTATATACTTATTGAAAACAAGCTACAATATGTAATACCTTGGAAAATGCCCTTTAATACTTTTTAATACTTTTTAGTTGCCTTCATTTTCGCTAAATTGATTTATCAACTTTTAATACTTTTTAAGACCCCGCGGACACCCTGTAACTCAAACCTAAGCAAGCATCACCAAAAACTGACCTTCTGTATTTAAAATACAATATTTCATCCCCTTTTTCTCCCCTAAAATTAAGATATTCTTTTTTAAACCTACATTTGAGTTTTTTTCAATCCTAATTTGTGTTTAATGTCCTTTGTGCCGCCTCGTCATCCTCTTGTCTTAACGATGTGTAAAGAAAGGTTAATTTACGATCATATATTTTCATTTTATATATATATATATGTGCCTCGTCGCAGAGACAAACCAGAGCATGGAAAACCATTAGAAGCTCCATGAGAGGAATGTCAAAGCTACGAATAAAAGATGACAAGATAATTTTAAGGAAAACACTGTAATGACTTTAAAATAGTTAACCTTGGCTTTCACTTTGTTTGCTTTTGCTGTAAACGCTGCCCATTAGCGGTCAGTATACCACCTCTCTGAATATTTAATGCAAAGTGACAACATGCTGCTCATCTGACCTCATGCTGCAGCAGACGACCGGTGGAAAACATCCCAGAAAAAAAACGATTTTAGGTTTTTGTGCAACTTTTATTAGAATTTCACTTAAAGTGGACCTATCATGCTATATTGGAAAAATATATTGTAGGGCCATACCTATAAAAAACATGTCTGTGAAGTTTTTTGCTTAACATACCAAACAGATCACCCGTTGTAGCCATGCCTCATACTGCTCATACCCCTCTTTTGCAGCCCTTAGAGAAACGCGGATTTTGGGTCCGAGGAGGCGGAGCTAATGCCTGGTCAGAATTCTACTGGAGATAAAGTTAAATTCTGCTGTGATAAAACGCCATCCTGTTCTAAACCACATCAAGGATTATTTCTGAAACAGTATGGAGCTCAAATGCTTTTTATCTTGCGGGTTTATCACAAGGTGAGTTTTTATTTCCTGCTTTTTAAACACATGTGCTCTCCAGTACAGGTTAGCTCTGAGTGTTAGCGAGGCTTGCTAATGTAAACAAAGACGAGATTACGTCCAAAACACGTCAGGCATTGTTGTTGTTGTTGATAGCAACTTTCTGTGGGTCCGCCATCCGAAATTTCGTAATATCGGCAACAAGTCTGTATCCGCTCGTTGTACCCCCGTTTTTAAAAGATGTGGGTACGGAGGAAAAGAGAGAGGGTTTTATTTTCTGACGCTGCGTGAGTTCCCTGACACACCGGGGACACATAGTTATGTATAAAAGACATCAAAAAGTGCATTTTGCATGATAGGTCCCCTTTAAAGTGGCTGTTTTTCCTCAATCTGTTTGTGACACTAAATGCATCCTTGTTTGGCATTTCATAATCCATTTCTTACACAATTAATGTATATATAATATCCTGTTTTATATTTTGTTACTGTAAATGTATGTATATTTTCTACTTTTTGAATGCTATTTTATTTCTATTTGAGATGTTTAAATTGTGGATTGTTTATTTCTAGTCTTTTAATTTCTTTGATGTACTATGCCTGTCTTTTTACGCTGCTGCAACGCAAACATTTCCTAAATTGGGATCAATAAAGTACTTCTTATATTATCTTATCTTATCTTATCTCATGTCCATCTGCACTCACCCACTATCTGCCCTCTGACCGTGTCGCTGTCGCTGGGACTCAGCTTGTTCAGGTCTAGTCTCTGATCTGTGGAGAGAAGACAGAAAGAAGAAGTGAAAAACAAAGAGAGACAAACAGGAAATGAGAAGAAAAGAGGAGAGAGGTTTCATTAGATTTACATTTAAACTAGTATGTCCTGAAAAGGGAATTTCAATGTCAGTGTTTCCATCTAATCGGAGATGTAATAAAGTTAGACAAAATGTACAATAAGCAATAAACAGTCTCAATAGGCGCTTTCACACCGGAGTACTTTTCCCTGGAATAGTTCAGATAGTTCCTGGGATTTTTGCGTTCACACCAAAAATATCTGAACTTTTTTTCGGGAACCTTTTCCCCCCTTTTTAGTCCCTGCTAGAGAGCAGGTACTTTCCTGGGGAGGAAAAGGTTCCAATTTCTGATTGGCTGGGCGGATTGCAAACCACGCCCCGTAAAACTCTGAAAAGTTTTTGTGAAGCCGCCATTTTATTTGCTCGCATTAGCATTAGCATTAGCCCAGCGCACCAACGGAGAGAGACTAACTTATGGCAACACAAAAGAAAACATGGGAGCGGTGGAGATGAGGAGGTGTCGGCGCTTCTGGCGATTTACTCGGAAGGCTTCAAGACAAAAACTGGAAGTACTGAAATGCTAAATCTTTTCCAGGTTTTAGGACTCATTCCTGCACCACTCTATGGGATGATGCTTTTACAAAATGTTAAGAAAAGTAGTAATTTGATAAATAATCATCAGTAATGTTTAACCACAGACTCTAGTTCAGGCTTACAACAAAAACAGATTCAGAAAACAATTGACTTCCAGACAAGGGAAGCATAAGTGGCAAAATGCTGACTAACTTCTGGGTTTTAGGACTCATTCCTGCACCACTCTATGGGATGATGCTTTTACAAAATGTTATGAAAATTACTATTTTGATAAATAATCATCAACCACCGACTTTATTTCAGACTAACAACCAAAAACACACTCAGAAAACCATTGACTTCCAGACAAGGGAAGCAGAAGTGGTAAAATGCTGACTAACTTCCATGTTTTAGGACTCATTCCTGCACCACTGTATGGGATGATGCTTTTACAAAATATTTACACAAGGAGTATTTTGATAAATAATCATCAGTAAAATCTCACCACATTTCAGGCTAACAACCTACAATTGACTTCCAGACAAGAGAAGCAGAAGTGGTAAAACGCTGCATGTTTTAGGACTCATTCCTGCACCACAGTATCATTTACATCCCTCTCCTGCCCCCCCCCCCCCCCCCTCCTGTCTGCAGACCACAGCTTGGCTCTGCCCGGGAACAGATGGCTGGTTTTTGTGGAACAGCCACGGGTTGTAAAGATCTCACTGAGCGTCGGTACAGAGCCGGCTTCAGTTCAAATGCAGAGGTCAAACATTTGACAAATTTCCGTACAAAGCCTGCACTATTCCACTCAGTCTTAGCATGGACATGAACTTCTGCCAAAGTCTGGAAACTCTTTGTCTGAACTTCTTAAAGTCTGCGGAATTTGAGAGTGAGGGAGAAAGAGAGATCAGGCGGAGAGGGAAAAAAAGAAGAAACAGAGCTAAAAAAAACTTCCAAGCTGCCTGCAGACATGAGAAATGGCACTATCTGCGCTCTGTTGTCTGGGTGTCATGCAGATCAGCTCAGGATGTCTGTCTAGACTAAACAACGACAGAACCAGGCAGCGGTCAAACTGAGGGTCAGCCGCCGCAGAGAAAACACACAGAAACATGTCTCTGAGTACAAGAGGAATCACTCTGAGATGCATCGAAGTACAGATGTTTCAATGCAGACAAATAAAGCAATAGTGGTGCAGGCATGAGTCCTAAAACACGGGAATTAGTCAGCATTTTAGCATTTTTGGGTTCCCTGGTCTGGAAGTCAATGGATTTCTGAGTGTGTTTTTGGTTGTTAGAATTAAATAAGGTCTGTGGTTAACACAAGCTTAAGAGATTTTAAGGTTTTGTTCTGCGACACAAAATATGTCAGTAAATTACCCACTGATGGACTTAAAAACGTCGGTAGCTAACAAGTGTCTAAATGAGACGACTAAACATCATCACGCCCAACATTAGCCACCTTTAGCTTAGCGGTGGTGATGTGAAGTCATGTGACCGTGCCGTAGTTCCTTTATAGCCCAACATTAGCCTCCTTTAGCTTAGCGGTGGTGATGTGAAGTCATGTGACCGTGCTGTAGTTCATTTATAGCCCAACATTAGCCACCTTTAGCTTAGCGGTGGTGACGTGAAGTCATGTGACCGTGCTGTAGTTCATTTATAGCCCAACATTAGCCACCTTTAGCTTAGCGGTGGTGATGTGAAGTCATGTGACCGTGCTGTAGTTCATTTATAGCCCAACATTAGCCACCTTTAGCTTAGCGGTGGTGACGTGAAGTCATGTGACCGTGCTGTAGTTCCTTTATAGCCCAACATTAGCCACCTTTAGCTTAGCGGTGGTGACGTGAAGTCATGTGACCGTGCTGTAGTTCCTTTATAGTCTTTTCCTAGAAGCCCCCTGACAATAATGTTTTCCTGGAGCGACACAGGAAACCTGAACCTTGTGCCACAGCTGTGAGTGGTTTGCCTCTGCATTTCCTCTCTCTGCTGGCCTCCTCCTCACCCCGTTAGTTTCTCCGTTAGTTTTCCTCTCAGTTTCCACCGCAGACTGGCAGCATGTGTTCAAACACACACAACATGCCCTTGTAACTAACCTCCCTCTATCTCCGTCTGCCGATCTAGACAACCGGTCATTTCAAGCAGACATGCATAATTGTAGAGCCATTAAAGTGTAAGCGTAGATTTGTTGTGTTCTCTCTTTTGTGGTGAGTGTTTGTCAGTCTTTTGTTTTGTGTGTTTTCTAGCGGTTGCCGTTATGCCCCCCGAAAAGTCTGTTGAGAGGTCATTGCGTTGATTCAGACATTTTTGTTTAATTGTAAAGCTTCTTGGGTTGACTGTAACATTTTTGCAAAAAGAAGGGTGCAGGGATGATGTATTTTTGTAAGCTGACCTTGAAGGCAGCATCCAATGGGATTTCTCCATTGGATTTTGGATTATTGCAGAAAATAAGTGTTACATTTATGAAACTTACACGTTTTGTTCAGCAGGATAATCTCCACATATTAATGGCAATATTATACTTGAAGTGTAAATGCAATCTCGAGAAGTAAAAAGCTAACGTTATGCTATAAACAAACGGTCACATGACAACACCGCTTAGCTATGTTTGGCTTGATTGTGTTTATTAGTCCTTTTTAGCCAGTTGTTAGCAACCGCAGTTTTTTTCTTGACGCTTATTATTAACCACAGACCTTATTTCAGGCTAACAACCAAAAACACATTCAGAAAACAATTGACTTCCAGAGAAGAGAAGCACAAGTGGTTAAAGGCTGACTAATTTCCGGGTTTTAGGACTCATTCCTGCATATGTCACATGGTTCCTTCCACTGGCGACCATCTCGAGTCTCATTTAGCTAAAACATTTCAGTAATGTAATAATAAGAAAGTAGTATTATTGTGTTTAAAGCGCTGGGATTATACGATGTCTACAAACCCTCCAGCTCCAGAAGCTACTGCTTTAACTAGGAGCCATTTACCAAAGCCTCTGCCTCATTTATCCAGTTAGCTTCTGACATTTTTACTGTAATTGCAGGGTGATGCTGATTGGCTCTTCCTGTTCTGGCAGAGTGTTGACCCCCCTCTACAGGCCTGGCCTTTGTCAGGATTCTAAAAAGGAGCGACACTATGTTCTGTCACTAACCCCTGCTTCTTATCACACTACAGGAATAAAGCTGGCTTGATGGATGCTGCCTCATTTACCATAGAGTGCTGAAGGGGTGAAGTATTTTTTGTAGGCTGACCCTGAAGATAGCATCTCCTTGGTTCCCTCCACAAAAAATCAATTGGATGATTGCAGAAAATAATCTCTGTGTCAAACAAACGTTTATGATACTTACACGTTTAGTTCAGCAGGATAGTCTCCACATGTTAACACCACTTTATGATTTCTGCAGTGAAAAGCTAATGTTGGGCTATAAAGGAACTACAGCACGGTCACATGACTTCACGTCACCACCGCTAAGCTAAAGGCGGCTAATGTTGGGCTATAAAGGAACTACAGCACGGTCACATGACTTCACGTCACCACCGCTAAGCTAAAGGTGGCTAATGTTGGGCTATAAAGGAACTACAGCACGGTCACATGACTTCACGTCACCACCGCTAAGCTAAAGGAGGCTAATGTTGGGCTATAAAGGAACTACAAGCACGGTCACATGACTTCACGTCACCACCGCTAAGCTAAAGGTGGCTAATGTTGGGTTATAAAGGAACTACAGCACGGTCACATGACTTCACGTCACCACCGCTAAGCTAAAGGTGGCTAATGTTGGCTAAGGAAGGAAACGAAGGTGGGCAATGACATGGATAAAAGGAACTACAGCACGGTCACATGACTTCACGTCACCACCGCTAAGCTAAAGGTGGCTAATGTTGGGACTATAAAGGAACTACAGCAATGGTCACATGACTTCACGTCACCACCGCTAAGCTAAAGGTGGCTAATGTTGGGCTATAAAGGAACTACAGCACGGTCACATGACTTCACGTCACCACCGCTAAGCTAAAGGCGGCTAATGTTGGGCGTGATGGCGTTTAGTCGTCTCATTATACACTTGTTAGCAACTGCTGTTTTTAAATTCACCAGTGGGGTTATTTACTGACATATTTAATGTCGTAGCACAAACCGTTAAAAAATCTTCAGTTTCAAAGACCTTATTTAGGGCTTCTAACCAAACAACACATTCAAAAAACATTGATTTTCCAGAAGAGGCAACAAAGAAGTGCTAAAAGGCCGACTAATTTCCTGGTTTTGGACTCATTCCTGTACCACTCTATATATGACATGGCTCCTTCCAACGGCGACCATACATAGACTCATATAGCTAAAGACATTTGTGGTAGTAATAATAATAAAAGGAGTAATACTGACACTTACAGCCCGTGTCTTTGAGGCGGTTGATGGCGTTGGAAAGCAGGCGGACGCAGCCCAGGAACCCGGCTCCTTGCTTCTTGTGGATCTTCTTGTGGTTCCACACGCTGATGGTGATGGAATCTGATTTTCCGATGTATCTGAAAGGAAGGACAGAAGAAGGAGACATTTAATGGCTCTCATAGACACCATGAAAATCACTGTTTGACCCCTTATCCAGCGAAAGATACCATGACAGAGTGTGCAGTTCTTCAATCACTCCAGCTTGGCTAATCACTCAATAAATCAACAATTCATTACAACACATTGATGCAAACATGATTGTTTACCGTACCAACAACGATAGCAACCATTTGAAATGACGGCAGCACTGATCGAGGTTTTCTGTAACTCTCTGTGTCACGGTTTCTTGACCATTAACCCGTCTTAATAACGAAATAACAGACCACTGAATGTCCAAATTGACCAGATGCCAATTCCTGCAACAATGCTGAAGGGTCACAGTTCACTCACTAGTCTGCTGTACTCTGGACACACACACACACACACACACACACACACACACACACACACACACACACACACACACACACACACACACACACACACACACACACACACACACACACACACACACACACACACACACACACACACACACACACACACACACACACACACACACACACACACACACACACACACACACACACACACACACACACACACACACACACACACATTACGAGACACAGTTTGGACATGGAGGAGGAAGAGGAAGAGGAAGGTGGGGAAGTTGAGGGATTTTCCAGACGGTGGATGTGAACTTGTGATCCTGAGCGTCTGAACACCACAGACTGTGATCCTGTGAATCATTTATTCACAGAACATATCAGGAGGAGGGAGACAGGACGGAGAAACTGTGACGTGATGACGAGCAAACATTTAAGAAATTGGAGCCATGAAAATATCGGTCAGACTGTGGATGAAGGGGCGAGAAAATGGCATTTTAAATTAGGCTCGCATCGAGTTCTCGAGACACTTTTGGTTTCACTTTAGTGACTAAGAAGGAAGCTTTTTCCCCATATATATGAGAATGATAAATGACCAGTTAATTTAGGTTTAAACGCTCATCAATCATGCTGTCAAAATGGGTTGTTTGAGTAAACTATTTTGAAGCAGTTCAGGAGATCATATCAGACCTATTGCATTCTGGGGGAAAATCACAGCATTTGCAACATGACTAAATATTTAAAATATAAATAAAGGAACATGCCAGAACATATATCTCAAATCCAAACACAGTCTTATAAAAAGGCTGATTTTAAACGGGTATAATGTTGATTCCAATTTTAATTTAGCGTGTTAGCATGCTGCACTTGATTTTAAGATGGAAGCAGCATGCCCTCATTGAAATGTTACAGGTTTAAAAATTATTGATATTCTGTTTTATTTTATATGAGAACATGTAGGCCTTACATTGAGGGCAATTCTTTATGTTTTCGGCGTAGGCTTGCATATTTGTTGGCATATTTAATATTGTATTTAATTAGTCTTTGGAAAGGACTTGAAGTGATCGACATGCCTTGATGAAGCTACTCTTTATACAGCCATCCTATCAATAGTTTTTAAGCTTTTAAACAGATCATATTTGACTGGAATTTCTCCCTTTCTGTCTGGGACACGTTGACCAATTTTCAACGGAATCGCTGATTGCTAGCATGGCTAAAAACAACTTTATGCAAGTATGGAACATGTTCAGGTAACTGTGTTGTATTCAGAAAAGGAATAAGATGAGACAGATCATTTCCTGACTGTGTGTCTCTTCCATTCCCCTTCCTCTCCTCCTCCTCATGTGTCCGGCGTATCGAGTGTGATCAAATCCCCCGTGAACCTGTTGTTGCACATCTGCTCTGGTTGGCTTCCGCGTCGAAAATTAATCATCTGTACGCTTCGCAGAACTGCATCCCACTGTAATTATCATGCTGCTTACCAAAAGGGATATGAAACAATGGGGCTGTGAGTAAGACGTCTGGACATTTTGAGTCCGAGCCAAATGCCTGTCTGGGGTGCGATGTGAGAGAATGTCAGACAGACGTGACGGGAGGGAGCATTTCAACCAAACCCCCGTCATCTGGATCACCCTCCACGTAATAAAATTCATTAGTCTGGCTAAGGTTTTTAATACCAGTCGAAGGCAATAACACACATGCACGAGAGACAATGGGAAAATCGCAATAAAAAGCAGATTTAAAGAGTCAGATGTGCTTTCCTTCGCTGGACTTTTCCCTGAAAGTCCCTGCCAAGAACATATGGTGAAAGTGAAAGAACAACGTGTCATTACAGCAACAATCTGAGGTACAAACAGAAAAAAAAGGGAAATCCCGACACTTAAACTCACTGCTAACGACTGGAAATCTGCTCATGTTCTTAAATTGATTGACAGATTTGCTTCCAATGCACTGTGGCCCTTCTAATTCTACGACATATTAACACCACGGACCTAATAAAAGACATTAATGGGGCTTTAACTGGGTGCAACTCGGCCGGGATGGGGAGTGGAAAATGGATGGATGAGTGGGCCGTAAATAATTTCCAGTCTAGACTGAGTGCTTAACATTGCATATGTATAATTTAATAACAAGGTATTTGAAGGACTTTTAATTAACCAAATGTGACTGAGTGCACACTGGAGGGGGAATCCAAAAAGGTCAGGAAACACTACAACATGATGAAGGGCTGTTATCATTATAATACTAATTAATCACTGTGTCCTTGTCCTCGAAAAACTGTCTTCTGTCTTTTATTCACTCTGATTTTACTGTAAGTTAAAGGTCACCTATCATGCTATTTTTAGGCAATAGCATAGGTCTCAGATATATACAAATATATAAAAAACATGTCTATGAAGTGTTTTGCTCAAAATACCAAACAGATCACCCATTCTAGCCATGCCTCATATCCCTCTATTTCACTTCCTGTTTCAAAAGTGCTGATTTTATGTATAAAGCTTTAAAAAATAAATAATTGATACAAATAAAAAAGGAGGGGGCTGAGCTCATGCGGGACCCGGCAGCTACTGTCTAAACTAAATGCTGCCGTGATGAAACGCCATATCATGGATTATCAAGGATTATTTCTGAAACAGTATGGAGCTCAAAGGCTTTCTCTCTTGCCGGTTATACCACAAGGTGAGTTCCTTTTTATTTCCTGCTTCTTCACACACATGCTCTCCAGTACAGGTTAGCTCTGAGTGTTAGCGATGCTAATGTAAACACCGACCATATTACGTCCAAAACAGTCGGGCATTGTTTCTGATAGCAACGTTTCTGATAGGGCCGTGGGTCCACATCTCAGATATTACGTCATATCGGACGCAAATCTGGATCAGCTCCGTTGTTCCCCCGTTTTTAGAGATGTGGGTACGGAGGAAAAGAGAGAGGGTTTTATTTTCTGACGCTGCGCGAGTTCCCTGACACACCGGGGACACATGTTGATGTAGAAAAGACATCAAAAAGTGCATTTTGCATGATAGGTCCCCTTTAAGGAAAGATAAGACGGAGATTTGATAAAGGGCTGAGGAAAAGACAATCACAACTCCTATTGATGTTACTTTATCCATAATGTACAATCAAAGACCAAAAGACCACCAAATGTAATAGAGTGGTGCAGGAATGAGTCCAACATCCTGAGATAAGTCTGCATTTTAGCACTGGTGTCCATGGTCTAAGTCAGTGGTTTTCTGAATGGTTTTTTGGTTGTTATTTTTTCCCTTTCCTGTAGGGGGTTTCTCTGAAGAGACATTAAATACTAATATGAACCTGAACAGGAGCAAATATCCTCTTTAAGATATTTTAACCAGCTTTTATATCTTAAATACTTTAGGGTCATTTCACTCAGGGACATTTTAAGCAAAAAAATAATAACTTTTCCACCACAGAGTGTGAGAGGCAGCCACAAAGACGGTCTGCTATCTTTGGCATGCCGGCCAACTCCTGCAACAATGCAGAAGGGTCACAGTTCACTCACTAGTCTGCTGTACTCTGAACACACACACACACACACACACACACACACACACACACACACACACACACACACACACACACACACACACACACACACACACACACACACACACACACACACACACACACACACACACACACACACACACACACACACACACACACACACACACACACACACACACACACACACACACAGCCTTAAAGCGGTCAGAGCACCAGGTGTTTCAGGCTCTGTTTTGATGAGAGTGAGCCAGACAGACGGCTCAATTAAAACCTCTCTTTCCTCCAACAACACACCACCTGAGAGGCCTGCTGCTGGACACGAGGATACACACTACACACAGTTAGGGGGGGGGGGTTACACTCATGGTTACACTCATGATAAACCTCATAGGGCATTGTATATCCATCAAGTTTGAATAAAGTTGGTTTATCACTGATTAGCGAGGTAAAATCTCTCATTGTGTCATTGGAGTCTGGTGGTTTTGTGTAGCACATATTAGAATAATTCACCAAATAAAAGCACAAAACCTTGTTGATAATATATCATATATCACACAAGACTATGTTCTCCTCTCCATCGATCCATCTTAACGAAGCTGCACACACACGTTTTTTTGCAGCCCATATCTAGTCGATAATTAGAGTAATTCACCAAATAAAAGCACAAAACCTTGTTGATAATATCCTTAACTTAAACACGGTCCATAGCATCACGTCTGAAAGCCTTTGATTCCACTGAGCCAGGACCCTGTGTTGTCCTCTCCATCAATCCATCTTTTAAAAGGTGAACACACACACACACACACACACACACACACACACACACACACACGGTGACTTTTTCCCCCTGTTGTCAAAAGTGACACGAGCAGCTGATTTAACATCCATGTCGAGAGAGGGTCCTGTTTCCCCAGCAACCAAACAAACGGAGACATGTGCTTCCTCTCGCTGCTGGATAAACACCGGAGGAACACTGGAAAACTCTCACTCTCACATTCTCACTCTCACACTCTCACTCACGTCTCTTTCCCAGGTTACCTTCACAGGGTCTCTGGGAAACGAAGGTTACAGCAAGACATGAACGACGCCACTCCTTTGTGTTTCTTTAAACACTTCTCCCAGGGACTCTGAAGGGTTATGTCATCACGGAGTATTAGGATAAGTGAGAGAACAGATGTAGGATCTGTTAGGGTTTAAGTCCTGTTAATGACAGCCTGACACTTCGCAGGGCGCTCGCCGGTTGAGGTTAAATACAGAGAGCTGTGAGGTATTGTAACGGCTGCTGTTCGTAATCACAGTAAGGCTCTGGAGAGGTGGGAGGTATGCTAATAAACAGAGAGGTAGACCACCACACACACACATACACACACACACACACACACACACACACACACACACACACACACACACACACACACACACACACACACACACACACACACACACACACACACACACACACACACACACACACACACACACACACACACACAGAAGATGACGTAGAAGAGACAGGAAGAAGAGGGGACACATGTTGATGTAGAAGAGACATGAAGAAGAGGGGACACATGTTGATGTAGAAGAGACATGAAGAAGAGGGGACACATGTTGATGTAGAAGAGACATGAAGAAGAGGGGACACATGTTGATGTAGAAGAGACATGAAGAAGAGGGGACACATGTTGATGTAGAAGAGATATGAAGAAGAGGGGACACATGTTGATGTAGAAGAGACATGAAGAAGAGGGGACACATGTTGATGTAGAAGAGACATGAAGAAGAGGGGACACATGTTGATGTAGAAGAGACGTGAAGAAGAGGGGACACATGTTGATGAAGAAGAGACATGAGGAAGAGGGGACACATGTTGATGTAGAAGAGACATGAAGAAGAGGGGACACATGTTGATGTAGAAGAGACATGAAGAAGAGGGACACATGTTGATGTAGAAGAGACATGAAGAAGAGGGGACACATGTTGATGTAGAAGAGACATGAAGAAGAGGGGACACATGTTGATGTAGAAGAGACGTGAAGAAGAGGGGACACATGTTGATGTAGAAGAGACATGAAGAAGAGGGGACACATGTTGATGTAGAAGAGACATGAAGAAGAGGGGACACATGTTGATGTAGAAGAGACATGAAGAAGAGGGGACACATGTTGATGTAGAAGAGACATGAAGAAGAGGGGACACATGGTGATGTAGAAGAGACATGAAGAAGAGGGGACACATGTTGATGTAGAAGAGACATGAAGAAGTGGATTTTGCACAATAGGTGACCTTTAAGATATTGTGTGTGGGACTCACAGGTCGTAGTGCTGGTTCCACTTGGGGTCCAGTGTGTTCCTCACTGTGTCCGTGGAGTGGCATTGCCCCGAACCGTCCACAACGACCTTAGCAAAGGGATCAGGGAGGCCTGCAGGAGGAGAGACAAAACCACACAGAGCTGAGACACAATCACCAAGAAGACACAACAGAAAACATGCAACAGGACACAGAATGACAACATGGCAGACGCTGAGGTTTCTCCGCTGTGGGATCAGATTACTCACTGGTTACTTACACAATTTGTCTTGTACTTTGATTCCAAAATGAGATCCTTCGGAGACAAGAGTACAGTGGAGGGTGACTAAAAAATGCATTGGATTTGTTGCTGTCAATTCAAGAAAGGGATAGTTCAGATTTTGAGGTTCTTATCCAATGTCAGTGT
Organism: Trematomus bernacchii; assembly: GCF_902827165.1. Classification (NCBI taxonomy): domain Eukaryota; kingdom Metazoa; phylum Chordata; class Actinopteri; order Perciformes; family Nototheniidae; genus Trematomus; species Trematomus bernacchii. The sequence goes on along the minus strand of NW_022987581.1, from coordinate 2,968,002 downwards.
GTTTGTGTTTTGGAGAAAATGGAAAGGAGCACAAGCATAGAAGCTAAGAAATGTACTTGAGGAGGGTGGTAACAAAAAAACATGTATTTATCAGTTTGAGCGAATGCTATATTTAGGATATTTTCACCACTTTATTATGCATTTGTAAGACAGCTCTTTACAATATGTAATATGCTCTCTGCTCTCAGTAACGCAGGTCTACCTCTGCCTCAATCAGTTAGTTTGTTCAGGTTGTTATTGTGTGAATTTGGTGAGTTTGAATGAACCGTTTAATACACAAAAGTCCCACAAACTAACAAACCGATGGAGGCAGCGTTAAACCAGCTATTAATGTTTTTGTCAATGGAGTCTGGTACACATTTCAAGGGCATAGTGGGATGTAATGTCTTCAGTTCCCGTCAGAAAGGGCTGTCTGATAGCAAGAGGTGAACATATTCTAAATATAGCCTACATTCAAACCAATATGGATCTTTTTAAATGGCTAAACTAAATGTGGTTGCTCCCCCCCTTTCACAGCAGTACATTGCCTAGCTTCTAGGTTTGTACTCCAATCATCATCTACTGTATTTAAGAAACCAACAAGGATAAGCACCTCATTCAAGCCCACTTTGAAACGTACAAAATACCCCTTTGAACTGGTCTGATTGGAAAAAAACACCACATGATTATTCACAACACAAAAAACAGTTTCAAATGAGGTGAGTCAATATAGAGCGGTGCAAGGATGGCAACCTGGAAGTTAGCATCTCCCTGGTTCCCTCTGGAAAGACTCCATGGGATTCCTCCATGTGATTTTGGAATATTGCAAAAAAATAATCTTTGTGGCAAACAAACAAACAAACGTTGATCTAATCCAAGGGGGTCCAAACTTTTTTCACGAGGGCCACATACAGAAAAATATACGAAGGGCTGGGCCGCTCACTAGAGGTATACTGCCTCATAAGTTCAGTTATAAGTTAGCAGAATAAATCAAATGGAGGTACATGATGCTTCTGAGTGTTGGCAGCTCATCCCTTAAAACAGAAGATTGATTATAATAAGGACTTATGTAAATAAGTCATTGGGCTTTTTTCTTATCAACTAAGATATACTAGAAAATGTTTCCAACTCTAATTGACTGAATGTAGGGCTGTGCGATTATGGCAAAAATCATAATCACGATTATTTTTGGTCAATAATTGATATCACGATTATTAAATACGATTATTCATTGACTTTGAAAACATCCATTTATTGAACTTTAAAACAAATACAAATAATAATTTGAACAGTATCTTTTTAACTGTTGATTACCCTGAACGTATAATTCAACTGAAAAACCAATACAAAAATAAATGATACATTTATATTTACATTTAAATAAATAATATCAAAATAATAAATACCAATAAACAAGATTATCAAATATTTTGGAGCGCACTTCCCCAAGCTACTAAACATATTTAAATATGACAAATACAAATAAATTAGACAAAAATGAATTAGATCAAATATGTTGCACTGTCACAACCTAGCAAAGCTAAATAATTGTTTTTTTCGATTATGTTGTTTTCGTAATTGTGGCAGGCCAAAATCGTAATTACGATTAAAATACGATTAATTGCACAGCCCTACCTGAATGTATTTGAAAAGTGGTCTCATTAACACATGAATACTACTGTGTGGTATATGTTTACATGTATAGTTAAGAAGTACATTTATTATTATTTGATTATACTTTTTGAATTTGATGAGGGCCGCATTTGGCCCCCGGGCCGTAGTTTGGACACCCCTGGTCTAATCTCTTGTGTTAGCCACAGACCTTATTTCAGGACAATAACCAAAGACACATTCAGACATCTTCCAGATGAGGGAGCAGGTGGGAACATGCTGACTCATCTCAGGGCTGAAGACTCATTCTTGCACCACTCTATTTAAATCAGTAATGCGGTTAGTTGTAACAGAATGACCGCACACACACACACACACACACACACACACACACACACACACACACACACACACACACACACACACACACACACACACACACACACACACACACACACACACACACACACACACACACACACACACACACACACACACACACACACACACACACACACACACACACAGGTTTCAGTGTATCTGGGTGTTTGCTCAGCTCAGGAGGAGGAATGGCAGGAATGGGCACCACAGAAACCACCTGAGTGAGCAGAAGACCTTCAGATGCTCACTCACCATGACAGCCCGCCCAAACACACCAAAACACTCGCTGCACCCTCACTCATTAAGGCTGTAGTGGAGAACATTAACTGGGTGTTTGATGCAAAGCGGTTAGCAGAAACACTGTCCAAAATGGAAATATATTCCCTGTACGTTGAGCCTTTTTTCCCACCGAAATTAGTGCGTATATGCAGCGGGGAAACACGCTAAAAATAGGCCATGTTGTTAGCATTGCCAGTAGACCGTGGATAAGAGGGAGGCAGTAGACCGTTACTTATTCACTCACCAGAGAGGGTGACGTTGGAAAGACGAGAAAAGGATGTTATTTTTTTTTATTTCAAGTTTCAATTAAGTATGTTTGATTATAGTCCTTAAGTTAGACTATTGTCAATGTAGTTTGGCGGCTTTGAAGAGAGAATATTATTGCATGTTTGTACGTTATTACAATTCTAATTATCGTCCATCGTCGTTGTTGATTATGTTTCAAAATATATTTCCTTCAATGTGTGTCATAGCGTAAAAAAAGTGTGGAATATTTCAGTTACTGTTAATCGGAGCTAAAGGACATAAATAACTATGACTAATGTAATATATTAATAAAGTAAGTAAAGAAAATTATATTTACTAGGAAATGAATGCAGATTGTGACCTTCCTCAGTTCAGGAAAGGCGTGAGGTGTTAGTGGGATTTTGACCAGTGGGAAGAGGTGCTTTAGTGACATTTTACAAAACTTTATTTAGGAATTGCACTCGAGTCACGGTTTTGAGTTTATTTAAAGTAACAGGGCACTTTGTAGACGACTCCTATTTCCAAGGACATATGTAGCAGAGATGGAGTACTCGAGTGCCGATTTTCGGGACTCGTGACTCGACTCGGACTCGCGCACTGATTGACGCGACTCGGACTTGGACTCGTGAATTCTCGCGTACGATGACTTGGACTCGGACTCGACTCGAACACTCCTTGGGTGACTCGGACTTGGACTCGGACTCGAACACAGGTAATGATGACTCGGACTCGACTCGGACACTCCTTGGGTGACTCGGACTTGGACTCGGACTTGAAGAGTGGTGACTTGAGAGTGACTTAGACTTGTGAATTGGTGACTTGACTACAACACTGATATGTAGTAAGTAAATCTTCCCTATCTGTTTAATTGGCTAAATGAGAATATCCTAGTTCTTGTCTTTGAAGGCTTTGAAGCAGCTAAACTTCATCGACCCAAAGTACATTTTCTCAATCTCAAGAGTTTTTTAGTTTGCGTGCATCAAACACCCACAGCCTCGACCAGGAGCCGATGTTGGCAGATACTTACGGAAGAAGTCCTTCTTCACCAGGTTTTTGGCGCAGAGGACTGAAAAAAGAAGAAAGACATAATTAATCGAAGCAGTATATATCAGAGTCTTACGGTTGGTTTGTAGAGTTTGAACTAAAATGCAAGAAAAGACGTAGGGATGTATACTGTATGTGTAGACAGCAGGAAATGTCTAGTTCAAAAACATCAGACCCATTAGATAGTTAACTGTACAATCTTTGTATCCAGACACTCCGACACCTGCAGAAGCTTTAGGGTCGAAGTGGAAGCTTTTCGACATTTAACACCAGCTGTATCGTTAGAGAACATGTCACTCATTATGAACCCAGCCTTTGAGCTGGAGGAGGACATGTTTTGTCTCCGTCTCTCTTCCCAGAGCAGCAGAGAGGTCGACCCTAATGATCTACTCATGAGCGTGTGTGTGTGTGTGTGTGTGTGTGTGTGTGTGTGTGTGTGTGTGTGTGTGTGTGTGTGTGTGTGTGTGTGTGTGTGTGTGTGTGTGTGTGTGTGTGTGTGTGTGTGGAGTTACAGTCTGTGAGTCAGGCTCATGAAGCACACTTTTGGTTTAGCTTCTCTCTGATAACCTTTTTCTGAGGAACAGAGAGGTCGACCCTAATGATCTACTCATGAGTGTGTGTGTGTGTGTGTGTGTGTGTGTGTGTGTGTGTGTGTGTGTGTGTGTGTGTGTGTGTGTGTGTGTGTGTGTGTGTGTGTGTGTGTGTGTGTGTGTGTGTGTGTGTGTGAGTTACAGTATGTGAGTCAGGCTCATGAAACACACTTTTGGTTTCGCTTCTCTCTGATAACCTTTTTCTGAGGAACAGAACTGATGTGGTTTCTGTTGACTCTGATTCACTGGTTTTAATAGATATTAGACTCTAACAGACGGTGTGTAATAGTTACCGTTTAGTCTTCCATTTATCACTGATACTTATATTATATTAAAGATTTGTCCTGTCCTTTTGTAATCTTTTTATTTGTAAATTAACCAGAAATGCATTAATGTTTGTATGTTTTCGAGTCGAATGATGGAAGTTAAGGGGCCCTATCATGCTTTTTGGGGTTTTCCAGTTCCTGTAGTGTGATATATAGGTTTGTATGCATGCAAATTATCTGCTAAGCAGCAAATCTGTATAATTAAATAGAATAAATCAAAAAGAATCATGCAAAAGCACCACTTTAAATCTTATCTTTCACCACAGATGTGCACATTAGTTTCTTGCAAAGCAGTCATTTTGCCCGAAAACAGCAACAAGTCGACTAACTAACCTAAAAAATGTTTTTAACTAAGACCAAAAAGAAGCCTTTAGTCAATTAATCCACCAATCAGAGGGGCAGACATATTTTTGTTGTGGCTTTACCTCGAGTCTCGCTTTCCCACTTCCTCCATGTGCAGGTAAGCGTGCTCAGATTTCACTTTGCTAACACAAATAGACAAAAGTCACACCCATAGTGGTAGACTGCAGCTTAAAACATTCAACCTGCCACACACACGCACACGCACACACGCTCACACGCACACGCACACACACACACACACACACACACACACACACACACACACACACACACACACACACACACACACACACACACACACACACACACACACACACACACACACACACACACACACACACACACACAGGAGATTGTGGTTTTAATGACAAGAACCCCATTATAAAAGACAGCAAAAAAAACTGGATGCAATCCCTCCTCGGGGGGATGGGGGGGTGCAGAACATGCTCCACAGATGAGGAAGAATTTCTTTCCGCAAACATCCCTGGGAATGTGTTACGTTCCAGTGAAACCCACCTCATTTCTAAAACATCTGGTATGCATCGCTGTCGAGCACACAGACGACACACACACACAGACGACACACACACACACACACACACTTCCCCTGAGACAACTGCTTCTCCACTGATCTGATTAATTACTAAGAGGCTCAGAGGAAAGTGTGCACGCTTTGAGGCTTTAAGAGAGTGAAAACTTGCCGGTAACAGATGAATATAATATTTTTTCAAATGCTTCTGTCCACAAGCCATAGACAATATAAAAAATGTGTGAATAGCACTATAAAGTGGTGCAGTGATGACGTATTTTTGAAGACCGACACTGACACTGACTTCACGTCACCACCGCTAAGCTAAAGGCGGCTAATGTTGGGCTATAAAGGAACTACAGTACGGTCACATGACTTCACGTCACCACCGCTAAGCTAAAGGCGGCTAATGTTGGGCTATAAAGGAACTACAGTACGGTCACATGACTTCACGTCACCACCGCTAAGCTAAAGGCGGCTAATGTTGGGCTATAAAGGAACTACAGCACGGTCACATGACTTCACGTCACCACCGCTAAGCTAAAGGCGGCTAATGTTGGGCTATAAAGGAACTACAGCACGGTCACATGACTTCATGTCACCACCGCTAAGCTAAAGGAGGCTAATGTTGGGCTATAAAGGAACTACAGCACGGTCACATGACTTCACGTCACCACCGCTAAGCTAAAGGCGGCTAATGTTGGGCTATAAAGGAACTACAGCACGGTCACATGACTTCACGTCACCACCGCTAAGCTAAAGGCGGCTAATGTTGGGCTATAAAGGAACTACAGCACGGTCACATGACTTCACGTCACCACCGCTAAGCTAAAGGCGGCTAATGTTGGGCTATAAAGGAACTACAGCACGGTCACATGACTTCACGTCACCACCGCTAAGCTAAAGGCGGCTAATGTTGGGCGTGATGACGTTTAGTCGTTTCATTTAGATACTTGTTAGCATCCGTAGTTTTAAATCCACCAGTGGGGTATTTACTGAAGTATTTTATGTCGTAGAATTTAAATCTCTTCAGCTTCTGTTAACCACAGACCTTATTTCAGGCTAACAACCAAAAAACACATTAAAAAAAACCTCTGAAACAAAGGAATCATTTTTACATAAATCCACAGGAGGTCAAAAGAAAGAAAAGCAAACCACTGGGTAAAGAGACTCTAAACAATGCATGACAATAAATACACAACGCAACCAGCATGACATGGCCCACATAATGGCAGAATGAGCTTAGCTAAAAACCTGCAGCCCTCCTGTGAGTACATAAGCCAGCCACACAGCAGGAAGGCAACACTGCAATTATACCTATATATGATCCTTGTGAAAACATACAAGTGGCCCGGATTACATCTGAAACCAGAGGGAAAACCACTGGAACGGGAGGAGACAGACGATGGAGGCAGGGAAGCCAATTAGGAGTCTGAGGCAACATGAGGAGAGGAATCAGGACGCAGAGGAATCCAACCGGCAACATACAGTCATTGTAAAATGTCAGGATGATATACATAAACTCTATGTCATTTGAAGGCAGCGAGGTGAGGTCAACACTCCCGTCTCTGCAGGGAAAGCTTTCCAAAGGACAAACATGGAGATGTGTGTGATTATATAAAACACACAAAGCAGGTTGCCAAAAAGAAAGGTCTAGTCTGACCGCAGCTATGTGAGAGACAGAGGGACGTAGGAAAGAGCAAGTCACCTGTCAAAAATAGAAGTGTGCTTAGGGAGAACACAACGTCTGCTACCTCTGTAAGACACGGCCATGTTTCAGGGGTACAAAACTACATTAAAATGCATTTTGGAAATGTTTTGAAAACTCTAAAGTAGGAAGCGTTAGCTCAAATGGAACTGAGTCTGATAGTAGAGCGGGAGATATGTTATGACTAAGTAAAGTAAAAGTTAGTTACAACATACACGTTGGAAGATGCAACTAAAAATGGCCATGAATGTAATGCTGGGTCTCAATTCGGATACTTCCCTTCGCACACCGTCATGTCATACACTGTGAACACTTCAAATGTGTGATTGCCGATGTTAGCTATAGCGAGCAGCTAACGTCTTGTACCGATGTAAGACACTGCCATGTTTCAGGGATACAAGAACACTTTTGGAAATGTTTTAAACCTCTACAGCAGGCTAGTCAACCCAGTCTCACGGCATTTCGTGTTATAGTCACGAAATAAATGTAATCTATTGATTCGTGTTCACCAACACGTGTCACACAGAACGATTTTAAAAGCAATGTATTTCTATTGGTAGTATGTCTCGTGCCTGCACCACGTCTTTTTGTCCAGTCGGGTCTTGGAAGACCAGAAGCTGTGTGGTTCATAAAAACATGTTCTTACTCAATATCAAGCCACGATTATTGTTTTTATTTAAAATTGTATAATGTCTGACTTTTTTTGCCGTCAGTGAGGAAAATAAATGTGGCTCAGAGCCTCAGAATACTGAAATCTGTATTTTTTTGTGTTGGTGAACACGAATCAATAGATTTTGTGACTATAACAAGAAATGCCGTGAGACTGGGTTGGGCTAGTTCACCAGCTAAGTGTTAGCTCAAATGTAACTGAGTTTGATAGTAGAGCAGGAGATATGTTATGACAAAATACATTAAAGGGGACCTATCATGCAAAATGCACTTTTGTACGTCTTTTATACATGAATATGTGTCCCCGGTGTTCCAGGGAACTCACCAAGTGTCAGAAAACACAACCCTCTCTATTTTCCTCCATACCCAAATCTCTAAAAAAGGGGCTGCAACGGATCTGATAAAAACTGATCCAGATTTGAACACTGTCCTGACGTCAGGACAGTGGCGCTACGGCTATTGGGCCAACTCCACCAATCAGGAGGAGACAGCCACGGCCATTGCCGTTCGAAAGCGCTGGAGACGCTGTAGTACATATGCCAGGCCTGTAGATGGTGCTGTTCTCACTGAATCTGCCCTTGCAAAAACAGGGGTAAAAAATGTCAAATTGAGCAAAATGAGGCATGGCTAAAATGCATGATCTGTTTGGTATTTTGAAAAAAAAAAAGTATAAATATGCCTTATATAGGTATGGTCCTACACTATATTATTCAAATATAGCATGATAGGTCCACTTTAAGTTAAAACAAGTTATTTACAATATATATACGTTAGAAGATGCAACTAAAAATGTCCATGAATGTAATGCTGGGTCTCAATGCGGATACTTCCCTTAGCACACTGTCATGTCGTACACTGTGAACACTCGCACAATGTGTGATTGCCGATGTTAGCTATAGCTAGTAGCTACGTCTGTAAGACACTTCCATGTTTGAAGGATACAAGACTACATTTTTAAATGCATTTTGGAAACGTTTTGAAAGCTGTACAAGTGGCTTATGCAGCAGCTCAGTGTTAGCTCAAATGTAACTGTGTTTGATAATAGAGCGGGAGATATGTTATGACTAAACAAAGTCAAGTTAAACACTTGTGCAGTGCATCTCAGCTCCTTTTACTTCCTTGTTTCCTATTTGTGAAAACCAGGAAAAGTGGACCAACCAATGCTGACATCAAGTAAAGTTCAAACCAATCATAAACGTAGCTTTAGCATACTCAAATAAAAGCAAAAAGGTGTGTGTTTTCCTGAGGTACACAGACTGATGCTTCAATTATTAAGGACTCAAATTGTTCAGACATGCACAGCTGCTGGATTTGTAGGACCCTTCGTCTGTCACCCTCATTTGGCCTCATTTATATTTGATGGAGCTTTCTTGGGGGGGTTTCTGCTTCCTCCTCTTAGACCAGTTCCTATGTGCATACATCTGAATTTCTAACACACCTCCAGCTTGTAAAACTGTCTCTAATGATTCCTTTTCAGAATCACTATCAGAATTCCTTCATTAGTCTCACAGCAAAAAGTGCCATCGCAGGTACAAAAAAGGGATGCAATAATAAAGAATTGCAACGAGATGAGTAGAGCTAGTCCTTTTTTTTAAGGTGCCATCAAAACTACAAAACAACAAACAAGAGACGTACAACATTCAGGAGAAGACAACATACAAACAACAACCATTCATACTTCAATATGCAGATCAGTTAAAGTGAAGGAATATATCGGTTTAAGTAAATTAAATATGTTATGTGTATACAATTGTGTCAGTGCAAGCTGGAGGAGGGGGGTGAGGGGCCGCTACACCAATGCTAGAGCTTTACATAATGACATTATTAGAAATTAAAAGGTTGCTTTACCCACAGCCAGTGCACACAAAACCCCCAAATGAATGCTGTTATGGGAAATGGCTTCTTGATGACAGAGGCCTTCCTAAGAAAAGGAAGTGGGCGAGCTTGCACCTACAGGGCAGCGTCGTAAATCTGTTGTTTTATTGGTCACCCCGGACCGGCCTTTCTCATGCTCACACACACCGACAAATATAATTACGTACGTTTAAATGGACACATACGTCAGCACACACACAGAGTCAGCCCCACGCATACACATGGCCCCGAGATTAAACAAACGATGGGGAAAGTAGGAAAAGCTGATTCCAGACGCCAGCGACAATCACATCATGTTTTAGTTGCGTGGCTACACCGTACACAGCGCTGCTCTCAGGGAGGGGCGATTAAACGGTGACGCCAGAGTTAATACGAGGTGAGGGGTTACACGGGACAAATTCAAACGCTTGACTCCACTTCAGAGCTAACCTTTACGAGTGACAAAATTCATTATTACTCCATGAAAGTGTGGTGGCGCTGATGGGGATATTATCCTGTCCTCAACATGAAAACCACTGGAGCACAAACTCACTTTCCGAACGGTTTCACACTTCATATAAACGGCACAATGTTTCACAGAAATGTGACGGAATGTTTTAGAAACTTAAAAAATGGACTGTATAATAATTAGAGGATATTGGAACGATGTTTTGGGCGTATTGTCAGAAAACTTTTCCAGCCAAACTATGTCCTTTTCTCTGATACTCCAAGGTTTAATAACACCTAGAAAAAACACATTATTATTTCTCTTTTCAAGCCAAACATGCATTAAATACCTTTTGGATAAACCCAGAGAAACCCTGCATCATTCAGTGTTTAAATGAACCTCTCTTAATATGTTGACATTGAGAAATCAAAGTGCATGTAAATGATCTGCAAATGCTGAAATCCTTGATGGAGTGTGTCCAAAAAAGCTACTAAAAGAACCTCATTTTAAGGATTTTTGAGTTATGATTTTCTCCTACAGGCTGTAATAAATAGTGATATTAATTATCCATCACTAACTATCAGATTAACTGTATACTCTAGTATCATTAGAGTCCTTTTAAGGCTTCAAACCTTCTCCTTTTCTTTCACAAAAACACTCAGACACACAGTCCGGAAAAAAGCATCAGATAACCCATCTCAAATCCTCTGTCGTCATAGCGACGGGCAGTTAGGAGGCAGGAGCTGAAAGAAAGGTTTCTCTGTGTCGCCGAGTTTCTCATTCAGGTCGCCTCACTCAAGAGAGCAGAGCAAAGACGGGGGTAGACGTTTAAAAAACTACAATTAACAAGCATTAGAGACCTTTTCAAATGCTGTTAAAAAAGGCAGATGCTAACAAGTGTCTAAATGAGACGACTAAACTTCATCACGCCCAAAATGTGCCACCTTTAGCTTAGCGATTGGTGACGTGAAGTCATGTGACCGTGCTGTAGTTCCTTTATAGCCCAACATTAGCCACTTTTAGCTTAGCGGTGGTGACGTGAAGTCATGTGACCTTGCTGTAGTTCCTTTATAGCCCAACATTAGCCACCTTTAGCTTAGCGGTGGTGACGTGAAGTCATGTGACCGTGCTGTAGTTCCTTTATAGCCCAACATTAGCCACCTTTAGCTTAGCGGTGGTGACGTGAAGTCATGTGACCGTGCTGTAGTTCCTTTATAGCCCAACATTAGCTGCCTTTAGCTTAGCGGTGGTGACGTGAAGTCATGTGACCGTGCTGTAGTTCCTTTATAGCCCAACATTAGCCTCCTTTAGCTTAGCGGTGGTGACTTGAAGTCATGTGACCTTGCTGTAGTTCCTTTATAGCCCAACATTAGCCACCTTTAGCTTAGCGGTGGTGACGTGAAGTCATGTGACCGTGCTGTAGTTCCTTTATAACCTAATGTTAGCTTTTTTACTTCAGAAATCATAAAGTGGAGTTAATATGTGGAGACTATCCTGCTGAGCTAAATGTGTAAGTATCATAAACGTTTGACACAGAGATTATTTTCTGCAATAATCCAAAATCCAATGGAAAAATCCCATTTGTCTTTTTGTCCAAGGAGCCTTTGCTCTGCTTACTTCCGAGTCGGACTACAAATAATCTCCATTACAGCCAGAGTTTAGACCAAAATAGACAACTGAAAACAGATGCACAGGTACCTAAAACTACTAAAATATTGGCTCTTCATATCAGGAACATGGACAACATAGCTTTCCCTCCATCTGATAAATGACCCAAAGCTTTTAGGCTGAAGGCCCACTTCTCTCTTACTCAGCGATGTTAGTTTAATCCGACCACAGAAGAAGGGTATGTGAGGATGTGATGGCAGGCAGACACGCTCGCCCACACAAAAGGTTAAAACACATCAAAACATTGTTAAAAATCATCTAACAACCACCTACAGCCTCACACACACACACACTAACACTGAGGGGAATGTGTCGGTGACTAAGTGGAAATATAACCTGGTGGCTCAAATAAATAGCGGGCGGTGTGGTGTGTTCGCTCTCGGTGGCTTCAGCTTATTACTCACATAATGGCTTTCCACATTACTGCCCATACAGGGCTTCTCCCCAAAGGACAGCATGGAGGGATTAACACACACACACACACACACGAACACACACACACGATCATCAGCTCTTATTTGTAAAGCTCCTTCCTTTCCTTTCCCTGCTCTATGTCTCTCATTATTAATTATATTGTATTTCATTGTCATTTTTTTACCTCCTTTTGTCCCTTGAATTGTTATATTATGCTTTTCTGCTGCAAAAAATAATTTGACCTGAAGAGAATTTTCCAGTTTTTTAAAGTTGTGATCTGTGCCACGTTGTCAAAGCACGTTGAGCTGCACCTGGTGTTTGGAAAGTGATGTACAAATAAAGCTTTATTAATATTATTATTATTATTATATTAAAAATCAGTCCCTCAGCAGCAGCTCAGAGCAGTTGGAGACGGAGACCTTAAAGTTGCCGCTCCACCTGTGGAGGAGACGTCGGCTCAGTTTCTCACAGGCACACAAAGAGCCCTACTGTGCAGCGAATCAATGAAGGCCACCAGACGCAAGCCAAACACCTGGAGAGGGGGAGGTCATGTGACTTCTGGGAGTGGGGGGGGGGGGGGGTGTCACCATGGTAGCAATCACTGGGAGAGACAAGATGAAACTGGGAGTCGAGCAGAGCTGGCAAAAGTACACACATCCTTTACTCAAGTAGAAGTACAGATACTCGTGTTTAAAAATACTCTGGTGAAAGTAGAAGTACTGACTAAACTTCTTTACTCAAGTAAAAGTAAAGAGGGCTTTGAAATGTACTTCAGTAAAAAGTACCCATAACTAGCAGCTGTTTTAAAGAGTACCTGACCTCCCTTTATATTAATAGAACAATAATGTCATTGTTAGCTAATGAATGTTTCCATGCTGAACAACGGCAACATGACAACGTTTTCATTGGTCCCTCTTCTTTAGAGAAGACCAGGAAATGATGGATACACGGATCGTGTTCAAATCAATAGGCAAGCTATAGCCGCTTTCTCACCAAGTACGTTGCCGTACTTAGTTCCCAGCACTTAGTACCCCCATGGAACGAAGAGCAGATCGCGTTCTCACCGGAATAAGTCCCTGAGGGAGGATTAGTCAAATGAAGCCACTGACGTCACTTCTTCTTCTGCTTTGGGTTTACTGGCAGGCCGCAAACCACTTCACGGCGTATACTGCCACCCGAAGTCCCCGGCCGGAAGTCCCCGGAGTTGGGGACTGGCTTCAGTAGAAGCTGCTGGGAGTCTTCCCAGCAGCTTCTACTGAAGCCTTCCGAGTAAATCGCCAGAACGCCGTCACCTCCTCATCTCCACTGCTCCCATGTTTTCTTTTGTGTTGACATAAGTTATTCTCTCTCCGTTGGTGCGCGGGGCTCAATAATGATCACGCCACCAAACACAGGTTAAAACTAAAGTAACCAGCCTGTTTGGAAAATGTAAGAAGTAGAAAGTACAGGTACTTGTGTTCAACATGTAAGAAGTAGAAAGTACAGGTATTTGTGTTCAAAATGTAAGCAGTAGAAAGTACAGGTATTTGTGTTAAAAATGTAAGAAGTAGAAAGTACAGGTATTTGTGTTCAAAATGTAAGAAGTAGAAAGTTCAGGTATTTGTGTTCAAAATGTAAGAAGTAGAAAGTACAGGTATTTGGGTTCAACATGTAAGAAGTAGAAAGTAAAAAGTCGTCAGAAAAATAAGTAGTGGAGTAAAGTACTGACATCAGAAAAATGTACTTAAGTACAGTAACAAAGTATTTGTACTCCACTACTTCCCTCCTCTGTAGAAAGACAAGGACAAAACTAAGCCTCTACAGAGACGTCTACAAGCGCTTCACCCACAGAAATGGGTGAATGGCTGATAGAAAAGATGCAGTGGTAGCGCTTTGTCTCAAGGTGGTTGAATGCAACGACACACGCACTCTCTCCTTATTGGAAACAAATGAAAGAAGACCCTGGTGCTCCGTTGAAGCTACGATGTTCTGTTCAGGCCCTGAAAGGTTCAAGCCTGGGAAAGGGAAAGGGCTCCGAGGGGAAAAGAGAGTTCATGTTGCTCTGTGGTTAACCACCACACTGGAGTCTATGAGCTGGAGGAAACGGGGGTGTGGGAAAAGAGACAGCCCATGGTGATACTCCACCATTACCATGACTACTCAAAACTCTCTAATAAGAGTGAGGGGTTTCTAACCAGCTGATGAAATCAACAAATCTCTTCACACCCTCGAGTGACGTTCAGAATTCCTTTATTAGTCCTGTAGCGACAAAAATGTCAGGTAAAAAAGGTATGCAATAATAAAGAGTACACACACTTATTAAATATCGAGAAAAAAGTAGAAATACACAAATTAGTTGCACACACACACGTACACACACACACACACACACACACACACACACGTACACACACACACACACGTACACACACGGATGCCCCGCCCCATTTTTATTTGTTTATTTATTCTTTTATTTATGTTTTAATATGTCCATTATTTTTGGGATATTTTTTGAATGCAGGATTTTTACTTGTAACAGAGTATTCCTACACTCTGGTACTTCTACTTTTACTCAAGTACCAGATCTGAGTACTTTTACTCAAGTACAAGATCTGAGTACTTTTACTCAAGAACAAGATCTGAGTACTTCTACTTTTACTCAAGTACAATATCTCAGTACTTCTACTTTTACTCAAGTACAATATCTCAGTACTTCTACTTTTACTCAAGTACAATATCTCAGTACTTCTACTTTTACTCAAGTACAAGACCTGAATACTTCTACTTTTACTCAAGAACAAGATCTGAGTACTTCTACTCAAGTACAGACTACAGACACATCTTCAGGGAACAGAACCCCCTCCCCCAAACTCTTCCAGACCCCAACCTTTCCTCTGTTAGCCCTGTTTTGACTGCAGGGCACTTTCATTGTTCTTCTCTAAACAAAAGGCTTCCTTTCCCCCCACTGCTCTTTCTGGGACTTGAAACCTAAACGGAGATTGTGACTGACAAGTGCTGATGGTTGTTTTAGTGAACCTGTTCGTGCTGCTAATCTCTGAGGCGTCTTCTAATCGATCTCTGACAGCATGCTGGGTAATGTTTAGTCTTCAACGCTGCCTCCTGTAGGCTCATGTCTCTCAGCAGGTGGAGCTTGCATGCAGGGCAACCTCCAACAAAAAGCAAAGTCTGGCACAGGAAGGAAATCATACACAGTTTCCAAGTTGAGTTAGGACTGAACCAACTGTGGAGCGTGGGGGACGAACCAAGGAACAAATACTGTCTTTGGTACATTCCTGTTTGCATGTTCACCGCATCTGAAGAAGCATGAAGATAAGACTGATGACAGATTGTCCTAACAGCCGTAGTACAGCACTTCCCTGTTTGTGAAGGACATGTTGCGCAAAAGTACAATTTTGAGGTACTTGTACTTTACTTGAGTATTTTCATTCATGCTACTGTGTACTTTTACTCCTCTACAGTTCAGAGGTAAATGGTGTACTTTTACTCCACTACATGTATTTAATACCTTTAGTTACTTCACAGATGTGGATGAATGATGTGAAATATAATCAAGTGTTAAATCAGACGTTAGTTCCACCTGGAGTAAATTCACAAGCTACCCTGCAGTATACAAAGTCATTCAAACTAGCTGCACCTTTACCAGCTTTGAGAACACTTTCATGATCAATCATTATAAAACATATCATATATATTATTCTGAAATGGACCAATCTGCACAATGACTACTTTTACTGTCGCTACTTTAACTATATTTTGATGATAATACTTTTCTACTTTCACTTGAGGAACATTTTGAATGCAGGACTTTGACTGTAACAGAGTATTCCTACACTCTGGTACTTCTACTTTTACTGAAGTACAAGACCTGAGTACTTCTACTTTTACTCAAGTACAAGATCTGAGTACTTCTACTTTTACTCAAGTACAAGACCTGAGTACTTCTACTTTTACTCAAGTACAAGATCTGAGTACTTCTACTTTTACTCAAGTAGATGATCTGAATACTTCTACTTTTACTCAAGTACAAGATCTGAGTACTTCTACTTTTACTCAAGTACAAGATCAGCTTGTTTGAACATCCATATAAAACTGTACCATGCAAAACGTTTTTTTAATGGAAACCAAAAACAGTGCGAGCCGAGTTAAGTAAAGACATGCTGAAGAAATACAGCTTAAAACGAGTTATAGTTCATTTATTATATACTTAATTAACAGCTGATACCAAACAAACAACCTCCAACAAAAGGCTTTACGGGGTAGTACACTCCACCCATTCACATCCAGCGCTGCACTACTCGAGACCTGGCTTCACCTCTTAACTTTAGCCCTTAACGGCAGCCATGCAGAATACAGAGAGGAAGTAGAGTAGGGTTTCAGAAACTCTGTCCCACTCTTCAGGGGTGCAGGCTAACTGTGGACATGTGGTTCACGCCAAGTGACTTTTAGAAAGAGGGAAATATCCCAGCTTTAGCAGGGTTTTTTATATCTTAGCAAATACACTTATTCACATACAGATATGAGAGTCACTGGTGGTGGCAGAGTGATCATGGAGACACTAACTATATATAACTATAAACCATCCTATGTATATATATAATATGCTCCTGTAGTATTTTGGACAATTTCTCTATAATATTTTTAATTGTTTATATTTGATATAATATTTTCATTTTCATTAGATTTTTTATTGTTATTTTGTCTATTCCACTTTTTAATTGTTTGTATTTTAATGTCTGAACACAATGCTGCTTCTGTAACCAAATAATTTCCCAAATTGGGATCAATAAATGACCTACCTACCTACCTACCTACCTACCTACCTACCTACCTACCTACCTACCTACCTACCTACCTACATACCTACTAGGGCTGCTCGATTATGGCAAAAATCATAATCTCGATTATTTGGGTCAATAATTGATATCACGATTATTAAAAACGATTATCCATTTACTTTTACTTTACTTTTTTTGAACAGTATGTTTTTAACAGTCGATTACCCTGAACTTTAAGTATAATTCAACTGAAAAACCAATAAAAAAAAAATGTTATTAAAAAAAAAAAAAGTAATAATAATAAGAAAAAAATAATCGTTTTATTGCGATTACGTTGTTTTCGTAATCGTTGCAAGCCATAATCGTAATTGCGATTAAAATACGATTAATTGAGCAGCCCTACTACCTACCTACCTACCCACCTACCCACCTACCCACCTACCTACCTACCTACCTACCTACCTACCTACCTACCTACCTAAATTAAAGATACAAATAAAAGAGGCATTCATAGACCCCATTTATGTGCATGTGAGGAAGAACAATCTTTTTAGGAGAGTCCTACTGTATTTCCACTATTTCTTCTGCCTTTGGATCAGTTTGTTGAATGTTTACAGATTGAAACCTCCGCAGATAAAAACATGTAAAAACAGTAGAAAGGAAACTTATTACGTGTATTAATTACCGCAAAGCAAACACAGAAATGGTTGAAACCTAGGACTCCTGTTGAGTAAATGGACACCTGGGGACATCTGCTAAAAGAGTGGATTTAGTTGAATGAAGAGAAACTAGATATATATCCCCCATAACTTCCCTTCATCAAAGGGCAGACGGCCATGACTAAGAAGAGTCATTTATCATTACAGATCACGCTCAGCACCTGCTGGTAATGCGATGAAGGATCTCCAGAAACACAGCGACACGCTCAGAGGAAACGGAGCTCTGCGAGGCGGTGTTATATTATAAAGATGACGTGATGCGGTTCGAGCATGTGGCGGCATCAAAGCTCAGAGATTATTAGGGATTGTTAATAACTGGGCAACCAGCCAAGATAAACAACAGTCGAGGAAGTAAAGGGTTTTTTCTTTCAGATTCATTAAAGGTCTTTTACGCTGGCAGCTGTAATCAATTGGAGATTTCTAACAATCAAGATTGAATTCTGTTTTTAAGACTACAGCGATAAAGGTGATGGCTGGGTCATGATAGTATGGTGCCAGGGACGTAGACAAATGTTTTAAAAAAGAGTTATAATGTGAGACATTATTGCTAAAACTGCGAGTATTTCTGTATATTGTATATAGAGCGGTGCAGGGATGACGTATTTACCCGGAAGTAAGCTGCTGGTTCCCTCAACAAAAAAGCAATGGGATTTCTCCATGGGATTTTGGAAAATAGCTGGAAATAAGGTCTGTGGAAAACGAACCTGTTTGAACGTTTTGTTCAGCCGGATAATCTCCACATGTCTACCCTACTTTTATCATTTTCTAATCATAAATCTAATGGCCAGAAGCAAAATGCTAACGTTATGCTATAAAGGAACTACAGCCGAGTCCAGCAGCACGACTTCAACGTCACGCCAACTTAAGATCCATATTCAAACATACAGATTATAAATGGTACGAGTTGAAGCGTTTGTTTGAACAGTTTGCAGGAGGCAGGTACTTGCTTTCAAGCAGAACAGGGCAAACAAACTTAGAGGGAGTGTTTACGTGTTCGGCGTAATGACGTACAACGACCTCCACGACTTCTGTAGTCCTATTCAGCCACTTGGTAACAACCATCGTTTTTCAGACACGTCAACTCTTCAGAAATCACCAGTGGGGTCACTGCTGATGGATTTAATGTCGTAGAACAAAACATGATCCGTCTCTTCACTGTGTCTCAACCACAGACCTTATTTCCAGCTATTTTCCAAAATCCTATAGAGAGATCCCATTGGCTCTGAGACGAGGAACAGGAAGTGGTGAAATGCTGACTCACTTCCTGGTTTTAGGACTCGTCACTGCACCACTCTATTGTGTTAACAGAAAATTGGCCCTTCAATAGTGTTTTTATTTGTCAGACAGTTTATAGATTTTTTATCTACACAGTCGTCTGTACATTTTATATTTTACTCTCTAATGCTGCTTTATTTCTATTTCTTTGTGAGATGTTTATATTTTAGAATTATTTATTTCTACTCTTTTAATTTGTTATTATGTGCAATCCCTTGTTTTGTTTTATGCTGCTGCAACAAAACAATATCCCAAATTGGAATTAATAAAGTACATCTTATCTTATCTCATCAAAAAGGCTGGCTTGATCGCCGTTAATCGAGCATTGAAAAGATGTTGGTTAAACGGCAACTATGCTGATAATCAATCATTTCAGATTTGTCAATTTTTAAGAAGAAATACCAAAGTTACCTGGCACCAGCTTCTTCAATTTGAGTATTTGTTAAATGGTAAATTGACTGACACCCTCGTACATGCAGAGCAGTACCACTTGACCTAGGGAAGCTAACGCACGCACGCACGCACGCACGCACGCACGCACGCACGCACGCACGCACGCACGCACGCACGCACGCACGCACGCACACACGCACGCACGCACGCACGCACCACGCACGCACGACGCACGCACGCACTCACACACACACACACACACACACACACACACACACACACACACACACACACACACACACACACACACACACACACACACACACACACACACACACACACACACACACACACACACACACACACACACACACACACACACACACACACACACACACACCTCAGGGTTCACGGGCTGGGATCGAACCAACAACCTTCTGGTGGAAAGACACACACTCCCTCACAGCCACAGTTGTCCTAAATATCCTCAATCCAATTTAAATTGGCAGGTATACAGTTGGACAAAACAACTCCAGGGATACTTTATAAAGAAACCAATCAATCATATAATTAATCTGTAGATTAAATCAATAATTGGTACTTGCAGCCTGAAGAGTAAGACACTCTCAGGGCTGGAAATTAGAAAATAAAGTGGACTCAGAGCCTCTGGGAAAACCTTGTGTTGAACCGAGATTGCTTCGTAACCAAACCAGTTTTAAACAAAGATAAAAATAAACTACGACAAAGTGAAGAGCTTATCTTCCTTTGCAAAAACCTGTTGGACTACATGTCTAAAGTCCCCACGCACATTCACACGTGAAAGGAAAGAGACTGGCAACATTCTCCGTTTGAGAACATTTCATCCGTCTCACGTCACCTTTTCCCTCCGTGATACAGTGTAATTGCATAATAGCGGAGTCCACCCTGACTATTTTCGGGCTGCACATAGTGGGAAACGATGCCACAATGGCAATTTTTAGTGGCATTCCTGTTACCTCTGCATAGTGCATCACCCTCTCTTTCCACTCTGTGATACAACGTCCCTAACAGAGAGTCATCCATGCGGGTAAAGTCTTCCACAGCACCTTCCTCTCTGCAGCTAAGTGAGAAAAGTCCAAACAGTGAGCGAATCAGAGCTTCTGCAAGCTTGCACTCCCGTTGGCCGGTTGTTTTTCAAAAGGCTTCTTGGCTTCTTTGCCCCCTCTGATGTAATGGAGGAGAGTATAAAAGGTTGGATAGTACCAACCTGTTTAACAGAAGTTGAGGACCACCACACTGCCGTGTTAAATGCCAGAAATGCCGCCGCTTTGCTTCTTGGTTTTCCCCCTCGCAATCCTGGGGAGTTTTAGTTTCTAAAAATGATTTCACAACTTCATCTTGGAGCCGTGTTACATCATTACCGCCAGATATATTTTTCCCTTTTTATACTTTATGCCGTGCCAGTGAATGTGTTGGACTAAAAGGACCCACAGCGATTTAAGGAATCAGGACAGGAATCATGTCGTAATCGTAGATGAAAGAACTGAACAGCCATTTACTACTGGGTCTTGAGAATAGGGGCTGCAACTACGGGTATTTTCACTATAATTATCTGGGGTTATCTGGGGTTGTTAACCTTGGAGAAGAGGGCAAGATCCTTTAAAGAAATCCAACAATAACCCTAGGCCAATGTTGCCAAGTATTTGCCATTGAAATCAGCTCACAGCAAAACCTCCAATAGTTGTTCAATCTTACGAGAAAGTCTCCAATACTGATAGTACGTCTCTTTACGTCATGCAGTTACGATACTTAACTACAGTTTCTAAAATATCCATCCTAGTGTCAATTTTGTATCCCATAAAACATTACAAGACACTAGAAGAATGACAATCACAACTGGAAGGTGATTTAAGTTGCCCCGAATGTCCAAAATACAAAGAGATGACTAAGAAGAGCAACAAATCATTACATTTAAGCTTGACTCTGACAGTGCTATGCCTCTTTTTAAATGTTGTTGCTGTAAAAATACAGAATTGGATATCAAAGCAGTTGCTACAGAAACTGCAGAGGACCCCTAACCCTTAAAATGAAGCATGAAGTTATTTTTATCCCAATTCCTTCCTGCATGTCTTACGTTGTTCATCCTCAGTTAATGACCGATTGGCGCCATGTGCAGGTGCACGCTATAAACGGCTTTATATAGTTTAATGTATTAATGCATCCAAAACACAACATTAATTCAGTTGTGGGACGCCAAAGGAAACCAAAGCATTCTTCTAGCCTTAAGCTCTAGACCAGGGGTCTTCAACTTTTTCAGGCCAGGGACCCCCAAACTGATGGAGAACTGGAGCAGGGACCCCCCCTACTATATGTATGGCATACAATTGTGTTTTATATTAAACGGGGCCTAGTGCCGTGTATAAACATAGCTACTCTGTTATTGTACATTCAATGCTAAGCTATTCAAATAATGACAGAGCCAGCGTGTGTCATGCGGCCTCGTGATTGGCACAGCAGCGATAGGGGCGGGTCCTCCCCTTTGTGTACAGGAGGCCTGGTGGGACAGGTCCGGGGTAGTCTCCTGCTGTGAGTGAACCGGCGCCTAGCTTGAGATAGCTACTGTGTGTAGCTGAATGCGTGCATTGCTGACTGAAAGATAACATCTTCTGCCTCCATTTCTCCGTTCGCTACAATATGTTGGATTCATGTTAATGTGCATTTAAAGACATTTCAATTTGTGGGAAAAAAATGTTTGGATTTTCTTTTTTTTAAAGAAATATAAAAAATGGTCTAATCAACCAAAGATTTCGCGACCCCACTGCAGTACCTCCGCGGACCCCCTGGGGGTCGCGGACCCCCTGTTGCCGACCCCTGCTCTAGACCATATAGTACATTAAGTAATAAATATGGTGTTACATTTCTGAAAATGTCCCAACATGACTGTCTACGTTAGCACACATTTGAAGGTTAGTTTCATATTGAACCCACCACTCTTATCAACCAGACAGCTACACATCTGAGACAACGGAGACCTATGGGACTCTGAACATACTTAGGATTCCTTACTGCAAGAGTGTTGAAAACCCAGTGTTGAAATATCACATTTGTTTCCTCGGCTAGACTTTCTTTCTTCTGCGGTGGATTCCTGCGGGGTGTTTGTCCAACGTCTGCCCGAGTTGCCATTTGAAATGTGATCCGGTGTGAATATAAACATCTTTCTTCTGAGGACTGAAGGGGTTTAAACGTCAGGCCGAAAGCACGGACAGATGCCTGCAGTCAGCTGTTGGCGTCTTGCGGCTTTTCACGGCTTCCCCCTTTCGCCTTGAGACTTGAGAGACCCCCATCTGCTTGAGGTTAGTCAGAGCTAATCGTATCAACCCCGTGTCCATCCAGGTTTAAAGCACAGTCCGCACGTCCAAGAGTTATTCTCGGGTTACCCTTTCTCCAATTGGACAGCTGGGCAGGACTCTCTGACCACCAGAACTCCAGCTTTGTTTCCAGGGGGAAGTAAAACTATCTGTGTGGATATTTATCAGAGCTAATGAGAGTCTGTCCAAACTTGCTGAGTGATCTCACCTGGGCACACAGCTGAGAGGTGATAATAATAACAGACATCACAGAAAACAAAAGAAAACGAAGGGGGAACAAGCTGCTCTAATGAATCTTTCAAAAATGAGTGTTAAAGGTGGGGTAGGTAAGTTTGAGAAACCGGATCGAGATACACTTTTTGTTATATTCCATGGAATGCTCTTAACATCCCGATAGCAATGAATATCTGAAGTGCTTTGACAAAAAATCCATAAAAAAATGTAATCTGTGGAAGCCGTAGTACTGTAAAAAGCACGACCAATCATCTGAGCCGGCCCGGCTAAAATAACTGGATGGCCTACCTGCCTGTCAGCCTTCCATCTGTGCACAAACTTATCTCGTGCCCTCATTGGTCATGTGCGCGTTCGTGTGTGTTGGAGGAGGGGCTCTGTAAGGAAGTGGCAGATTTTCTCCGGTCGTGTATTTTCAAATTCTAGCGATCTCGAGCTGGTTTCTCCAAAATTACCTACCCCACCTTTAAGTCGCATTTTCACTGCATGGTACGGCTCGACTCGACAAGCTTTTGGTACAAGGTGCTTAGTTTTTCACTGCATAAAGTGCCTGTTAATGTAGGTGGAGATGTAGGTGTTAGCATTGGAAGCTTAAAACTGTGTAATTGTCATCGAGAGAATCGCTAAATCCTTTTATCAGAAAAGAAATAAGACATAGAAATCAATCGTAAAGCGTAGTTTTGGTGGATGCCATTTAAAAAAACAACATCTGAGTTTGGTGAAAAAAACAAATGTGGTTGCTTTTGACGGTAGTTTTCTACTTAAAAAAACGTGTTTGTGCAGGATGCTTTGTGCGCTCTAGTACCAATTCCCTCTTTCCAATCAGTTGTCTGCAGTGTTTTAACATCACCATAAACCCAAGACCCCCAGGAAATAAGTCAAGCGTTTGAAGCAAATTTTCGTAAAGGCTAAATGGTGGTAAAACAAAATCCGTATAAATAACGTGACGTGTTGAAAAAAACGTCTGTAAATCTTAGAATACCTTCCCAGTACGAACATTTCAATAGCCCTTATTTAAATCATTAGTGGCTAAAAATGTGCTAATGGCTGAATCTAGAAACCCAATGTGATGTAACGGTTTGGAAGCGGTTTTTAAGGATAACCCATTTGCCTTTATGTGTCCAATGAATGCGGAAGATCCAGGAATATACGGTTATTTTTGTTCTTGAGTCGAGCCATTTCGGCTTCATACAACGCTGAGCAACATTCATTAAAACAAAGGGGAACCCGCCTCCAACGCTCTAATGTTTTCTCTGAATACATGCATGCCATCACACAGTAATGGTACTAAAAAGTACCAGGTACTATCCAGAACTTTTCCCAATGGAAAAACAAACAATAAGCGAGTCGGGCCAAGCTATGGAAACGCGGCATTTCATTGACGAGTATCACGATGATACATTTTTTTGCATTTAACTACTTCCACCTAGGAACTGGTGTGATGGGAACCTCCACACAGTTTTCTCTTTCCAACACAAGAGCCAGAGAAGTTGTGAATTAATGTGAGATAGTGTGGTTTTACTAGGGCAGCAGATGTAATGCTTTTATCACCATTGCAGTGTGAATTTCCACAATAAACCGGGGCGAAAGGGCTGCTCCGAGCCCGGTTGCATTCCATTCAGGAACTGATTCATGACGGTGTCTAGGAATTGCCTTC
Source organism: Trematomus bernacchii (assembly GCF_902827165.1). NCBI lineage: Eukaryota > Metazoa > Chordata > Actinopteri > Perciformes > Nototheniidae > Trematomus > Trematomus bernacchii. The sequence goes on along the minus strand of NW_022987581.1, from coordinate 2,943,496 downwards.
CCATTGCTATACTTTGTGAGAGGCATGACAAAGCCCATTTGGCCAATGAGGTTTACAAACTGTCAACAAGATGGGACCAAGAAATATAAAAATCTAGGTTTAGATCAACCGTGATATTCCATGGGACAACTTAACAGCCGTATCTGAAAACAATAGGTCATCTAACATCATAAACACACTGAAACTGTTTACCTAAAAAGTGTAGGATAATGACTTAGAATTGCACTTCAAAATGTCCAACACTTATTACATCTTGCATGTTTTCTTCACATCTTGCAACCCTCCACAGCCTAAAATAACATAATTGTCAATGTGAATCACTAATGATCCTCACATGTCACTTTTTCCACAGCAGCAGCAGCAGTAGCACAGACTTACTTTAAGGGCATCTGAAGTCAAACTGGGTTTTAGCCTGACATTGGATATGCATTAGACCGCCTCCGATACAGAAAAACACCCTCAATTTGAGCTTCTAACTTCAAAGGGAGCTGTAGTTTGTGAAATAAGGAAGAATTAGAGGGTCTTGGAGAGGGCCAGCATGGAGAAGAGCCTGAGGACAGGAATCTGTTTAGTCCTCAGTGGAGCTCCCCTCCCTCACACTCACTGATAATCCAGTTTCACCCATTAAGAACCACAGCCAGGTTACTGAGCGGGTCTTTGAAGAGGGTCTTTCCCAAACCACCCAGGAGGAAAGCACTACTCCGAGGCCAAAACACAAACTCTCGCTCTCACTGCACTCTTTCCCTGTGACAGAACTATTAGAGTCCAGTTTACAGATCCTGATTTAAAGTTAAAGAGCGGTGCAGTGATGACGTTTTTTTGTGCAAAGATCCGAAAGTTAGCATCGCAATGGCTCTATCAACAAAAACGCAAAAGGATTTTTCCGTGGATAATGACAGAAAATAATCTCTGTGTCAAACAAACGTTTATGATACTTACACGTTTAGTTCAACAGGATAATCTCCACATATTAACACCACTTTAAGATTTCTGAAGTAAAAAGCTAACGCTAGGCTATAAAGGAACTACAGCACGGTCACATGACTTCACGTCACCACCGCTAAGCTAAAGGTGGCTAATGTTGGGCTATAAAGGAACTACAGCACGGTCACATGACTTCACGTCACCACCGCTAAGCTAAAGGTGGCTAATGTTGATCTATAAAGGAACTACAGTCATGTCACCACCGTCCTAAGGCTAAAGGTGGCTAATGTTGATCGAGTAACGGAACTACAGCTCGGTCCACATGACTTCACGTCACCACCGCTAAGCTAAAGGTGGCTAATGTTGGGCTATAAAGGAAACTACAGCACGGTCCACATGACTTCACTTCACCACCGCTAAGCTAAAGGTGGCTAATGTTGGGCTATAAAGGAACTACAGCACGGTCACATGACTTCAACCCCCCCCCCCTAGTCACCACCGCTAAGCCCTAAAGGCGGCTAATGTTAGGCTATAAAGGAACTACAGCACAGTCACATGACTTCACGTCACCACCGCTAAGCTAAAGGCGGCTAATGTTAGGCTATAAAGGAACTACAGCACGGTCACATGACTTCAAGTCACCACCGCTAAGCTAAAGGTGGCTAATGTTGGGCTATAAAGGAACTACAGCACGGTCACATGACTTCACGTCACCACTGCTAAGCTAAAGGTGGCTAATGTTGGGCTATAAAGGAACTACAGCACGGTCACATGACTGTATAATAGGATTTGTTGGCCGAGATACGTCTGCAGCAGCACAATACTTCACACAAAATTGTATTTTAACATATTTAGCCTTTAACAAATGTGCTTCCTGCGATTTGAATATTGCTCTTGTCCATGCTGCAATTTTGTTTAAATGTCTTTGCAGCCCCAGCGTGTATACAGGAAAAATAATATCCGTTATAAATGCTAGGAAACCACCACTCTGAAGTGTTGATGCTCCACTCAGCATGAAGAGCAAATCTCTCCAAACCACAGATGCAGCCCACACATTTCTCTCTGAGTTTCTACCCCCGTTATAACACAACTAATATCCTGCTGAGTCAGACTGTCTTAGTTCACTGTAAAGCAGTATCTCTGTATTTGGCGTCAAACTGAGTAATTATTTACTAAATTATATAAAAAGGGCTGTATGAACATCTTTAGGTTAAAGAACATGTATAGAGAAAGAATAAATAGACAGTATGAAGATGATGGTAGATTGTAGGGTTGACTTGTGATTGTGTTTCACGTTACTGTAAGTATTGGTTGTAAGCAGCTGTGATTGAAAGCCTATCTATTTTTAGGCAAGGGGTTAAATAAGACTTTCTCCTTTCCATCATGAGCTACAAAAGCAGCTTAAAGTGTACATGTTTTGTTTTATAATAATTGCCATGAGTGGAGTAAATACTTTAATAATAATAATACAAAAATAAAAGGAGGGAAGTACTGCTCCCCACCTGTCAGACGTGACGTTTGGACAAGTGTTCGGGGTCTGGAGATCACTTGCTCCCCCTTTTTCTTTCCCTACATCTGGTCTCCTCCGGGCCGTTGCTGGCGGCTGAGTTTAGAGCGAGCGCAGAAGCCTTTGTCCTCACTGACGAGCAGCTGAACCAACAGGAATCCAGCCAGTCGGCCAGTCAGTGCATTAATTGATGGAACAATTTAAAATGATGGGAGGCTCTCAGCGGGGGGAAAGAAAATGTTTACAAATGATGTGCAATAATTGCTCGTTATACGTCCTCTCTTTGATTCCTCGACACCACATGTTTCCCCGCTCTGCTCTGTTGTATTTCTTTTCTTTCATGCAAAATGTGGAAATGTTTCCTAAAGATATGTCCATGATGGTCAGAGGTGGGAAGTAGTTGAGGACAAATACTTTGTTACTGTACCGAAGTACATGTTTCTGGTATCAGCACTTTACTCCACTTTGACTTCTTACATTTTGAACCCAAATACCTGTACTTTCTACTTCTTACATGTTGAACACAAATACCTGTACTTTCTACTTCTTACATGTTGAACCCAAATACCTGTACTTTCTACTTCTCACATTTTCCAAACAGGCTGGTTCCTTTAGTTTGAATGTGTGTTTGGTGGCGTGATCATTATTATTTAGAGTCATTGCGTGCCTATTGATTTGAACACGATCCGTGTATCCATCATTTCCTGGTCTTCTCTAAAGAAGAGGGACCAATGAAAACGTTGTCATGTTGCCGTTGTTCAGCATGGAAACATTCATTAGCTAACAATGACATTATTGTTCTATTAATATAAAGGGAGGTCAGGTACTCTTTAAAACAGCTGCTAGTTATGGGTACTTTTTACTGAAGTACATTTCAAAGCCCTCTTTACTTTGACTTGAGTAAAGAAGTTTAGTCAGTACTTCTACTTTTACCAGAGTATTTTTAAACACGAGTATCTGTACTTCTACTTGAGTAAAGGATGTGTGTACTGTTGCCATCTCTGGTGATGGTTCAGTAGAGCCCACATGCAGCTCATCACTGCATATTTACCATGTTTCCTGTCTGAACACCCAGATGAAGCCAAATCACTTCCATACTCAGACTGAGACCACATGAATGCACCGAGATCCAGCTCAGACCACATTAGAACGGTTTGATCATCAGGTCCCGTCCTCCATCTGTAACCAGCTGTGGAAGAGGGGGGGGTTCTCCTCCAATTATCCAACATCCAAAGACCCCCCCATCTGTAGACTACACCCAGACCAAGCTGCATTGAAAAGAGAGACCTAAGCCTTTCACTGGAAGCCACACACAGAGGCCAGTGTGAACCCCAGGGTCTTTGTTGCATCTTCCAAATAATTTATACTCTAAAGCAGCATCTGTGTCCATTCAACTGCCAGTCAACCTGCAGGGGAGAGGGAGGAACCAATGGAGCAACAGGCGTGGAGAGTAACGGATTACATGTAATAGGATAACGTAATTAGGATACAATAAAAGGCACCAGTATTGCCTTACAGAGACCACAGGTACATTTCCAAAAAACTGGGATTTCGAGCTGGATTGCAATGTTTCAATACATTTTTAAATAAAGCATGATATGTTACAAACTCCAAAGTCTTCCAGTTCATTATTATGGCTTCTAGCTAAAAAAAATGCTTTCATTGGTCGGAGATTTCTCAGTTTTTTTTTTTTAGAGTCTTTGTGTTGTCCTCGGGTCAAATTTGATCCGTTTCCACATGTTTTTCTTAATGTCTGAAAAGGGGTTCTTTCATAGCCACACAAACCACACGGATGGCTCCAAACTATGTTATTCGCAAGAAAAAAGTCAATGATCATAACTTACATTGAATTAGGGTTGTTTTTATTCAGATATTAAGCAGCTGTGGTCTTCACAGGTCAATTCTGGTGGAATGTCTGACTTAAACTTGGACATAAACCAGTCTGTCATTATCCATTTCTATTTTTGTTTATTGCCCAACTGTGGTCAAAAATATTCAACATCTTTTACTCAAAAATGTGGTTTAACTTTGTGTCAATTTGATATAGTGACCAACATTACCTTCAAGAAGAAGCTGTTCTTCCAGCTGCGAACATACTGTCACTATCCAAGAGTCCTGATGTAATTTAAAGAACCCTTCACAGGTAAACGCTTTGTAAATGATTATGTTTTGTTGTCCAATATTTGAAATAGGTATGCATACTGCCTACATGTTCTTTTTGGTTTTCATTCATTCTTCTTTTGTGTTGAATACAGTAGGCTGACACCTCATTTATTAAGCAAAAATACTTGAATTCATGCACTAAACTAAAACAGCATGAGTTTATGGGATGGTATTTGATATTGCTGTAATCCAGAAGTAATGGTGAGTATTTAGGATACTTTTATAGGTTACTGATTACATGTATTTTATTCGTAATTAGCTATAGTAATGGAATTAAGTTCAGCTTGTGTGAACCACAGACCTTATTTCAACCAAAAAAACATCCTTTAAAAAGTAACCCTCCCAACCCTGTTGATAAAGCTTTATAGTGCCCACCTCTACTATTTGGAGATACTTGCAGCGACTTTAAATCCTGTAGCTGATTATCCGCAAATAAGTGTCAGGGTGCACAGACAGAAACCGAACGGGTGAGTGCAGAGGGAGGGTGGGAGTGAAATATTCTTTGGTGTGAGGGAGACGAGGCTTACAGTCGGAAAGAACAGGACTGACTCAGAGAGGAAGAGGTGGGAATGTGAATGGAGAATTGTAGGGAATCCCACAGAGAGAGATCTCTTCGCTGTCTGCAGCGCGCCAAAGAATTCAGATGAGCAAACCATATGCCTCAAAAAGTCACATGTAAACTCGTAGCAAAGACAAAAAGACGAGGCTATAAACGTCGAGAATCTGCATCGGGCCAGGAAATCAATCACACATCAGTTCGTTTATTATTCTGTTGCATGTCTTTCGGGGCGGAAAATTGATTCAAAGGAGCTTAGACTTCTTCTTTGTGACGGACAGCGTTTGACTCAGACGGACGGCAGGGGTGCGTTCCACTTTCTGCAAACTCTCAAATCATATTAGAGTGAACTTTTGGCTGCGTGTCATCAATTTTCAGAATCAGAATTTCAAGAGTTTAGTTTATTGCCTGGTACCATTACACATTCAAGGGATTCTCATTGGTGTAAAATGGTGCAAACAAACTATTTAGCCTTTAAAAAGAATAAAGACAAGCATTTAAACCACATTTAAATATATACAAAAGACAAAAAATGTACACATTGATTGTATGACGATATATGACAACAGCAGGGTATTATAGTTTAAAGTGAACACATGGAAAGCGGTGCAAATCCCACCATGACAGGGTTTTGTCTAAACCAGGTAACATACCAAAATGCAGATGTTAAAGTGATGCCAGAAAACTATATTTCTGTTCCTCAAAAACGGTATAATGACTCCAGAAATATGAGTATCAAACAGAGCGTCAGACGGCAGAGACAGCTTTGTTTTTACGGAGCTCCGACGACACGTTGTTGTTTACGTCCGCGGAGACATCTTGTATACGTGTCTCGAGATAATAGATATATCTTATATACTAGACCAGCTCCACAGTATTGCATTTTTCTTTAGAAAAAACCCTGCATGAGCTCTGTCTGCACTACAGAATTTAATAGTGATCAGACAATCAATGAGCCGTGGCGTGATGATGTAATTTATGATCACCCCGTGTTTGTATGTCACATAATTTAGGGGTGATCAGCTGGAGAGTCTAATGGAAACCTGTCCCGTTGTTGTCGAGGGGCAATTCTCACCCTGAGTGTTAGTTTTAGCAGCTTGCTTGCCATATCTTTCCAGTTTTATAGCTGGCAAACATGTGCAACATCTGGTTCAAATGGACAGTGGGGGGGGGAAGGCTGTCAGCAAGTAGAGACGCCTTCAGCACAAACAGCTACAGGCCTGTTGAATGTCATCATTCACAACCTGCCAGGAAACAAACTCATCTGCAGCTATGTGTCAAAAATCAACCCGACTACAAATGACTACATGCAGCTACAAGGTCTCGAAAGAGTGGCGACACATTTTTGTAGAACATTTCGGAAGTTAGCATCGCAAGTGGTCGCTCGACATAAAGCCAATTGGAATGTTCTATTGGATTTTGGAGAAAATAAGATATGTGACTTCACGTCATCACCGCTAAGCTAAAGGTGGCTAATGTTGGGCTATAAAGGAACTACAGCTCGGTCACATGACTTCACGTCATCACCGCTAAGCTAAAGGAGGCTAATGTTGGGCTATAAAGGAACTACAGCTCGGTCACATGACTTCACGTTACCACCGCTAAGCTAAAGGCGGCTAATGTTGGGCTATAAAGGAACTACAGCACGGTCACATGACTTCACGTCACCACCGCTAAGCTAAAGGCGGCTAATGTTGGGCTATAAAGGAACTACAGCACGGTCACATGACTTCACGTCACCACCGCTAAGCTAAAGGCGGCTAATGTTGGGCATCTTTTTTAGACACTTGTTAGCAACCGGCATTTTTATGATAGACACATCGAACATTTGTAGGCTACGGTATTTGCTGACGTATTTTATGCTGTAGAACAAAACGTTAAAATATTTTCAGCTAGGGTTAATACAGAACCTTTTTCAGACTAACAACTTTAAAAAAAAATCCTAAAAACAATTGACTTCCAATCAAGGAAAGTGCGAAAATGTTAACTAACTTCCAGGACTCATTCCTGCACCACTCTACATCCTGTCCATTACTTCCTTCGCAGCAGCTACACAGCTGTGCAGCGCTAAACAAAGAAACACATAATGACAGTGTGTAGTGAAGCATCTCTGGTAAAAGTGAGTACTTCTTCGTAGAGCTGCAGCTTTAGGACCGGAGCTGATCATGTGGGCAACATCACATAATTCTAAATATGCCCCGAGGAGTGATTGCTAGCGGTGCTGGAAAACAAAAATCCACTGACAAATATACAGAGAGAATCATGCAGAAAATAAGTATTTAAGGGGGGATATTAAATTGGGAAGGGTGTAACGTGTCACTCGAACCGACGACCATCCAATTCCTAAGCTAATTCCCAACCGACTGATCTGCTGCCATCACTGTATGACATGTCATGTATTTACAAATTTAAGAACGCTGGGTTTGACATTTTTGTATACAACTCTCCACATCTTGCATTGAACCTTGAATGACTTCTGACAGCTAGCTCAAAGTCTGATTTCCTTGGCTTTTTTTTGCACGTCGAGCTCATATTATCTCTCTTATTAAGATCGCTCCTTGTTTCCAAAAAACAGCACCAGCTCAAATATTTAATTTGAAAGCCTGCCATGGAATCTGACTCAGGTCAGACGCTGGACGGACATCAAACAGGGCGGGCTCTCGTCTCCCAGTCAAAACAGAGAGCGCTCATGTAAACCGTTTCTGCTGTTTGTCTCACATGGCACACATTAAAACAGCTGAGGAGGAAGAACAGAGCTGCGAAAGTATGAAGTGTTCACAGGAACAGAACTGCTTTATAAATTGATTATACTGCAGGAACACAACTTATGGTGACCTGTTTTAACCACAAAGGAGGCAGATGTCTGTCTGCCTGTCCGTCCGTCCGTCCATCTGTCTGTCCGTCTGTCTGCCTGTCTGTCTGTCTGCCTGTCTGTCTGTATTCATTAACGGTGGTGGAAAGTAACTAAGTACATTTACTCAAAGTAATGTACTATTTGAAGAACTACTTGAGTATTCCCATTTTATGCTTCTTTATCCTTTACTCCACTACATTTATCAAACAGCTTTTAGTGACTTTAGATTCAGAATTAAAATAACATGTGATAAACTTTGAGCAAAATGCATCTCTAATAATTCAACATAAACAGAAAATTATATTACAAAAAGTTCTTAAGATCAATTACCTGTGTGTGTGTGTGTGTGTGTGTGTGTGTGTGTGTGTGTGTGTGTGTGTGTGTGTGTGTGTGTGTGTGTGTGTGTGTGTGTGTGTGTGTGTGTATTCAGTTATATGACAAAGCTCTCTGTTCAGATCCAGACTCTCTGACCTGTGGAGCCTGGCATCATAAAGGCTTGATTATGGCTAGCTGGCATGCTAGGCTACTGTCTGCTAGCCAACTTTATATGAGCCTGTCTGTGGGCAAAACAGTGTTATAGTTGGGTAACACTGACATTGCATATATGTATCTATAAGCCAAATAAAAATGTAAGATATCAGGCCAAATGTTGGTTTATTCAAGTGTAAGCACACTCTTAATGGGCACAACATAGGGATCAGACTACTTCCAGGAACAGTAATATCCACATTTAGCTTCATCTAGGGGTCTACACAGTCAATTTTCAGATAAAGGTCAACACTAAAAACAAATAATTTATAAAATGCATTGAAGCTGTTTACAAAATCGTAGAAATCACAGTAGAAAGAACCGGCGTTAGCCAATTCCATATAGCCTATGGGATCTGGTCCCATCCAGCAAGTAGATGGTGCCCACCTAGCCCCGTCCATCTGCTGGATGTAGTAGACAAGCCCCCTTGGTTGGGAAACTCTCCCCGTCCAGCAAATAGACGGTGCCCGTCTAGCCCCGTCTATTTGCTGGGTGTAATAGACTGAGCCCCCCCTATCCAGTGTATTATCCACACACTAGCCAGACGGGCTTCGTCTATTTGCTGGATGCGACCAGTTCCCATGGGGATTTAAACAGCGTTGCTACCTGTTAGTCGCAGCTTCACAGGGCCATTCCGCCGGACTCCTTGGTTAGACATGTCCTCTTGGTTCCAGCCTTCACTTCACGTAATAAAAAAAAATTAACTGTAAAAAATAAAAATTATAATATCAAGGTTTATCAACCTCAGCCAGTTTTAGACAATAATGGAGTCAAGGCATTGTGGCCCGGATGCGAACTGTACTGCCATGGCGAGCACTCACAAATGCAAACATAAAATAAAAGAGAAAGCTGCAAAATGCATGTATAAAAAATGATTTTCCCCCGGAGGAAAGTGGAGAGAAGCTGCTGGGGAAACGCCGGGTTTGTCTTCACATCTTCGGATCAGCCTCTGCCTCGGACTGGTCCTCCTCCGGAGTGGATCCTCTGCTCTGACCGGTGACGACAACACTCTTTGGGGGAGTGATTTCACGTTTCCCCAACATGTTACCAGAGGAGGAACAAGTACTCAGGTCTAGTACTATGAAGTACCAGAGTGTAGGAATACTCTGTTACAGTAAAAGTCCTGCATTCAAAATGTTACTCAAGTCAAAGTAGAAAAGCATTATCATCAAAATATAGTGAAAGTAGCGACAGTAAAAGTAGTCATTGTGCAGATTGGTCCATTTCAGAATAATATATAGCCTATGATATGTTTTATAATGATTGATCATTAAAGTGTTCTCAAAGCTGGTAAAGGTGCAGCTAGTTTGAATGACTTTGTATACTGCAGGGTAGCTTGTGAATTTAGTCCAGGTGGAACTAAAGTCTGATTTAACACTTGATTATATTTCACATCATTCATCCACATCTGTGAAGTAACTAAAGGTATTAAATACATGTAGTGGAGGAAAAGTACACCATTTACCTCTGAACTGTAGTGGAAGTTGCATACAATGGAAATCCTCAAGTTAAGTACAAATATCTTAAAATTGTACATGTACTTAGTTACTTTTCCACACTGTTAAAATACTCCATTACAAGTGAAAGTACTGCATTGAGAATAGTACTTGAACACAAGTTTTTAGTTATGACCAGGAAATGCTTGCCACTTTACTAGAGACCGTTTTATTTTGTTTTTATCAGTATTGTCTCTTGGCTGCAACAATGTAAATGTTCCCTTTGTGGGACAAAAGTAATTCTGATTCTTTTATATATTGTACTTATTAAATGTACCATTATTTGTAAACTGCATTTACTCTTAAGTGATTATGTCAGCTGATGTCTTCTGTATTTCATTGTTTTATAGTTGCGTATATTTCGACATGGAAAATACTCAAAACATACTTTTTGGATCGCGTCATAGCTTTACCTTAGAAAGATGTAATAACGGATTCCTGCCTCTGGAGAACATGTCTTATATTTTCAAAGGAAAACAGCGAGCATTTAAGTTTGTCGAGGAGCATTTCAAATATTTGATAAACACATTTTTTGTAATGTTATAGCAGGGTATATGCAGGAATCCTGAAGTCAAATGTAATACCTTTTAAGACCCTTTCCATACATTTTAAGACCTCATCGCCACTTGCAGTTTTAACCATTGGCGACACACTTTACCTCACATTGACTATACACAGCATTGATTGTCCTTCCTCCTTATCTTCCAACCATTTGGACGCAGACTTGCATTTCCCCATAACGATGTTGTTTAACAACCGGCGTAAACGGACCTTCGCGCGCTATCAAGCAGTGAGCGTGCGATGTCCTGTTCAGATGACGTCAAATCCAACGGGATGCCATCAATAAACTACACAGAATCACACTACACACCTACGCAATGATTACATTCAGGCACACTGTAGAATACAACCTCTTTGGACAATTTATATACTTATTGAAAACAAGCTACAAAATGTAATACCTTGGAAAATGCCATTTAATACTTTTTAATAGCCTTAATTTTCGCTAAATTGATTTATCAACTTTTAAGACCCCGCGGACAGCCTGAAGAATCTAAATATTTAAGATGAAATAAAAATATGTATAGGAAAATATATAAAATGAATACAAAAGTCAGTAAACACAAACCAAAAACCCTTGCGAGTGGTACAAACAACTTTATTTACAGTCATGTTTTGTCACATTAAAACAGTATGTACAACGCATACAGGAAACTCCACAGATGGAGACGAACAGGAGAGGAGGGTACAGTAAAGTGTAGAGAAGAAGTGGAAATCAGAAAGTCTCTAGAAGTTGAAACTTGTGCTTTGGTTTTCACTGATCTGGAACGCATAGCCGTCATCGGTCACCTCGGGAACCACAGACTGAACCACCTCGTCCTTTAACAACAGAAACATAAAGTTAAGACGACTCATAGGTGTAAACAAAGATTAAATTAAAATCAGTTTTAATAAGAGACGTACCTCGTCAGAGAAGTATTTCTCGATCAGGTTGAGGGAAGCTTTGTAGATCATCTCGTTCTCGTGATTCTGCAGAGCTTCGATCTTGTCGAGTCCTCCGCACTCTTCGACCATCAGACTCAGTTTATCGGACTCGCCGATTTTATCCCCAGCCTGGAAGGAAAACATGCATAAATGTTACTTCAGAGGCACGATGTTACATCTAATAATGCAGGAAGGACTCCTAAAACACGGAAATTAGTTTTAATTTTTAGCAGTTTTTGAATGTATTTTTGGTTGTCATCCTGAAATATGTCGGTAGTTAACACAAGCTGAAGAGATTTTAAATTCTACCACAGAATATGTCCGTAAATACCCAACTGGTGAATTAAAAAACGGCAGCAAAGTGTCTAAATGAGACGCCTAAACGCCATCACGCCTAACATTAGCCGCCTTTAGCTTAGCTGTGGTGACGTGAAGTCATGTGACCGTGCTGTAGTTCCTTTATAGCCCAACATTAGCCACCTTTAGCTTAGCGGTGGTGACGTGAAGTCATGTGACCGTGCTGTAGTTTCTTTATAGCCCAACATTAGCCACCTTTAGCTTAGCGGTGGTGACGTGAAGTCATGTGACCGTGCTGTAGTTCCTTTATAGCCCAACATTAGCCTCCTTTAGCTTAGCGGTGGTGACGTGAAGTCATGTGACCGTGCTGTAGTTTCTTTATAGCCCAACATTAGCCACCTTTAGCTTAGCGGTGGTGACGTGAAGTCATGTGACCGTGCTGTAGTTCCTTTATAGCCCAACATTAGCCTCCTTTAGCTTAGCGGTGGTGACGTGAAGTCATGTGACCGTGCTGTAGTTTCTTTATAGCCCAACATTAGCCACCTTTAGCTTAGCGGTGGTGACGTGAAGTCATGTGACCGTGCTGTAGTTCCTTTATAGCCCAACATTAGCCACCTTTAGCTTAGCGGTGGTGACGTGAAGTCATGTGACCGTGCTGTAGTTCCTTTATAGCCCAACATTAGCCGCCTTTAGCTTAGCGGTGGTGACGTGAAGTCATGTGACCGTGCTGTAGTTCCTTTATAGCCCAACATTAGCCACCTTTAGCTTAGCGGTGGTGACGTGAAGTCATGTGACCATGCTGTAGTTCCTTTATAGCCCAACATTAGCCACCTTTAGCTTAGCAGTGGTGACGTGAAGTCATGTGACCGTGCTGTAGTTCCTTTATAGCTTAACGTTAGCTTTTTACTTCAGAAATATTAAAGTGGTGTTAATATGTGGAGATAAAGACTGTTGTGTTTTCCCCTGGAAACACTCACCATGAAGATGTTGGTGATGGCGTCCAGGATGACGAGGACGATCTTGCTGTCCTTGGAGGAGAGGAGGTTCAGCAGCGGCTCCAGGATGTTGGCCTGCACCAGGTAGACCACCTGCTGCACGGACCCCCCGCTGGTGAAGTTCGTGATGGCCCACACCGCCTCCTTCTGGGTTTTATAGTCACCCTGCAGAGAAAAGAGAGGGAGATGATGAGCCATATGGTTATCACTAGCCATGTGCATATGACAACAAAACCTTTGAATCTTGAACTTCTGTTTTATGCGTCTTTATCATATTTTAAAAAATAAATAGAGGAGCCGATAGCTCAGTCTGAAGCAACCAATAACGAGCTTAATAAAAACCATTAACAAAACGTACCCTGAGCAGCACGTCCACCAGCAGGGGCACGAGCCCGGCGTCGATGACCTCCTGGATCTGGCAGTCCCTGCCGGCCGTCACGTTGGACAGCGTCCAGGCCGCCTCCTTCTGGATGTTGGCCTTCTTGTGGCGCAGCAGCGCGGGGAACATGGCGAGGGCTCCAGAGTCCAGCACCGCCTGCGTCTGCTCGTCTGTCCCAGTCACGATGTTCCCCAGGGCTCGCAGCGCCGGGGTCTGAGGGGGAGAGGACAGTCTATTTATCAATATGATGACAGTCATATTTTCTGACTTTTTAAAATCATAATTATGAATTTTTATCTCATTCACATTTTTAAATCGCACAATCAGTTTTCTTTAAAGATCTCCTATCGTGCTAAAACCAATAAAAGCTGGTTAGCACTGATGCCTTATTTATTGTAATAATACATTTGATTTATATAGCGCTTTTCCTGGTGCTCAAGGCGCTTTATCTATCAATATGATGATGAGTAATCAGTGAATATGAAACAACACGCCTAATTGGTCTGACGAACTTGGAGCAATTTACATTCACCGTGTGTACACATTGAAATGATACATCGTCTTGGAAAAAGTGCAAGTGATAATATCTTAACTGTAATGAGATCTTTAAAAAAAAATAATTAATATTTCATACTATAATTCCAGATTTATATTTGACCAGCATGGCAACGACATGATCTACTAGGTACATCCTAATTGGCTCGAACATGGGTGAACACAATCTAAGAGTTAAATACTGTAGATTATTCAATGCTGTTGTTGGCACATGGGTTTTATCGCTCTGCCAATGTATGAGCAGGAAATAAGCTTAATGTGCCTGGATACTTTAGGCTCAGTTATCTGAACTCAGGTCACGTTTCACCTGAGATCATTTTCAGACCGAGCCAAGAGTCATACTTTTGACTTTTTAATTCATAGGTATGAACTTTTATCTAATTTCAAAATATCACCATCAGTTTTCTTTGAATCTCATAATGCCTTGGAGGTTAGCACTGTGGCCTTATTGATCAATATGATGATGAAGTCATAGTTTTGACTTTTTAAAATCATAATTATTAAGTTTTATCTAATTTAAAAAAATCTCACAATCAGTTTTTTAAAATCTTATAATAATACATTAGATTTTAATAGCGCTTTTCCTAATGCTCAAAGGCGCTTTACATAAAATAATGACTTTATATATTTCATAATAATCTCTTTTTTACTACTACTTGCAACCACATGAACAACATGTCATGGCATGCAGACAGAAGGCATTCATCTGAAGTTCAAAGTCAAAGTTTATGTCATAATCATTTTAGATTTCCTTAACTCAATGTTTTAGGTTGAAACAAATACAAAATTGAATGTTGATTTTCTTACTGCTCCTAAAAAAGGGTCAATCTACAACATGCAAGAACTGTGACCCCTTCCTCTCGCTGCTGCACTACAAACTGCCCCATGTACCGTGTTCTGTGACAGTTGATTAACGGGGACTGTCCACAACGCTATAAACACATAAACTCATTCATTTCCTTCCGATTATACAAAAATAAAAACACCACATATGAGGTTTGGTACGCACCACGACGGGCAGCTCCTCGAACCCGAGCAGCTTGACGAGGCGGGGGATGAGCCCGGTCTGCACCATGACCTCGATGCGGTCGTTGGAGCCGTCCGTCAGGTAGGACACGGCCCAGCAGGCGTCAGCCAGCACCTCCCGGTCCTCGTGGTGCAGCAGACGCACCAGCACAGGCAGGATCTGCTGGATGGCTGCGAGGGGGGGGGACGGGTTCTTGTTCCTGCAGAGGTTAGAGAGGGTCCAGGTCACGTTCCTCAGGTAGCCCACCTGCACAGAGAGAGAGAGAGAGAGAGAGAGAGAGAGAGAGAGAGCAGAGGTTAGTTTGATATGAGAGGAGGCATGGTGTCAGAGCGCCCTCTAGTGGGGACAGAGGAGAATGACTGATAGTGCACACATTAAAATGTTTTGAATAATAAGTCATATTGCTATTGTACTTCAAACTGTATTTCTTGTGAATATTTCTAATAGTTATTCTATGTATATTTGCTCTTGGTTTACAACTAAAATCCTCTTACTGTGTTTATGTGTGCATCATGATACACCAAATCTAATTCTGTGTAAAGGTTCTTACTAAATAAACCCGAGTCTGATTTTCAATAAATGCGGATATTACTAATTATGTTACATTTTATATTTCTCCATTAACTCATTTTTAAACGTAATACTTTATTATTTAGGCTGTATTAAAAAAAAAATCGCATTTATCCACCTGCAGAGGAAGAGAGAGAGAGAGAGAGCAGTTTGATTAGAGCGCAGTGTCGAGTCAGAGCGCCCTCTAGTGGGGACAGAGGGGAATGACCATGTGTCATTTGCTTGTGTTTTTCATACTTTCAATTCTGATACTTTTTCCCCCCAAATTGCTATTTTACTTCGTATATTTATACTTTTTTTAAGCCTTATTTATTGTAATAATACATTTGATTTATATAGCGCTTTTCCTGGTGCTCAAGGCGCTTTATTTATCTATCAATATGATGATGAGTAATCAGTGAATATGAAACAACACGCCTAATAGGTCTGACGAACTTGGAGCAATTTACATTCACTGTGTGTACACATTGAAATGATACATCGTCTTGGAAAAAGCGCAAGTGATAATATCTTAACTGTAAAGAGATCTTTAAAAAAAAATAATAAAATGTCATACTATAATTCCAGATTTATATTTGACCAGCATGGCAACGACATGATCTACTAGGTACGTCCTAATTGGCTCTAAGATGGGTGAACACAATCTAAGAGTTAAATACTGTAGATTATTCAATGCTGTTGTTGGCACATGGGTTTTATCGCTCTGCCAATGTATGAGCAGGAAATAAGCTTAATGTGCCTGGATACTTTAGGCTCAGTTATCTGAACTCAGGTCACGTTTCACCTGAGATCATTTTCAGACCGAGCCAAGAAAGTCATACTTTTGACTTTTTAACACTAGAACCGCCAACGGGTCAATTTTACCCGCAGCTGTTTTTTGATTGTATGTAGCTTTTTTTTCAATAAAATATTCAAGTCTCCCAGTCCGTGACTTTTCCTGAAAGTGTGTTATGTACCTCTGTTGTTAAAAATAGTTTTTCATACTTTCAATTCTGATAAAGTGCACTTTTTTCCCCCAAATTGCTATTTTACTTCGTATATTTATACTTTTTGGGATTTACAAATATTATATTAATGATATTTGCTCCTTTTTAAGTCCTCTTACTATGCATCCATCATTATACACCAGATCTAATTCAGTGGATGTTTAAATCTATAAAGATGATTAAAATGTAAATTATGATGAATATGATTTTTAAACTTAATTTTGTAATAATTAGTTCGGCTGTCTTTTTTTTTTGTTGAAATACTTGTGTAGAATAAACAGTATATATTCTTTTACATTTGTTTAAGGAATTCAATAAGGTGTTTTTTCCCCTTTAAACTGCCTGCAAGGATATTTTCTCCCATTTTAAGAAAAGTACATGTATGACAAACTAAGACAGATAATAAATCAGATGTCACATGATTAAAAGCACTCACAGTGAGCACGGAGAGGTCGGGCACGGCCAGCAGGCTGAGCAGAGGGAGGACGGCTCCGTGTTTGATCACATGGTCTCTGAGGGCAGAGCCATCACCTGAGACGGGGGACGAACAACACGGATCATTAAGACAAGGAGACACCAACAAGATGAGAAAACATACATCTGCAAGTAATACCACCAAGCAAATGTACAAACGTATACAAATGTGTCCTTTTGGGGGAAAAACCCAGTAAAATCTGAGTGGCTAAAAACCTGTTTGATACTTAAGGAAGGCCTGATATATAGAATATGAGACATTTCTACATTTTTGGGAAAAGAACCAGGTGCGACTTTTTGGAAGATGTGTCAAATACACAGAGTTGGCTTAAGTTAAAGTATTTGATATGTGTAATGTCCCATTTCAGAATCATATATATTAAATAACTGGATTATGATCATTTATGCGTCAATGTGTTCAGCACATCTTATAAGTAGAGTATACTGGCTTCTGAAATGTAGCGCAGTAGAAGTATTAGCATACAAAAAAAATACTTGAGTTCAAGTACCTAAAAGTTCTACTTGTACTAAAGCTACTTCATTATAATCCACCTCTGTAGATAGAATGTGAAAAAGATGGCCTAATAAATACCGGCGATGTTCCCCAGCGCCCACACGGCCTGCTCGCTGATGTGCTGGTGGGGGGAGTTGACCAGGCCGATGAAGGCGGGGATGCCCCCCCCCCTCCACCACGGCAGCCGTCTGCTCTGAGGTCCCCGAGGCGATGTTAGTCAGAGCCCAGGACGCCTCAAACTGCATGGGGGGGGAATCCACCAGGCTCAGGAAGGACACGAACCTCGGGATGAGACCCGCGCTGATCAGCTGGTTGATCGGGGGGTTCTTCTCCCGGGAGAGGAGCTTCCTGTGAGGAGAGAGGAGAGGAGGAGGCGAGTTAGAGGAGAGAGGAGGTGAGTTAGAGGAGAGAGGAGGTGAGTTAGAGGAGAGAGGAGGGAATAAGTGATAAGAACAGAAGGAGCTGAAACTGTCAGATTTGATCACTATGGGGGAATTCACACATAAATTCACATTTATTTATATATAATAATAATAATAATAATAATAATAATAATAATAATAATAATAATAAATGTGCTTGTTGTTACCGTGCTGCCTGAGTGGCCTGCAGCTGAGTGTCTGCGTCTCCACTGTTCACTCCAGTGAGGATCTCCTCCACCGTCCACTGTCTGAACGCCTGGCAGGAGGACAATACAGGGAAGATTAAAACCAATAACAACAACTCCTTCTCCTGACCCCTATAGCTCAATTGTCTAGAAACATGATAGATACAGCTAACAACAACAAAGATGATATGTGAACATGAACGCCTCCAAGTTACAATCCCTTGTAATGTTACTTATCATTATCCAATTTGTACCTTGGTAAATGAATACATTGGGCTGCAGTAAGGTGATGTAGATACAGCTGAAACAAGTAGGCGGTTGAGAATTTGATAAAACCTACAAAAAAGTATTTATGGAGGTCTATGTATTTCTATCACACAAAGAAATATGCAACATCCATGCTACCGTAACATCTTAAATGATAGATCATAATGTAAAAACATGGTTCTTTATCAATGAGGAGAAAAATCCCCAGCCTATTTTAATTTAATAACTTTTAGAAGAATATATATTTGTTAGAATAGATTATAATGCTGTTCACCCCATGCTAATACAATAGCATTTTATCAGTGAAGCACAAAATCCCTATCCCTCTGTTTAACTTTATCAATCCATAAGTTTCCATTTTGTCAGATTGATTCTAATCAGCAGAAGAAAGTAGGCAACCATTTTTGAATAGGACTGCTGAAAATGTGATTAAATAAAAACATATATAGGGAGTTTCACAAAGACATGAATGCATATAAAAGTACATGCAAAAGTGATTTAAGGGTGGGGTCTGTGGTGTTAAAACCGACCCCTTACATTCCTCAACTAACAGATCTCAGATCAGCAGCACAGAGCAGAATACACTTCATTTTCAAAGATTAAACTACAAAAAAAGTTACATTATTGGCTTTTTATAAGATTATAAATGGGGTTTTCTTGTATCCTCTGCACATAAAACCACATTAAGTCGTGTAAAAGCAACTGGAACAATAGATTTAACGTTTCCTTTGTTTTAAAAGACGTTTTTAAAACTCTCACCTGACAGTTCTGGGTCCTCTCCTGCAGAGGGGAAGTGGCCTCGTCAGGAAACACTGCCACATTTCTCTTTTTGAACATCTGGTCATCTTTCTTCGCCTTTCGGAGCTCCACGTTCACCTCCACCCTCCTGCGACGAAGCTCCTGCATTTACGGTCAATTTAAAGTCACATTTAAACCTCAAATATCTGGATTAAGAAGCTAAAATGTCGCAGAAATCAAACTCACATTGGCGTCTTTGCCTTTGTTCTTGAATTTGTTCAGACGGTCGGCGTTCTCACATGACGGAGCAGACATGTTTGCAGGTGACAGGGAAGCTTAGCAGCAGTAAAAATGAAGTTTTAAGTGGTTTTTCCTGCAAAGAAATATAGGTTAAATCACTTTTAGCTGCCTCATGTCAAGCATATGGACGGATTGACACCAAAATAAACCCCTGACAGCCAGCTACAGTTGGTAATATCGTCAATAAACCACAGAAAAGTATGCAAAACTGTATTTTTTCAAGGATATAATGACATTTCTTTTAATAAAGCTTGATAAGTAGGAGACACGTTCTTACCTGGCTCTCGCTCGGAGGTTGTAATACTCGGAAAGTGCCGCACAGACCTTTAAATTGCTGAAACTGAGCCCTCTGATTGGTCTGTTTGAGCAGAAGCATCCAGCCGCCTCTTCTCATTGGTCCGTTTGAAAAAATCACGAAGCAAACAGGAAGTGTCGTAATGCGGGTATCGCGATACTCCGTAGCGCGGCAGAATCAGACTTCACGGGAACTGATCCTGACTCAGTTTTTAACAGTCGTTCTGGTTTTTCATTGGATGCTTGTGACGGATGAACTGATCCCAGATCTGTGGATTTCGGTCCTCATGAAATAACACTTTTACAGGGGACAAACCGTCCTAATAATCTATGGAAGACATTCTAGATAGAACAATGTCAATACTTTTTTGTACATTTACAATAGAAAACGACACGTTTCTTTGTTACTACATAAAATACCTCATGTCACACCTTTTTATCTCACAATTTAATACTGACATTTTATCCCATAATTATGACTCTTTACTTCATAATTTCGATTAATCTCATAATTTCGATTTTTCTATCTCGTAATTATGACTTTTAGATCTCATAATTGACCTTTTTATCTCATCATTATCCCGTAGTTATGACTTTATCTAATAATTTCAACCTCTTTTCATTTCAAAATCTTGTGATTTTGAATTGAAATCTTATATTTGACTTTTTATTTAATAGTTTTTACTTATTTTATCAATCTTTACGTAGTTCTCATCATTATGACAATGTTTTTTACCTCATAACTGCCACTTTAGATCTCATGATTGCCTTTTCATCCCATAAATATGTGTCATTTAGACTCTTAATCTCATAATTTCTACCTTTTACTCGTTATGACTTTTGTATTTCATAATTTGGACATTTGTCTCATAACGCTGACTTTATATATCATATTTCTTTTCTCAAAAGCTCAGATTTTTGGGTACCACTTTACAATAAGACTACCCTTATAAAGGGTTTACGAATAGTTTGTAATTCAATTATTAATTAGGTTGTAAATCATTAATAAGCTTTTATAAGACATGAGATAAACAGGGCAACTGTGACCGGTTGCTTGCCAAATAGTGAGCCCACATGTATCTGTACTGCTAAATCTTATTAGAAATGTTAGTAACTCATTAATAAATGGGAATGTGTTTTAGACTTTACAATAAGGCTCCCCTTTGGCAACTATAAATGTTACTAACTCATAAATAAATGGTCATAAGAGATGCCAAGAAACATCAAGATGGAAGGGGGGGAATCAACTCAGTGAACAACAGATACCAAGGATGCTGGCTGATGAAGAAGACAGGTAGCCCATATAAGGCATCTTGCCAAATAGTGAGCCCACATGTATCTGTACTGCTAAATCTTATATTGGCTACCTAGCTTACTTCGTCTTCTTCATCAGCCAGCATCCTTGGTATCTGTTGTCAGGGTTCATACACTTTTTCACCAATGATTTTCAATGACTTCTCCATGGCCTTTACCTAATTTTCCATGACCAATATAATTACTCTTTCTCAGCGGTACCACTGAAAATGGTTTATTTGAACATGGAACAGGAAAATAAGGACTGCATATGAAACATGTTGTGCCTATCTAAAACAAATCAAATAGTAGCCTTACTAGCTTCTACACGCTAAAGCAACTAAAATCTCTCACCAGCAAAATACCTCGTCAGTTAAATGCCATTTTACGTTTCATTACTATACGATACAGTATTTATTATCATTATAGTATTACTATTTTGGCGATTAGATAAAATATAAATTATATTTGATGCAACTTTAGTTACATTTCCATAACTTTTCCAAAACGTTGGAAAAAATATTGTTTTCCATAACTTTTCCAGGGCCTGGAATTAGCATTTTGAATTTCCATGACTTTTCCAGGTTTTTAATGATCGTAAGAGCCCTGTGTTGTTCACTGAGTTGATTCTCGCGAAGTAGCCACTATAAGGCTTAGTCATCTTGCCAAATAGTGAGCCTGTGTTGATGTATGCAAACTATGTTAGAACTTGCTGTTTTTATCTCATATTTTCTAGTTTTTATCTCATAATGACTTTTCATGTGGATTTTTAGCCCAGATATATGCATTCATTAATTATAAGCAACAATGTCCCCAAATTCAGACATTTTTTATTATTATAATCAAGTTTAAAAAACATTTTCACACATCAAGGAAGATATCAGTCTTTTATATTTTATTAAGTTCCATATACATCAATATTTCTCCAGATGTAATACAAAAAAAGAAAAAGAAATCAGGTGAAAATTGGACAATTATAATCATTATTTTTTTTTACAAACAGGGCAGAAACCTTCAGATTTATCAAGTCGTCCTTCTGAGTCAGTCGATCCATTTACAATAGCTTATTACTGTTCGATCAGTAGGTCGAAGACGTTAAACCTACTGCTTTCCAACCGTCTTTCTAAACAAAAAGTGGAAAAAAGGCTAATTTAGACACTTGATGCTCAGTAAAACTCAGCTATTGTTCGTCAATATTCAAATTTCTCGTTGGAAATGTCGGATGGCCTTTTTGTTAAACAAGAAAGACAAAGAATGAAAAGACTGAGATCCCAAAAAAAAAATAAACATGGAAATATGAGAGCTCCTTAAAGAGTCTTTTCTCCGAGGTAAACCGTCTTCTGAACGCTCCTCAGTTCAGTCCCACCGATGAACACAGGTCCAAAAAAAAGGTCCCTTTCAGAGCGTCAACGCAGACCCTGAACGCAGCACGAGAATCCGTCACACAGTTCAGAAAAATAGCAGTTTTCTTGGCAAGTGCATTTGTTTTGTTGTTTGAGAAATGTGCGCTGCTTTTTTCTAAGAGACCGTGGAACACTGTAGCTTGTTGTTATGAGACCTACAGGATGTGGAGAGAGGGGAGAGTTGAGAGCCCTTCGTGATTTTTATATTTATTTCTGCGACATACACAACAACGAGGATGCAAAAGCGGAGAATCCTGCAGGAGGAAACATCTGGGAATGCCTTTATTTAGGGAGGAAATCTTCCAAACTGAGGTTGTGAAGCGCTTTGTAGTACATTTTCTTAAAATAATACTATCTAAAAATGATTGGTTTCATAATTATTTAAAACATTCAAACATACAACCGCTGTACATGATAAAAAAGTATGTACATTCAAGATCTTAACAACCAGCTCAATCAAACTCAAAGGGGATGTAACATACAAAACTTCTCATAAATATCTCTATATAATAAAATACGCAGCTTTACATATGGTTTTTGTTTTATATCCCGTAAGGTGGACACATAATCTATTGAAGCTCAGAAAATAAATACAATAAATGCATTTAAAATCCTGATTAAGACGTGAGTTATTGTTGAAAAAAAGGCCAGATTGGAGGAAATAATGAGAAGAAAGGGTCCCTTGATTGCATTTTCTGATTAAACTGATTATTATATTACCAAAAATGTGAAATTGCCGGCGTTTACATGAAAGCACATTGGTGTGTTTGTGTGTGTGTGATTTCCTTCTTAAGTTATTGTTTTTATATATAGAGAGGCCAGCATCCAGTCCAGACTGCAGCTACTTTAAGAATCTGACAATCTGTAAGAAAAGAGAGAATGGGATGGCGTAAATCAAAAAGGCATGCAGCAAAGGTGAACACACACAAATGCAACGTGACACATGATACACACGGTACACACACGATACACACGATACACACGGTACACACGATACACACAGTACACACACGATACACACGATACACACGGTACACACACGATACACACACGATACACACGGTACACGGTACACACATGATACACGATACACACGATACACACACGGTACACACACGGTACACACGGTACACACACGATACACACGATACACGGTACACGGTACACACACAATACACGATACACACACAATACACGATACACACATCTGTGAAGACCTAATGGACAGAAAGGCTCCTACATATTTCGGTCCCATTTTATCTTTTATTGGACATTTAACTTGAAAATCGAATGTTTTTCTAAATATATTTTATTGCTTATTCTTAAACTAGCTTCTTATGTTAATGAACATATTCCATATATATCTTAATTATTGGAAATGTTCTATTCTAAATTAATCTTTTATCGGAAATTCTTACTACATTTTATTAATATAAATATATACATAATGTACATATTTTTATTCTATTTTTATTTTAAAGTGGATATTTTCCTTAAAATTCTTATATTTATAAACATAATTTAATTGTATTTATTTTTAGACATTTTACCTTATTGTCTTATGTTTATATAAATATTTATTTGTATCTTTACAGCACATTTTCTTTTAAATTGAATGTAGAATTAGATGGATGAAACCCTCTTCAATGGCCACACACACATGCACACAGCACACACAGTGACATGTGACCTCTGCATTTAACCCCTTCTAGTACTAGGACTTAATGTTATTAAGTATAAAGAGAAATAAAGTATTGTTATTATAATTATATTTTATTATCTGGGTGTGAAATCGGTCTAATGTCCTCTCTGTAGGTTTGAGTCGAGCAGCAGTGACTCTCCAGGTGGATCAACGTCAGGCGCATGCCGGTGGTAAACAAATAGTTGAAAGTGAGTGATGTCATGGAGGGAGAGAGACCCAGATGTTCAGCACATGTTTTTACCTGCTGGCTTTGAAGCCTTTGAGCTTCTGAACGAAGAAGGCCTCCAGCACCTCGGCACACTGGAAGAAGGGCGTGTCGTTGGGGTTGTAGTAGCGACAGTTATCGAAGATTTTGGTCACGTCCGCCACGATCTCCGTGAGCTTCTGGTAATGTCGCTTCTGCAGACGCGTCTCCATCGTGGAGAAGTCTACGAGGGGACGGAGACACATGTGATTAAATAAATACATGTTGTTCATATCGTGGAATAAACAGCGTGGAGAAGTCTACGAGGGGACGGAGGCATACGTGATTACATTTTCTAGATTATTCATGACGTGAAATGAACAGCATGGAGTTTTTTTGTTATTTTGAGCATTTCATCAGGTCAGGAAAGGTTTGATGCATCGGACATTTGTTTTTTTAAGAAAAGGAACTCATGATGATGTCTGTGATCCAGTTCTTACCCATGGGCTCCTTGATGACGCGATAATAATCCGGAGCGTCGTGAGGATCCACCGGCTCCAGGAAAGGCCACGCCATTTTATGAGACTGTAGAAATAACAGAAAGATAACACACTTATAAGATGGAGTACCAATGAAACCAAAACCAAGAAAGGAGTAGACATTATTTGCCGAATTGACCTTGGATGAAATTGTATAAAGGATTTAAAAAAAGAGTTTTGATAAGCTCTTAAAAACAGTTAATTTTAAAGGTCACCTATCATGCTATTTTTAGGCAATAGCATAGGTCTCAGATATATACAAATATAAAAAAACATGTCTATGAAGTGTTTTGCTCAAAATACCAAACAGATCACCCATTCTAGCCATGCCTCATATCCCTCTATTTCACTTCCTGTTTCTAAAGTGCTGATTTGGGGTATAAAGCTTTAAAAATAAGAGGGGGCGGAGCTTATGCCGGCTCATGGCTAAAATGCTGCGGTGATGAAATGCAAGGACTATTAGATCAAGGATTGTTTCTGAAACAGTATGGAGCTCAAAGGCTTTCTCTCTTGCCGGTTATACCACAAGGTGAGTTCCTTTTTATTTCCTGCTTCTTCACACACATGCTCTCCAGTACAGGTTAGCTCTGAGTGTTAGCGATGCTAATGTAAACACCGACCATATTACGTCCAAAACAGTCGGGCATTGTTTCTGATAGCAACGTTTCTGATAGGGCCGTGGGTCCACATTTCAGATATTACGTCATATCGGACACAAATCTGGATCAGCTCCGTTGTACCCCCGTTTTTAGAGATTTGGGTACGGAGGGAAAGAGAGAGGGTTTTATTTTCTGACGCTGCGTGAGTTCCCTGACACACCGGGGACACATATTTATGTATAAAAGACATCAGAAAGTGCATTTTGCATGATAGGTCTCCTTTAAATCTCCCATTTTCTAAGATATTTGGGAATATGGCGTCAGGCCATTTAATAAATATGATAAGACTGTGTTGTTACAGGTCAAATTTAAGGTCATTATGTGGTTAAGTAGAGTCTGGGCAATGATTTTAGGTCATCATCATTTTGAAGTGAGAGATTATAAGTACAAAATAAATGTGCCATTAGCCGCTTTCACACCAAGTACTTTGCCGTACTTAGTTCCCAGCACTTAGTTCCCAGCACTTAGTTCCCCCATGGAACTAAGTACAGATCGCGTTCTCACCGGAATAAGTCCCTGAGGGAAGATTACGCAAATGAAGCCGCTGACGTCACTTCTTCTTCTTCTGCTTTGGATTTACTGGCAGGCCGCAAACAACTTCACGGCGTATACTGCCACCCGGGGTCCCCGGCCGGAAGTCCCCGGATTTTGGGACTGGCTTCAGTAGAAGCTGCTGGGACTCCCAGCAGCTTCTACTGAAGCCTTCAGAGTAAATCGCCAGAACACCGACACCTCCTCATCTCCACCGCTCCAATGTTTTGTTTTTTTTTGCCATAAGTTAGTCTCTCTCTGTTGGTGCGCGGGGCTAATGCTAATGCTAATAATGCTAATGCGGGCAAATACAATGGCGGCTTCACAAAACTTTTCGGAGTTTTACGGGGCGTGGTTTGCAATTCACCCAGCCAATCAGAAATTGGTACTTTTTATTGCACATTCTTACTTCTAACTTCTTGTGTTTGTATATATATTTTAAATAGCCGAAAACACAAGTATAGAAAAAGTTGAGTGAGTTTTATTCTAATATTTATTTCGGTTAAACAAGGATTTTTTTTAATCAAATATTGCTCTTCCTGCAATTTGAATATTGCACTAAACCATGTTGTGATTTGGGAAAAACTAAGTATTAACTGTGCAGCCTTACTCTGTAGTAGCGACAGCCGGACAGACATTATTTCTCTCCGTACCTGTAAGGAGCGCAGTATTCTCTTCAGCCCCTCGTAGTCCTTGTCGGTGAGCGGCGTGAGGACCGTCATGGCGTCCTCGGTGGACTGGCACTGCGGACACACGTACAGATCGATGTGCGTGGCCTCGCTCTGAAGGATCCCCACGCAGCGCCCGTGGTACCAGTTCTGACAGCGGTCGCACCCGATGTAGAACCTGAGGGAGAAATCAGAAGAGGGTTATAACAAGCCCCCAGGAAGTGTTTTGCACTCTGAGGAAAATATTCCTAGTGGCCAAACGGCGGTAAGGTAAGTGAACATAACTGTGAACATTCATAAACACACCTCCGCTCCTCAAAGACTGCTATTTGACCTGCATCCTTTGGTCACTATAACCTTTATGAACACACAGTTAGAAATACACTACATTCATACAGTTTTGTACATTTAACGTGTTTAGACTGTAAGTGTAAATATGCACATTGACATTGAATGTTATCTCGTTGCACTGTCATCACTATTCTATTCTAAGGTACGTTTATTTATAAAGCACAAGTTTGTTCCATTTTTGGGAAGCTAAAAAACTAAAAGCAGCTTCGAAGTGTTTGGTTCTGAGCTGGGGAACAATAACCGCGTTCACACCCGAGTACTTTTCCCCGTACTTTTCCCTTTTAGTTCCGACAGTTCCTGGGATTTTGCGTTCACACCAAAAAGAGAACTTAGTTCATGAGAACTTTTACCCCCATTTTTAGTCCCTGCTAGAGAGGTGGGACTTTCCTGGGAGAAATAAGTTCCAATTTCTGATTGGCTGGGCGGATTGCAAACCACGCCCCGTAAAACTTTGAAAGGTTTTGTGAAGCCGCCATTGTATTTGCTCGCATTAGCATTATTAGCATTAGCCCCGCGCACCAACGGAGAGAGACTAACTTATGGCAACACAAAAAAAAACATGGGAGCGGTGGAGATGAGGAGGTGTCGGCGTTCTGGCGATTTACTCGGAAGGCTTCAGTAGAAGCTGCTGGGAGTTCCAGCAGCTTCTATCAGCGGATCATTTGGGTATTTTTCTTTCCTTTAACAGACAAATTGTTCTGTACTTTGTTGAACCTGTTCACCATGGCCTTTGACCCCTAACCTATCACAGTCCCCCTGCTTCCACTCCTACTTATTTCATTTTTTGTTATTATTTGCCCCTTTTGATTGTTTGTTTACCATGTAAAGCGGCCTTGGGTCCCTTGAAAGGCGCTATACAAATGTAATCTACTTCTACTAATGTGCTGAAAGTGCCACGTCTGCAAAAAGCGGCAAATAAAAAGATTTTGAAGCAAACAAAGGTTCCCCCTGCTGTGAGTGTATACGTACTGTGATTCGTCGTAGGGAGTCCTGCAGATGCAGAACAGCTCCTCCTCGGTGCTCTCTCCCTCCTGACCTCGTTTACAGGCGTCACAAACAAAGTCCTCCAGCTTCTTGGCTTCTTTCTCCGTGATGCCCACACAGGCTCCGTGGAACCAGTTGGAGCAGAGGTCGCAGCCGATGTAGAACCTGAGAGGAGGAGGAGGGACTTTAGAGCCTTTACTTACATTAAAGCAGAAACACTGGGGTCTTTAAAATACTATAATACGTTACTTAAAAGTGTTAGGCCCTGTAATGTTGTTCTATAGGTTTGTGTGCATGTAAATGGGAGTGCACCAAGATTTAAAACGTCTTGGGAAGAGGTAACATTTATGATAGGAGAGATTTTATCATTGCAGTTAATCGTGGAACCCTTTTGTTAAAAGAACTAAACCCAAGGAAGCCAGAACAAATCTTTTTAAATGTATGTCTGCTACAGGCAAAAGCACTTTCATGAAAACATTTAAACCGTCCAAGTATTGGTAAACGGTTAAAAGAACTGTCTCCATGGGTCTCGTTAGAGAAAATAACATATTCAATTAAAGGAAAACAAGAACTATTCAACAAAGTACGGGGCCCTTTCCTTAACTATCTAACACGAGGATCTAGAGCAGGGATGGGCAAATGGCGGGGAAACACTCACAAGAAACACCGGCTGTTCTTATGCCTGCTGTGACGTTAACTTGCCGCTTGTAATTATGCCGTTATAAGCTTAAAGGTTGTATTTATCATCTGAATTTGGTGAAACGAGTTTAATATTCTAAAAACCAAGACTTTGTTTATTTGAAATCAGATGAAAACAAACTGTCACGGACCCTGCCGTGTTATCTATGATTACTAGAGCGGCGAAGTCCCTCCCTTTCCGGGGACCTCCATGGGACCTTATTTCGGAGAAGTCAATGGAGAGAGAAAGATTATCTTTGGATCCCGTTTGAATTGTGCCACGAATTACACATATGATGTTTGTCAATTTAAAAGATAATTTTACAAGTCAAAAAAATAAAAATCTGTGGTAAAACTGTGAAGTAACACTTTTTGTTGTGTGAAACCGCTCAATGAACTACATCTCCCGTCTCGCAGCACACACCAAGACGGCCGTCACGTTGGCACATTTCACTTCTTTCTTTCAGAATGAGGCGGAAAGTATTAAAAGAGGTGAAAATCACTCCAAGTCTGGGCATGTTGAGAGCTGTACATACACACAAGGGGAGTTAGTCGGTTCCTAAGAGCCAGCATGCGGGACCGGGACTCTGGGATTTGTAGTCTTTCTAGATGCGTATTTTTCATAGTCTTATATTTCAACAGTTTTACGACAAACTGTGACTTTTTTTTACATGGAAATGATTATTTAAGATTGACAAACATCATATGTGTAATTCATGGCGGGATCGAAAGATAATCTTTCTCTCGGCGCTGAGGAACAGCAGAGTGCGGGTTGACAGGTGCCTGTATGGAGGTGTGTGGCGCAGTGGACTAGTGCGTTGGTGTTGGGATCAGGGGGTCACAGGTTCAAACCCCACTGCAGTCAGCATGTCGTTGTGTCCCTGAGACACTTCACCCCAAATTGCTCCTGTGGGGATTGTCCACAGTATTGAGTATGTAAGTCGCTTTGGATAAAAGCGTCTAACAAGTAACATGTCATGTAATGTGTGGACATTCCCCTTATTGTGCGTCAGCAGAGGCTACAAGTGTCTTAGGTTCAAGTTAGACAATTAATGTCTGGGTTAGTGTTCATGACTTCATGTTTATGTCATCTTAATGTTTAATCTTGATGCACACACATTTTCCGTGCTTTCCAATAGTTTAAAATAGTTTTATTCCACTGTTAAATAACCTGTTCAATACAAACATGCCACTTGTAAAAATTAAATCACATTTCTGTGAACTGATATTTGTTTAGTGAGCTTATTAGAGGATGTTCCCTGAAAGAAGTGTCAATGAAGATGTCCGACTTAGTATATTTGTTAATAATTACAATACATGGAATTTGTGTGTGTGCGTGTGTGTGTTCCAAGTGAATCTGCGGCCCCCTGGTGGCCAGTTCATACATGATGTGGCCCCCACCACCATCCAAGTTGCCCATCCCTGCTCTAGAGAGCACTCTGGGTCAGCTAATTGGAGATGATTAATGTTCCTCTGCTGGAGGAAGGATGGAAGCCTTTCATATACATGCTTGTGTAGTTCCTTACTTAGCCTACCAACATGTTTGTGTAGTTCATTGAATGTGTTTGTGACTTTTAATGTACTTCATTACGTCATGTCTTGTGGATGTTTGTGTCCTGTCTTATATATTGTCTATACATGCTAAAAACAATAAAGAAAGTGTTACGGTCTGCACAGGCTGAAATCCCTGTGTTGGCTCCAGAGGGAGTTTCTCTCTCACACACTACTTTAAAGTGGACCTATCATGCTATATTTGAATAATATAGTGTAGGACCATACCTATATAAGGCATATTTATACTTTTTTTTTTTCAAAATACTAAACAGATCATGCATTTTAGCCATGCCTCATTTTGCTCAATTTGAAAAATGTTAGATCTGTTTTAGCAAGGGCTGATTCAGTGAGAACAGCACCATCTAGAGGCCTGGCATATGTACTACAGCGTCTCCAGCGCTTTCAAACGGCAATGGCCGTGGCTGTCTCCTCCTGATTGGTGGAGTTGGCCCAATAGCCGTAGCGCCACCGTCCTGACGTCAGGACAGTGTTCAAATCTGGATCAGTTTTTATCAGATCCGTTGCAGCCCCTTTTTTAGAGATTTGGGTATGGAGGAAAATAGAGAGGGTTGTGTTTTCTGACACTTGGTGAGTTCCCTGGAACACCGGGAACACATATTCATGTATAAAAGACGTACAAAAGTGCATTTTGCATGATAGGTCCCCTTTAAGTACAGTACTCGTTTTAAAGTGCTTCCCCAACTGACTGCTGGCACTTCACTCACTTGGACTCGTCGTACGCCGTCTTGCACACGCAGTACAGTTTGGGCTCCTTCTTGTGATCCTTGGAGGAAGACGAGGGCTTCTTCTTCTTCTTGTGTTTGTCTCTGTCTTTGTCTCTGTCCTGATCTTTGTCCTTCTCTTTGTCCCGGTGTCTGTCCCTCTCCTTCTCCATCTCCCCTTCTCTGTCTTTATCTTTCTCTCTACAGAGTTCCCGATCTTTCTCTCGCTCTTTCTCCCGCTCTTTATCTCGCTCTTTCTCCCGCTCTTTCTCCCGCTCTTTCTCCCGATCTTTTTCCCGCTCTTTCTCCCGCTCTTTGTCCCGCTCCCGTTTCTTCTCCTTGTCGTGATGCCGGTCTCTGATCCGGTTCCTGTCTTTGTCCCGCTCTTCCTCTCGTTTACGTTTGTGTGAGGAAGAGGAGGAGGAGGTGGGGGAGGGGTGTGCGCTGTGGGAGGAATGTGAGGAGTGATGAGTGGAGTGTGAGGAGGTGTGTGAGGGAGTGTGTGAGGAGGAAGTGTGTGAGGAGGAGTGTGAGGCGGCGGCGGCCTTCACTGTGGCTGCAGCCGCCTGAGTGATGGCCGCTCTCGCCTTCTCCTTCTCCTTCTGCAGCCGAGCGATGTCCCGCCTCAGCTCCTCCTGAGGAACACACAATGTTTAGTATCTCCTCTCTAAATGTTACGCCTCTGGCCAAGAGGGCAGCATGGACAAAGTTACAACAAATGAACACAAAACAATACAGCTGTCCTAAAACACAAATGAAATGGCACGTTAAACAGTCAATATGCAAATAAAAGGGAGATTGACGGCCCGTCCACACAGCAGCGTTAAAAAAATCTTGGAACGCTTCTGCCCATTCACTTTGAATGGGGTGACGTCACTTTGCCTCACTTTTCGCCGAACTGCATTGTGGGAAGCAGAGCGGAGATTTTCAGGATTCAAAGTTGAGCAATGTTCAACTTTTGAAGCTGAGGTGGAAGCGTCAGCCAATCAAATCCTGTGTATGCAAATCTGACAGTTCAAGCTCTAGCCAATCAAACGGCGTGTAAGCTGGGAGAGACATACCGCCGGTCATTTCCTCATATTCCAAAAAATGGAGGAGAAATTAGCGGTAGCGAATCAATCACCCGGTGCTTTATGACCAGTCCCTATTTACCTACCGGGATACAAACCGGAGGAGCCAGGCATGGAGGGAGGTGGCAGAGACAGTGGTAGGTTTTCGCCTGTTTGGGGAGTTTATATCCAGTTTACTTCGGGCTTTTTTGCTTCGTATGTCGCGGGCGGGAGATTCATGTGATTGGTTGTTGGTCGCGTTGCTCGCAAAGAATCCCCAAGCTTCAGATACGCCCACCTCCAAGATTTTTTTAACGCTGCTGTGTGGACGCCGTGATAGAAAGCCCACTCGTTGATATGATACGTTTGCATGTTGATTTTATTATACGTTTTGTTCCTTAATGCTAGCGGTGATTTGCTCCGATATATGTGGGGGATTTTCATGTTTGCAATCCGGCGATTTCTTTACTGTTACGGTGGATATTAAGACTGTTGGGAAAATCCTGAATGTCCTCTTTCCCAACTGTAGCTGTGTACATGACAGGATGTATGATTACCTAGAAGAGCATCAGGACTGTTTGAGGCATATGATAGCTATGTGATTAACATGATGATTCAGCCTCTATGGAGATAGACATATGACAAGCATGCTCATTTCTGACGTGGAGCTAATCTGAAGTAAACATTGAATACTGCTTTCTATTCCTCCATCTTGTGACTGTGTAACTCCCTCTCTTGGATATCAGCATGTGAAGGACACTGTTCAGGAACTAGTTGATGCTCTGTATGTGATGACTACTTCCATTCTGGAGAGGATCACAGATACATGGATCCTGAGATTGAAGCTCAAGCCGGGGACGAGTGATTATTAACATTTTGAAGTATTCAGAAAAAGTCAGAATTTTTTGATTTTCAGAAGTCAGAATTTTTTAGAAAAAGTCAGAATTTAGAGAAAAAGTAAGAATTCTGAGAAAAAGTCATAATTCTGAGAAAAAGTCAGAATCTTGAGATTTTGAGAAAAAGTCAGAATTTTTGAGAAAAAGTCAGAATCTTGAGATTTTGTGAAAAAGTCATAATTTTGAGAAAAAGTCATAATTTTGTGAAAAAGTCATAATTTTTGAGAAAAAGCCACAATTTTTGAGAAAAAGTCAGAATTCTGAGAAAAAGTAAGAATTTAGAGAAAAAGTAAGAATTCTGAGAAAAAGTAAGAATTCTGAGAAAAAGTCAGAATCTTGAGATTTTAAGAAAAAGTCACAATTTTGAGAAAAAGTCATAATTTTGTGAAAAAGTCATAATTTTTGAGAAAAAGCCATATTTTTGGAGAAAAAGCCATAATTTTTGAGAAAAAGCCAGAATTTTTTAGAAAAAGTCAGAATTTTTGAGAAAAAGTCAGAATTCTGAGAAAAAGTCAGAATTTTACTCTGTAAAGCCTTTTGGGCTGCATCAAGCATGAAAGGGGCTATATAAATAAAGTTGATTATATTAATAACACCCTGTAATCCCACTTCCTGTCCAGATGCTGGAGGCTTTCCGCTGAGATATCGTTGCTTTATGTAGATATTTAGGCATCATATGAGAGCGATAGTTCAGAGCGTGCTCACCTGGACTTGCAGCTGCAGCTCTTTGTCCAGCAGCGCTCTCTTCTTCAGGATCTCCGCCTTCAGCTGCTCTTTGTGTTTGTACAGCAGCGCCGTCAGCTTGGAGGCGTTCTGTTTGGAGCGTTTCTGCTCCACCACCTCCTCCTTCTTCCTCTTCTTGGCCGCCTGCTTCTCGTCCTTCTCCATCTTGTCCAGAATGAACTTCATCACCTGGTTGCACACGATCATCCTGAAAACAAGAGGGGAGGCAGAGGCATTGGTGATCAGCTGGTGGAGGGAAACGCAGTGAAATATAACCCCTGAAATACACACTTTGTTTTACAATATATCAGGCTCTGAGCACCGTCAACGTGGGGTTTGAATCCAAAGAGTTTAATAATAATAATAATAATAATAATACATGTGATTTATATAGCGCTTTTCCTGGTGCTCAAAGCGCTTTACAAGCAAGTAAAGAAGGAAAATAACAACAAAAGTAAAAAGGGCTAAGCTAGGTGGAATAAGGGCGAGGGGTTAGTGGAGTAGGAGCAGGGTATAAGCAGGAATCCTGAAGTAAAATGTAAGACCTTTTAAGACCTTTTTTAAGACCCTTTCCATACATGTTAAGACCTCATCGCCACTTTGAGTTTTAACCGGTTACCTTGGCGACACACTTTACCTCACATTGACTATATACAGTATTGATTGTCCTTCCTCCTTATCTTCCAACCATTTGGACGCAGACTTGCATTTCCCCATAACCATGTTGTTTAACAACCGGCGTAAACGGAGCTCCACGCTATCAAGCAGTGAGCGTGCGATGTCCTGTTCAGATGACGTCAAATCCAACGGGATGCCATCAATAAACTACACAGAATCACACTATGTAGAATCGGAGGGATGAAACCCCACAGCAGACACAGTGAAATGTGTTCTCTGTATTTAACCCATCCCAGTACCAGGAGTCTACTAGGAGCAGTGGGCAGCTATTGTACAGCGCCCGGGGCGCAATGGGAGTGGGGGGGGAAGGGGGATGTCCGGTGCCTTGCTCAAGGGCACCACGGCAGGGCAGGAGGTGAACTGGGACCTCTCCAAGTAGCAGTCCATACTCCATATTTTGGTCTGTTCGGGGACTTGAACCGGCGACCCTACGGCTCCCAGTCCAAGCCCCTACTGACTGAGCCACTGCCACTACACACCTACGCAATGATTACATTCAGGCAGACTGTAGAATACCTCTTTGGACAATTTATATACTTATTGAAAACAAGCTACAAAATGTAACACCTTGGAAAATGCCGTTTAATACTTTTTAATAGCCTTAATTTTCGCTAAATTGATTTATCAACTTTTAATACTTTTTAAGACCCTGAGGAGTGAAAAGGTGAGTTTTGAGGGATTGTTTGAATGACGTTATGATCATTATTAATCCCTAAATGATATATTATTCATACTATATATGAATATATTGTACATACTTGTGCTTCAAGATACACATCTATTTTATTAAATAAAAAAACATGCCTCATTGTCCGTTTTTATATTTCTTTTTTACGTAAGGAAATAAAAAACAGTTGAAAAAATTAAAATATTAGTATATTTAGAAGAAAGGCAGTGAAAATACTACATTTGTAACACACTGCAACACACACTTTGTTTTACAATTGATCAGTTTCTGAGCACTGACAATGTGAGGTTGTAGGAGCCTATTGAAATCCAAAAAGATATGATTGTTATTATTCCCTAAGTTAATCATAGACTTGAGGGCCTAAAGGAGGAGGCGTGTGGCGCAGTGAGTTAGTGCGTTGGTGATCGGATCAGGGGGATCAGGGGAGCACAGGTTCAAACCCCACTGCAGTCAGCATGTCGTTGTGTCCCTGAGACACTTCACCCCAATTTGCTCCTGTGGGGATTGTCAAAGTCGCTTTGGATAAGAGCGTCTAACAAGTGACATGTAATGTGTTCAAATACTTGGTGAAAATGTTTGTTTCCAGTGCTTGCATGCATGGGCGCGGCAAAATGGCTCTACAGGAACGCAGCCCCTATAGTTGTGCATGTCCTACATGTATGAGATTTGGTGGGTGTGTGTAACATGTGGAGAGGACAACAAAACTATATTGGAGCGTGACTGTAAACCCAACAGGAAGTCGGGCACTTTGAGTTTTATGGCGTTTCTTGAACATTTTAGGGTGCAGCATCCTACAGATTTCATCCTATCGCCTTTAAAATGAGTCAGTTAGTCAGTATGATCTAATTGTGCTTTTCCACTGCAGGGCCTCGCACGGCTTAGTATGGTATAGTTAGGCCTTGGTAGGCCAGGCTCACTTTATGCTGCGTTTCCATTACAGTTTAGGAACTGGGGCAGTAACTATAGTAACGCAGTGTAGGCGGAGCCGTGACGTCATCTTCAATGCGAAACACAAAACCAACATCAGCCGTTAGCTGTTAGCACTCAGAGCTCACAGCTCCTCATATCTGTTCAGAAACTAGACAGAAGTTAAACAAGTACAAACCACAGACTGCCTGTGTCATGGAGAATACAGTCGCTGCTTTATTTATGTCTGTATAGGCCGTTGTTGTGAGTGTGGACGGTCGGAGCATATACTGCGTTAGCTTAGCCAAGCTCCATTTAGAAAACACGCATTTTAAAAGGTTTTTCGCCTGCCGTCTGTCTGCAGACTTGACAAAGCATTAATTCATGGTTTTTACTAACCGGTATCAGTATGTTGTTACTTCGGCATCATTTTGAAACGTGTATTACAATTAAATCACGGTCAAATATGTTCATTTTGTTGTAGTTGCCAGCGATTCTCTCACTAGTTTAGCATACTCAGCCCGGTTGTTGGCCCGGAAAGAACCTGGATGTTGGAGAGCCAGAAAACGGTGAAAAAGTACCCGCTAGCCGGAACTACGCCTAGTGGAAACGCAACCAAAAACGGGCCGGGCACGGCACGGCACGCTTAAACCGCGCTGTAGTGGAAATGCACCATAAATGTCCCCCTAAATTCTCCATCAAACATTACTGCAACTTCACTACTGTTATATGATTACTCACGTAATAACGCTGCTGCTTATTTTACCTTGCATATATACTTATTTGATTTGTATGTACTTGCCTCTTTATTTAATATTTGAGTCTATACTTTCTATAGTGTCGAACTGTTGCTGTAATAAAGTACATGCCCTCGCTGTGGGAGGAATAAAGTGTGTGTTCCTCATACCTCTGGTTCTCCTCTCTTTCGGCGGCAGCGAGGCTTTTCTTCTGCTTCAGCTGCTCGGCCGAGGAACTCTGCTTCACCACCACCGCCGCCTGACACACACACACACACACACACACACACACACACACACACACACACACACACACACACACACACACACACACACACACACACACACACACACACACACACACACACACACACACACACACACACACACACACACACACACACACACACACACACACACACACACCACACACACACACACACACACACACACACACACACACACACACACACACACACACACACACCACACACACACACACACACACACACACACACACACACACACACACACACACACACACACACACACACACACACACACACACACACACACACACACACACACACACACACACACACACACACACACAAAATAAAAAAAGTTAAAATTATATAATATTTAAAA
The DNA here is from genome assembly GCF_902827165.1 of Trematomus bernacchii. NCBI lineage: Eukaryota > Metazoa > Chordata > Actinopteri > Perciformes > Nototheniidae > Trematomus > Trematomus bernacchii. Next base: position 2,906,387 of record NW_022987581.1, on the reverse strand, counting down.
AAAATTAAACTCATAAGTAAAAAAAATACAATTAATATAATTTTCTAGCTATTATTTTCTTTTACAGACTAAGTCATTATATCCCCATAAATGGTTATATTTATTAGAATAGCGGACCCTAATATATATAATTGCTATATTTATATATCAGTATTTATTCAGAAATGTCTCCATATTACCCGTCTTACTTTCTGTAAATATTAAAAATGTCTACCTCCTGTAAGAAACTGTAAATATTGTTAGTTGTTGTTTCCCACCTGTTTCTGGACCCCCTCCCCCGCCGGGCTCACAGCCTGCAGGTTCTGGTTCTGGTCCTTCTGCTTCCCCTCCTGCTGTTTCTTCTTCTTTGGTTTATGTGGGATCCTCTGCAGCTCCTGGACGCTCGCCGGCGCCTGGATGGTCACCAAGTTCTGGATCTGGTGGTTCTGGATCTGGTGGTTCTGAATCTGGTGGTTCTGGGTCGGCTGCTGCTGGATCTGTAGGTTCTGAATCTGGTGGTTCTGGGTCTGCTGCTGCTGGATCTGGATGGGCAGCTGCAGTTTGATCTGCTGCGGTACCGCTCCACCCTGCTGCTGGGCCTGGATCTGGATCTGGGCCTGGATCTGAGCCGCCACGTGGGGGGGAAGAGCGGAGAGGAGCTGCACCGGCTGCTGGAGGCCCGGTACTGTGATCAGCTGGTGCCTGAGGGGGGACTGGACTTGCACCTGGGTCTGGTTCTGAGGCTGGAACTGGACCTGGGTCTGGTTCTGAGGCTGGAACTGGACCTGGAGCTTTGCTTGGACTTGAGGTTGGGCTTGGATCTGAATCTGCTGCTGCTGGACCTGGTTCTGCTGCGGGGACTGGACTTGGAACTGGGTTTGGATTTGAGTTTGGACCTGGGGTTGCTGCTGCTGCTGGACTTGGAACTGGGTTTGGATTTGAGTTTGGACCTGTGGTTGCTGCTGCTGCTGCTGGACTTGGAACTGGGTTTGGATTTGAGTTTGGACCTGGGGTTGCTGCTGAACCTGGCTCTGTTGCTGGAACTGGATCTGAACCTGGGGATGGAGCTGGTTCTGGGCCTGAGTTTGGACCTGCTGCTGTTGAGCCTGGGGTTGAAACGAAGCCTGTATCTGCGGGTGGTACTGAGGCTGGACCCGGGTCTGGACCTGGGGCTGAAACTGGACCTGAGGCTGGAGGTTCTGCGTCTGCGTTTGAGGCGTGAACTGAACCCGGACCTGGCTGTGGTTCTGGGCTTGTGCTTGGGCCTGAATGTGTTGCACTTGGGCGAACGGTTGGACCTGGATCTGGGCCCTGATCTGGTTCTGGATCTGGTTCTGGCGCTGGGGGGAGAGAGGAGTCTGGATCTGGATCTGGTTCTGGCGCTGGGGGGAGAGAGGAGTCTGGATCTGAGGCTGTGAGGGTCTGACAGCAGGGAGGCCCATGTGGACCTGAACCGCTGAGAGGGGGATCTGAGAGACTGGGATCTGAGAGAGCTGCTGCACTGAGACCACAGCAGGGAGTCCTGGGGGAGGGGGCTGAGACAGGGCGGGGGCGGGGAGGTTCTGAGGCTGATGGACCAGGGTCTGAGACAAGGTCGGGGTCCAGACCTGGTGCTGAGCCGTCCTAAGATCCGCCAGAGCTGCAGCAGGAAGGGGAAGAGAAGCATCAACAGACACATGAGTAAACACAGCAGCTTTCAAAGGCCGTGTAATCCTGATGTACTGAAGTGCTGTATGAACACATTTGACATTATTTTTTTCACTACTTTTTACTAAAGATTACAGTTTTGTATATAAGTGTATATTTTTTGGTATATTGTATCTTATTTTTAAAATACATTTCTCCAAAATTTACACTTTTTATTAAAATATTTCGTACATTTTTTTTAATTTAATTTTCTTCAGATTTTCATTTTGTATTAACACATTGTATATAACTTGTTTGAATTATTTAAACATTTTTAACTGTTTATTTCAATTATTTTAACTTTTAAATTGTTTTATTTAACTAGATTTTCTCGTACATTAGGATGCATAATTCTAATGTCAAAGATAAAAACACAGTTTGCTCTGGATGTGTGTTTCTCGTGTTCCTTACCTGGCACTGAGGGTGTTGTAGCGGTGGCGGTGACGGGGGTGACCACAGCAGCATGAAGAGGAACATGAAGGGGGATCTGGATCTGAGTCAGACCCCCTGGGGAGGGGGCTAAAATCTGTGTGGAAACAACACCTAAAACTGGGGAGGAAATGGGGGCGAGAGCTGGGGTCGGGACTCTGACCGGAGAGGGAAGAGAGGCGGACGCTGGGATCTGAAGCGAGTTTGTAGATACAGCCATTTGGGGGGAGGTTTTGATTAAAGTCGGGGCTAAAGAAGGGGCGGGGCTTAACACATGTGTCTGGATGTGGGGTGCAACTTGTCCCGGGACAGGGAGCGAAACTGCAGTTTGTGCAGGGAAAACCCCCGAAGAGAGGGTGGAGATTTGAGTCATTGCTGGGGAGGGAATAGGGTGGGGGAGGGAAGTGGGTGAGGATATCTGAGACGCCATTTTGTTCTGCATGGGAGCCAAACTCGGCATTTGTGTCGGGACAGGAAGAGGGGCGACCATTTTTGTTTGTGTCAGGGACGAGGGGGTGGTTTGGCTTTGAGGCGGCATTTGAGGGGTGGTAGTGGGTGAGGATGATGGGGGGACGGGGGTGAAGAGGAACCGCTGCACCTGGCCGTTGGGCATGGCCGCCTGCATGAGCTGCTGCCCGGGGCTGGGGACCACCGTCACCCCCTGGGGGAGGATCTGTAACTGCCCCTGGGTCTGCCCCTGACCCTGGATCACCACCGTCAGACCAGGGTTCCCCCCCTAAAGAGGAGAGAGGGAGAGAGATGCATTTAACTTAGAAATCCAAGGGAGAGAAGAAGAAGTTTGAGTTGATGCGATAGACGTGTGTCTCACCTGAGCGCCCTGTGTGAGCTGCAAGAGTTGAGCCATGGTGAGTTTAACCTGACCCTGCTGGGGTCTGCTGGGCTGGGGGGGGGCAGGCGTCTGTCCGGGGGTTGGGGGGGCCGGACCTGCTGCTCTCTGAGGGGTCTGCAGGGGGGCGGAGCCAGTCTGCTGAGGCTGGCCTGGAGGAGAGGAGGGAGAATGTTTTATTAACCCTACAAAGCTAAAGGAGGCTAATGTTGGGCTATAAAGGAAAGACAGCACGGTCACATGACTTCACGTCACCACCGCTAAGCTAAAGGTGGCTAATGTTGGGCTATAAAGGAACTACAGCACGGTCACATGACTTCATGTTATCACCGCTAAGCTAAAGGTGGCTAATGTTGGGCTATAAAGGAACTACAGCACGGTCACATGACTTCACGTTATCACCGCTAAGCTAAAGGTGGCTAATGTTGGGCTATAAAGGAACTACAGCACGGTCACATGACTTCACGTTATCACCGCTAAGCTAAAGGTGGCTAATATTGGGCTATAAAGGAACTACAGCACGGTCACATGACTTCACGTCACCACCGCTAAGCTAAAGGCGGCTAATGTTGGGCTATAAAGGAACTACAGCACGGTCACATGACTTCACATCACCACCGCTAAGCTAAAGGTGGCTAATGTTGGGCTATAAAGGAACTACAGCACGGTCACATGACTTCACGTCACCACCGCTAAGCTAAAGGTGGCTAATGTTGGGCTATAAAGGAACTACAGCACGGTCACATGACTTCACGTCACCACCGCTAAGCTAAAGGCGGCTAATGTTGGGCTATAAAGGAACTACAGCACAGTCACATGACTTCACGTCACCACCGCTAAGCTAAAGGAGGCTAATGTTGGGCTATAAAGGAACTACAGCTTATGCTAAACCACCTAAATCAAAATTTGAATAAATGTGGGAAACCTCATTACAACATACATTTAAATTAATTTAGCAATACATGATTCATCCTTCTTTTTACCCTGATTAATGCCTTCTGTAAGACAGTGTTTTTTATCAGTAAATATATGCATTTTCTTGCATTAAACAGTGAGAAGCAAATACAAGACTGTGTTGCAACATGGTCTAAGGCATGAGCCACGAAGACCTTAATTTTCTAATAGATATTATAGTGTGAAAGATCACCTTGCTGAGCCAACGCTGGACTCCTGAGCATCGCTGCGCCCGCAGCCGTAGCTGGTGAAGGTGTGGTGCCGGATTGGATTTGACCTACTGTTGTGACTGTCTGAAACACAAAGCCATAAAGATAAAATCTTCAATTATCATGCTTAATATTTCTGAAACTGAAAAGGACATGGAGAAAGAAACAGACCTGCTGCGGGGTGGTTGTTGTGGAGTTGGAGGCTCTGATGTTCATGTTTCCAGTCGTTGGATGTAATGTGCTATAAGTCCTCAAGTTAGCAGGGGGTCCAGAGGGGAAGATGCCCAGGGCCTTCTGCTGCACGACACCTGTGGATAAGAGAAACATTTAATAAGTGAAAGAAGCAAATATGCATTGGGTGATACAGGTCGAGGATGCACAGAAGCAGCGAGGCATGCACTGTGTGCGGGGAAGAGCGCGAAATCAACTAAAAAAAGCTTGATTTAATCGGGTAACGGTAGATTAAAAACAACACTTAGAAACACGTTAAGACAAAAATCCAATTCCAATAGAGTGGTGCAGGAGTCCTTATCCCAGAAATGAGAGTCATCATGTCCCTGGTCTGGAAGTCAATGGTTTTTTGAATGTGTTTTTGGTTGTTAGTCTGAAATCAGGTCTGTGGTTAACACGAGCTGAAGAGATTTGTATTCTACGACATAAAATACGTCAGTAAATACCCCACTGGTGGAGGTTGCTAACACGTGTCTAAATGAGACGACTAAACGTCATCACACCCAACATTAGCCACCTTTAGCTTAGCGGTGGTGACGTGAAGTCATGTGACCGTGCTGTAGTTCCTTTATAGCCCAACATTAGCCACCTTTAGCTTAGCGGTGGTGACGTGAAGTCATGTGACCGTGCTGTAGTTCCTTTATAGCCCAACATTAGCCGCCTTTAGCTTAGCGGTGGTGACGTGAAGTCATGTGACCGTGCTGTAGTTCCTTTATAGCCTAACATTAGCCTCCTTTAGCTTAGCGGTGGTGACGTGAAGTCATGTGACCGTGCTGTAGTTCCTTTATAGCCTAACATTAGCCACCTTTAGCTTAGCGGTGGTGACGTGAAGTCATGTGACCGGGCTGTAGTTCCTTTATAGCCTAACATTAGCCACCTTTAGCTTAGCGGTGGTGACGTGAAGTCATGTGACCGTGCTGTAGTTCCTTTATAGCCCAACATTAGCTTTTTACTTGAGAAATCATGAAGTGGTGTTAATATGTGGAGATTATCCTGCTGAACAAAATGTCTAAGTATCATAAACGTTTGTTTGACACAGAGATTATGTTCTGTAATAATCCAAAAACACATGGAGGAATCCCATTAAACCAGGGAGATGCTAACTTCCGGATCATCCTACAGAAATAAGTCACCCCCGCACCACTCTATAGATTTTGCCTCTTCCACGACTTCCATCTCCATCCATTTTGGCAAGTGTTGGCACAAACCAGCGGAAATGGATGACCCCGTGCTCGTTACCTCCTTGAGTGGTGGGCATGTTGAGCGTGACAATCTTGCTGTTAGCGGGGATCGGGAGTTTGGCGGCGAGCATCGGGCCCGCAACCGTCACGGAGAAGCTTTGCTCTGATTTGATGCTGGTGGTGGAAGCTGCAACACACAGCAAGCCACCTGCTGTCACGCTAACCGAACAGGGCCACGAGAGCCAGCGTTCGGCTGTTTCAAGTTTCAAGGCTTTATAGTCATTAGCACATTAGCTACAGTGTAGATATGGCAATGAAAAACTTAGGTCCTCCAACAGTGCAACATATATATAGGACATAGAACAAATAAAACGGATGTGTGGAGGTACATAATACCGTGTCTGCTCGGGGATTTGAACCAGGGACCATCTGACTCCCAAGCAAAGACCTTACAGACTGAGCTAATGACGCCCAAAAAGTGACGATGGAAAAGGGATCGCAATGATTAACGTCCTACAATCTGATACGCAATGAAAATGAAGGGAAAACTAAAGAAAAATCTCTCAAAGTCGTTGAAAAAGAGTAAAAAAAATGATAAGAAAAAGGCCTGCTCCTAACAACACATGATGGATGAGACGATGCACAACTATATCTGATTTGAGATGTTGAAGTGAAGTTATTTTGTTGATCGCTGTGCTTTTATTGATGTCTTAATGTGTGTATATGTATAAGTGTGTCTGTTGATTGTGTATATATATATAGTAAGGCTGCTCAATTAATCGTATTTTAATCGCAATTACGATTTTGGCTTGCAACGATTATGAAAACAACATAATCGAAATAAAACGATTATTTCTTCTTCTTTGTTTTTGTTGAATTATACTTAAAGTTCAGGGTAATCAACTGTTAAAAACATACTGTCAATTATTGACCAAAATAATCGAGATTATGATTTTTGCCATAATCGAGCAGCCCTAATATATAGGTCAGTGTTTCTCAAACTTTTTCATACCAACTCCCCAAATATCCCAAAACACATTGTTTTTCTAGAACAGATTACAAATCGCCTGAAAATGGTCCAAACAAGTGGCAACATGTGTGACGAAGGTGTTGCGCTGGGCTATATCATGCAATCGAAAATGAAACTTAAGCTCGCTCCATTGCAGAGATATTCCCGCGAGAGTGCGGAAAACTTAAATAATTAATAATATTTCAAATGTGAAATTTTACCAATATACTCACGGACCACTAGGGGGCGCTCGCGGACCACACTTTGAGAAGCACTGATATAGGTATATACATATTTTTATATACATCTGTATTCGGGATTGTGGAAAACGCAAAGGAATCTAAAGGGATAGGAAAGGAATCAAAAGGGATAGGAAAGGAATCTAAAGGGATAGGAAAGGAATCTAAAGGGATAGGAAAGGAATCAAAAGGGATAGGAAAGGAATCTAAAGGGATAGGAAAGGAATCTAAAAGGGATAGGAAAGGAATCTAAAGGGATAGGAAAGGAATCTAAAGGGATAGGAAAGGAATCTAAAGGGATAGGAAAGGAATCTAAAGGGATAGGACTCATCTCACCTGGGCTGCCGTTGTTCTGGCCCTGCTTCACCCAGGAGGCGAAGGACTGGTGGAAGTTCTTGTCCTGCTGGAAGGACACCGGAGAACCCAGTTTGTTGGCCAGAACCATCTTAGCCCCCGAGGTCACCTGACCCGGTCTGTGTGTGGTGGAGGAGGGAGAGGGGGAGGGAGAGGGAGAGGAAGAGGAGGGAGGCGTGGCAGGGGGTCCCGGTCTCAGTGGTTCCAGACGTTTCTGTAACAAGATGGTGGAACATTTAGGAAATATATATAGAGATGGGGAAGGGAACAGAACAAGAGAATAGAGGAAGAATGAATAGGAAAGGTTATAAAGGAATAAGGAAAACATCTAGGAATATAAAGGAATAGGAGACTACTAGGAAAGGAACAATAAAGGATTAGGAAAGGAATCTAAAGGGATAGGAGACTACTAGGAAAGGAACAATAAAGGATTAGGAAAGGAATCTAAAGGGATAGGAAAGGAATCTAAAGGAATAGGAAAGGGATCTGAAGGGATAGGAAAGGAATCTAAAGGAATAGGAAAGGGATCTGAAGGGTTAGGAAAGGAATCTAAAGGGATAGGAAAGGAATCTAAAGGGATAGGAAAGGATTAGGAAAGGAATCTAAAGGGATATCCACCAGAAGAATTGAACATGGTGTTAGTGTGTGGTGTGACGTGTGTCTGTCTGTCTTTCTGTGTGTGTGTGTGTGTGTGTGTGTGTGTGTGTGTGTGTGTGTTCTGTCTGTGTGTGTCTGTCTGTCTATGTGTGTGTGTGTGTGTGTGTGTGTCTGTCTGTGTCTGTGTCTGTGTGTGTGTGTGTGTGTCTGTCTGTCTATGTGTGTGTCTGTGTGTGTGTGTGCTGTCGTCCTTTCTAATGTGTGTTCTTGTCTGTGTCTTTGTGTGTGTGTGTGTGTGTGTGTGTGTGTGTGTGTGTGTGTGTGTGTGTGTGTGTGTGTGTGTGTGTGTGTGTGTGTGTGTGTGAGTCTGTCTGTGTGTCTGTGTGTCTGTCAGTCTGCCCACCTGCTGTGCAGCCAGTCTGGCTTGTTTCAGCTGGTTCTCCAGATGAGCTTTGACCTCCTCGGCTGTCTTCAGAGTGCTGCTCTTAGAGGAGTCGACGCCCTGAGTCTTCTCCCTCTCCAGCCTGCGATAAGAAGAAACAAATTATTGATCAGTGATAAACAGAGTTCCTCAAGACAACAATCAGGATGGGAGGAAGTTCCCTCACCTCTCAGCGAAGGCCCTGATCTCCCACAGCTCCATCTCCTCTTCAGGGACCCACGTCTCCACAGCCACAGGACCAGTGGGCTTCAGAGGTTCGTGTTTCTTGGGTCTCAAAGCGCTGGACCGAAGACCCTTCCTCTGGGGAGTCGGGGTTTCTATTCGGGGAGATAAGAGAGACACACTTCATTAATTATAACTTTAAAAAAATGGCGAAACTCATTTGAACATTTGAAACTTAAGCTCGCTCCATTGCGGAGATATTCCCGCGAGAGTGCGGAAAACTTAAATATATGAATTTATTTCAAATGTGAAATGTTACCAATATACTCACGGACCACTAGGGGGCGCTCGTGGACCACACTTTGAGAAGCACTGATATAGGTATATACATATTTTTATATATATATTAGTATTTTTGTATTCGGGATTGTGGGAAACGCAAAGGAATCAAAGGGATAGGAAAGGAATCTAAAGGGAACGGCATCTAAAGGGATAGGAAAGGAATCTAAAGGGAGAAAGGAATCTAAAGGGATAGGAAAGGAATCAAAAGGGATAGGAAAGGAATCTAAAGGGATAGGAAAGGAATCTAAAGGGATAGGAAAGGAATCTAAAGGGATAGGAAAGGAATCTAAAGGGATAGGAAAGGAATCTAAAGGGATAGGAAAGGAATCTAAAGGGATAGGAAAGGAATCTAAAGGGATAGGAAAGGAATCTAAAGGGATAGGAAAGGAATCTAAAGGGATAGGAAAGGAATCTAAAGGGAGAAAGGAATCTAAAGGGATAGGAAAGGAATCTAAAGGGAGAAAGGAATCTAAAGGGATAGGAAAGGAATCTAAAGGGATAGGAAAGGAATCTAAAGGGATAGGAAAGGCATCTAAAGGGATAGGAAAGGAATCTAAAGGGATAGGAAAGGCATCTAAAGGGATAGGAAAGGAATCTAAAGGGATAGGAAAGGAATCTAAAGGGATAGGAAAGGCATCTAAAGGGATAGGAAAGGAATCTAAAGGGATAGGAAAGGAATCAAAAGGGAAAGGCATCTAAAGGTTTAGGAAAGGAATCTAAAGGGATAGGAAAGGAATCTAAAGGGATAGGAAAGGAATCTAAAAAAGGGACACTTTTTTTAAAGCAGTGAAGTTGAAAGTCTAAAAACCGACAAATTTGATCTTCTTCTCTGCACACTTATGAAAATATATTTAACAATTAAATGATGTATACATGTCCATTCAAATGACCAACGTTTTATTTAATAAAAAGTAATTAATCTTGGTCAGCAGGCGATCAAAGTGTCTTTTTAAAGCAGTGACATTGTTGTTATTGAAAGGCTAAAAACCAACACATTTTAATTCAAACAGAGCATTTTGTTCACTAAAAACAACTTTTTGAGGACAATGAGAAGGGGAGGGTTTCGGTGTATACTGTTCCCTTATTGCAAATGTTTACTACTCCCTGTAACTGCAAGTCTATTTCATTGCAACTGGTGAGATGTTCTCAACTGTCTGAAAGAATTGTAAAAACAAAAACCTGTTACTTTATCACTTTTTACTTTGTATTATTATGTTTATTTGTGTCTCAAAGAACTGGAGCGAAGACCCTTCCTCTGGGGAGTGGGGGTTTCTATATAAGAGAGACAGACTTCATTCATTATAACTTTTTAAAAAATGGAGCGCTTGAAGCCTCCACACGATTTATCCATTAAGCCAGTGGTTCCCAAACCTTTTCAGTCGGGCCCCCCTTGGGTAATTGGAATTATTTTCGGGCCCCCCCAACCCGGTTCCCATCTATATTGATAGGATTAATTGTATATTGTTGTAAAAACATTACATTTTCTCTGCTAATAATAAGAAGATACAAAGATCCAACTATCATTTTATATTTTATTATGGATTACACATGAACTAAAGTGCTTGTAATAGATACTGTGAATTCATTTGGCCTAATTAAAACTAGTAGGCCTTCTTCCCTGAGTAGTAGATTTTTTAATTCGAATTTCTTTAAAGGTAGGGTATGTAAGTTTGAGAAACCGGCTCGAGATACACTTTTTGTTATATTCCATGGAATGCTCTTAACATCCCGATAGCAATGAATATCTTAAAGTGGACCTATCATGCTATATTTGAATAATATAGTGTAGGACCATAAGGCATAAGGCATATTTATACTTTTTGTTTTTCAAAATACCAAACAGATCATGCATTTTAGCCATGCCTCATTTTGCTCAATTTGACAATTTCTAGCTCTGTTTTAGCAAGGGCTGATTCTGTGAGAACAGCACCATCTACAGGCCTGGCATATGTACTACAGCGTCTCCAGCGCTTTCGAACGGCAATGGCCGTGGCTGTCTCCTCCTGATTGGTGGAGTTGGCCCAATAGCCGTAGCGCCACCGTCCTGACGTCAGGACAGTGTTCAAATCTGGATCAGTTTTTATCAGATCCATTGCAGCCCCTTTTTTAGAGATTTGGGTATGGAGGAAAATAGAGAGGGTTGTGTTTTCTGACACTTGGTGAGTTCCCTGGAACACCGGGGACACATATTCATGTATAAAAGACGTACAAAAGTGCATTTTGCATGATAGGTCCCCTTTAAGTGCTTTGACGAAAAACCCATAAAGAAATGTCCTCTGTGGAAGCCGTAATACTGTAAAAAGCACGACCAATAATTCACATCACTATACCATTCCTATTCCACACATAGCCTATCAATGACTTGTGTGTGCCTGCTTTCCCTTGCAGATCTTCTCAAACCAGGGCTATTGTTTTGAGACTGCCACTCTCAGTTCATTCTCAATGTTCAGCTTTGATCTGTATTTGGTTTTGATGGCAGCAACAGCAGAAAAGCTCACACAAGTAGGATGTTGCAAAAGGCAGCAGTATGCCCACAGCTCTCTGACCAATGAGATATTTTCGAGCAGTGTTTACAATTTCTTCCCTCGCCCCGCCTGCAGTACCTCCGCGACCCACCAGGGCAAAACAGGATGATGTGAGTGTGTGAGTCATTGAAAAGTCGGCTCTGATTCCTTTTTCTCTCCCTTTTTTGAGTTTGCATATGTAATTTGACACGACTTGTTGCCACTTGAGTTGTTGTTGCCTAACCCTGGGAGGGTGGGGTTTTTATTTTATTTTTTTGTTTTGTAAGGGAACTGTTTGCATGTTCTTTCACGTGGTATGTATGTGTTTTGTACCATGTTTTTCTGTTTAAATAAATAACAAATGGCAAAACTCAACAGTAAGTAATCTTGGTCAGCAGGAGATAGACGTGTATTTTTAAAGCATAAGTTCCATCTCATCTTATCTGATATTAAGCGGTCACCTTTGGGGGCGTCTCTGTTTCCCAGCGGGCAGATGATCTTCCGGATGCAGTACTCTGATCGGATCCCGTACGGACCCACGTCTCTGCGCTTTATGATCTCTGTGGTGGTGATGTCCGTCTCCGAGGTCTCTGTGGACACAACATCAGCATAAGTATTTTAATACAAGCATTCAGTCAAGAAATTGAGTTTTTCTTTCAGGCTTTTAGTGCATTTTACTACTTTAAAAAAGGACCTAATGATTCTAATCAGAATCAGAATACCTTTATTAGTCCCACAGAGGGGACATTTATATTGGCTATTAAAGAGTTCATACTGGGTAGTTTATTTAGTTAATAAGTATCCGCTGATTTACAGACGTCTCTTTCCCGATGTTAGTCAATGGGAAAAAGTCTTTCTGGGCCCAGTGACGTCACGGACTGATACGGAAGTTGCAGTACCGCCGTTTGGACACTATGAATTTTGCGCACAGAGTCCGGCGCACTTCGTGGGGGCTTGGTTAGTGTGTGCAGAGTTGGGAAGTAGTGGAGTACAAATACTTTGTTACTGTACTTGAGTACATGTTTCTGGTATCAGTACTTTACTCCACTAATTATTTTTCTGACCACTTTTTACTTTCTACTTCTTACATGTTGAACACTAATACCTGTACTTTCTACTTCTTACATGTTGAACTCAAATACCTGTACTTTCTACTTCTTACATGTTGAACACAAATACCTGTACTTTCTACTTCTTACATGTTGAACACAAATACCTGTACTTTCTACTTCTTACACTTTGAACACAAATACCTGTACTTTCTACTTCTTACATGTTGAACACAAATACCTGTACTTTCTACTTCTTACATGTTGAACCCAAATACCTGTACTTTCTACTTCTCACATTTCCCAAACAGGCTGGTTCCTTTAGTTTGAATGTGTGTTTGGTGGCGTGATCATTATTATTTAGAGTCATTGCGTGCCTATTGATTTGAACACGATCCGTGTATCCATCATTTCCTGGTCTTCTCTAAAGAAGAGGGACCAATGAAAACGTTGTCATGTTGCCGTTGTTCAGCATGGAAACATTCATTAGCTAACAATGACATTATTGTTCTATTAATATAAAGGGAGGTCAGGTACTCTTTAAAACAGCTGCTAGTTATGGGTACTTTTTACTGAAGTACATTTCAAAGCCCTCTTTACTTTGACTTGAGGAAAGAAGTTTAGTCAGTACTTCTACTTTCACCAGAGTATTTTTAAACACGAGTATCTGTACTTCTACTCGAGTAAAGGATGTGTGTACTTTTGCCCTCTCTGAGTGTTTGTGATGTCTCCTCACCTTTGCGTGTGGTCCCTACGGCTGCAGACGGCTTCACGGACATGTCGTCCCAGCGCAGGCAGCTCCAGAGCAGCCGGAGCATCAGACTGACGCCGGCCAGAGAGCGCACGGTCTGCAGACGGTACCTGAAGGGGGCGCAGGGACACATTAGATACTGATGACAGCTACAGGAAGTATGTTTACACAGCCTTTTCAATGTTATACGAACGTTATAATGAAAACATCTGCAGTTTCTTCAATGAGAACTCTCCTTTCTTTCCAAAAGCTTCCATATCATGTGACCCAATAACTCAAAAGTCTGTGTTACGTACCTCCACGTGATCCCAAAAGTGGGCCGAGGCGAGGGGTACGGCCAGATATCCAGGGCTGGTTTAGCGTTGTAGTTGAAGATGGGAACCTCTCTGATGCCCGCTCTCCTCGCCATCCTCTTCAGGTCGTCGTTGGGCAGAATAAAGATGCTCTTCTTGCTGCTCTTGGTGACGAACTTCCTGTATGACGGCAGCGCGGTACCCGAACGCGCCTTCCTGGATTTGTAGAACCGCAGGAGGCTGACCCGGTCTTTCGTAGAGTATTCTTTACTGATCGTCATGGAGCTGGAAGTGGACGTCTTTGTGTCTTGAAGTTTGGTTTTCTGCGGGACGACGGCTCTGGAGGAAACTGAGGAGACGACGCCACTTCCTGTTTGAGACAAGTCTGTTTTCGGGGCGTTTAGAGCTTCTGTTGTGGCGCTCTTCAAACCTTCAGTACTTGTATTATTCACGAGAGCAGGGGTTGATGATGTTAGCTTAGCAGGCTCACTATCCAACGCCAAAGAGTCTCCTTTCTCCGCCACGTGGTTCTCCAGTTTCGGGACTTTCAGAGGAGGTTGGTGACTCGCGTCGGACACGTCGCTTTTCTGCGAGAGGTTCCCGTTCATTAGAGACTTCACGGGCTCTTTGATGTCACCTTGAGCTGGTTCTGAGGTCATTTCTACAGGAACGCCACCCTCAGTTTTCCCGTTAACCTGCACTTCAGTCTTCTTACTGTCCTCTACCTCCATGCTCTGTTCACCAGCTTTCTCCATTTCCTCAAACACACGTTTTCCCGCTCGAGCCACTTCCGTCTTTTTCTCCATAGCGTCCGATAAACAGTTGTTTTTACCGCTAGACTCGGTGGTTGACGGCGTTTCTCCGTTCACTTCTTTGTGCAGATCATTCACCTCCATCTGTTTGGGTGCTTCAGCGTCAGATTTGACATCGACGTCTGGTTTGATCTGCTCCTGTTCAAAGTCGAGCTTCTTCACCACGTTGTCTTTCACAGGAACGCCTTCTGCTTGCTCTTTTTTGACACACGGGGTGACGGCCGGCGGCTGTTTGCTCTCCGTTTTAACTCCAGGCTTCATGGCGGCTATTTTTGCCAGAAGTGCCGCTTGTCTCATTCTCTCCAGTCTCTGCTTCTCCTCCAGAGTGAACTGTTTGACCCGACGCTCCAGAAGACCGTCCAGTTTGGAGGGCTTCACCTTCTTCTTGTAAGCCGTCCTCAGCTGGAAGCCCTCGCTGACGTTCACAACGTCGGCGAAGAGCTTCGAGGTGGCCGCGTCTTCCTTCTTGGGTTCAACTCTCTGGATTGGTTCTTCCATCGGAGGCTGAAGAGAAGGCGAGGAAGGGTCTTTGTTTTCAGCTTCATCTAGAGAAAAGAGAGTCACAGAGGTCAGAGGATGATGGGAACATGTGGTCGTACACAGATAGCATCATTCGCTGTTGGCGAGGTGGCAGCAGCGCCCTGTGTCTGCAGAGTTTATAGATTTCTTTATCTTCTACTGTATATTTTCCACTTTATTTCTATTTTGAGATGTTTAAATTATAGTATTGTTTATTTTGACTCTTTGATTTCTACTTATCTGCAATGCCTTGTTTAGTTTTGTTGTTTTTTAAGCTTCTGCAACGCAAGCATTTCCCAATTTGGGATCAATAAAGTAGCTCTGATCTGATCTTATCAAGAGACATTGTGAATTGTTGATGAATTAACTCGTACAAAACACTATGTTTGTGTTTATGTTATTGTATTGCTGGGAGAATGTATTTGTTCGTGGCCCCTCTGAGGCCATATGGTGCTTTGTGTACCTTACATGTTTGTGTTGTGATTGTCGTAGACTTGTCTATGTTTGTATTGTGATTTGATTTTGTCTTGTTTTTGTTTACTTTTGAATGTCTTGCTGTTAGTACTTTATGATCACAAGTTGTTTATGCTCAATAAATACATTTCAGTCAAACCCAAAAGAAGAGACCTTTCGTTTCATATCTTTTTGTGAATTGTACTTGCTGTTGATTGATCAATACGTAGAAATCACTATGTTTGTATTTATATAATTGTATTGCTGGGAAACATGTATTTGTTTGTGGCCCTTCTCTGTGGCCATTTAGTGCTTCTGTCCACATTTCTATCTCACATTTTCGTATTGATTTTGTCAATTTCTCTTCTTGTCGTTTACTTTTTAATGTCTTGCTGTTAGTACCCAGTGTTTCCCACAGAATGTTCTATTTGTGGGGGCACCGCACCGCGTGAGTGAGACACACCGGAGTTGAGGATCTGTGGGGTCTATTCTCCCAAAAATACAATTTACAATTTAGGCATTTATCAGACGCCTTATTCCAAAGCGACTTACAATGACCAATCACAGGGACGTCCTCCCTGGAGTAACTGAGGGTGCCTTACTCAAGGGCACACTAGTGGTGGTGTTCCAGGCGGGATTTGAACTCGCAACCTTCCGATCATCAGCCCACCTCACTATCCATTAGACCAGGGGTTCCCCCCGGGGTGTCGCGAGACCCCGAGTGGGGGTCGCGAGATGATTACAAAATACAATTTGAAAATGAATTAATTTCTTTTATCAATTTAATTTTTTTTTTATTATTAATAATAATACCGTGTGCATAGACATTTTTCAGGGGCGGACTGGCCATCTGTATAATTTCCCCGCAGTGAGGCACCCCCCTTTGACAATCCACTAGCGCAGTGTTTCTCAAACTTTTTCATACCAAGGACACTTAACCATAAAAAAAACACTCACGGACACCTGACTCCACAGATATCCAAAAACAATAGGCCTGCTCACCACTCCAACAGTTTATAACAAAGTACAGCCTAATAATGACAGCTTAACTTCTCTACATCGCCTCGTTCACACATTAAATCAACAATACAAATACAACTACAGATTATATAAGCATTTAGTTCAAATGTGATTTAAAATGCTCTCAGGTTTTACACCTCTTATGAAATGTAGACTACATTTATTACGGAGTTTATGTCCAACAGACTCACAGATCGTTGGCTACTGAGAGAAATGCTAAACACACCGCATGTAGTACGACACAAACCTCCGCTGTGGATTTTCAAAACAAAATACAGTAAAACTATGGTCGCAGGCCCAAGTTTAACTCTCTGAGGCCTGCATGGACTGCCCCAACAACAGCCTCTGATCATCAACAGACTTCATGCAATGCTTCATCGGATGCATATATTAGATAATAATCTCTATCTCACTCCTAAAACATCTAAATCTACTTCCAGCATGGATACATGTTCATAAAAGACATCCAATGTTTGTTCTATATGCTTCTTGAAATCTAAAAAAACACATCGTTTTTCTAGAACAGATTACAAATCGCCTGGAAATGGTCCAAACAAGTGGCAACATGTGAGACGAAGGTGTTGCTCTGGGCTATATCATGCAATCGAAAGTGAAACTTAAACTCGCTCCATTGGGGAGATATTCCCGCGAGAGTGCCACAGGGGTCACCAGTCTCTTGCACTGTTATTTTGGGGGTCGCGGGCTGAAAGGTTTGGGAACCCCTGCATTAGACCAGCAAAATAAAAATAAAAAACAATATTTAATTGTGACGGCCCGCCACAAATAAATCAATGTATGGGAAACACTGAGTACCATATATAAGGATCCTCTTGATGGTTCATCTCAAGGAGTGAAGAAAAAAGACAATTTATTTGATAGATATTCACCTTTCTCCACCGTTGAAGCAGCAGTTTCTGGGCGGGGGTCGACCTCCATTTTCTCCTCTTCTCTCTTCTTCTCTCCTTCAGTCTTTGACCCTTCCTCCTCTGCAGGTGTGTCCTCCTCTCTGGAGACCTGAGGCGTGGCGTTGTCCTCTGATGACGCAGCGATGGATTCACTGACCCCCTCCGATGTGTTTGCAGTCGTCTCCTTCTCGGTTTCAGTCGTCTTTTTCTGCTTATTAGTGCAAGCTGCTGCATTTTCCTTCTTCATTTTAGCTAAGAAGAGAGTGGAGGAAATCACAATGTGAGCTCACAGAGCCAGAAGGAGGAGATGAAATGATGGAAATGTTGCTCGTTCAGCTCTTACCCTCCAGGTCTTTGCGGTAGTTGACGTTTGTGTTGCCGGGCAGCTTTGGGACGAACCTCGGCACGTGAGTCTTACTGACCCAACTCCACCCACCCCACCCCGTCACTCTGTACTCCTCACCCTTCTGCTTCCACACCTGCACAGAAAGCACAAGAGAGGAACAACATGAAGACGCTTACATTGTTATAAAGTAAACATTTGTGCTAGGAATGGGAATTTGAAAGCAAATGTATATTCGAATATTCGACCCCCAAAAAAACGGTTAACTGATTAACCGAAATGTACATATCCTATAAAACAAACCAAGTCGAATTAGTCACATGTATTGAACTGGTGATCACAGTTTGAACAGTTGACAGCTATAGGCCTACAGCTTTCATGCTTAAAACATAACTTGGTTTTTAAGTTAAAGAGGGATCATACAGGAACAACATAACGGGTTAGGGTAACGTAACCCTATCACAACAGAGATCAACAACCTGTAACAGGGCCTCTGCACAGAATGCAGCTATTCAATACTCATTCTTGTTCAAGAATATGAGCATGTCTACTCAGGGGAGAGGCGGGTGCGGAGGCGATTCACAATCAGGCCAGCTGTAGAGAAGACCCTCTCAGCTGGAATTTGGGCATAAGATGAGGTTTGAGTCTGCGTGATCTGCGTGTAGGGAGGGGCAGCAGCCATATCGTTAGCTAGAACTAGCTAGATCTGATGGGTTTGGACATAAACGTGAGTGAAGTATAACCGGACGAGAGAGAGAGAGATCAGCACCTGCAGCTCTGCCCGCTGTGAGGGGCCGGTGAGCGGAGCAAAACACACCTTTAGACCTAACACACTTAGCTATGGCACTGTCGTATACATTGAATTATTCCATTTGATCATATGTAATCAACTTAGGCACCCCTCCCAAAAAAATAAAATTACAATAAAAATATTCATAACTCATATTCTCATATTCGAACACCTGAATAATTTCCCATCCCTAATTTGTACACATTTAAACAAAATCAGCTGTAACAATGTTAAGATAGTCCCATCTCGGGCTAGTATAAAAGGAGGTACATAATGGATAAAAAGCTAAAAAAGAAAGACAGTTGAAATGGTACGGTTAAGAGAAAGCTTAACAGTTAGCTGTTTTAAAATGTGTCCTAAACAGTTAACCAAAATTAGATGATAAACAGTTAAAGGTATGCTAAGGGTAATGGCTATCCCTATGGATACAATAGGGATATGTGCAATTTGACGGACACTATGCATAGGTGCAATAGGGAAAGTGCAATATTTGATTTATGTATGTGCAATAGGGAAAGTGCTGTACCTGTATGTTTCTAGTTTCTTTGCCATGTGATATGTGATCTCTGTTCTGTATCTATGACTGATTGTCCTAAATGTTTTATGTTTATTATCTCGATGCCCAAGACAAATTTCTCCTAAGGGAGACAATAAAGCTTTATCTATCTAAATCTAAACAGTTGAAACAGCTAGTTAAAATGGTTTCTAACAGTTGAAAAATATAGCTGAAAGTCATTGATAAATAGTTAGCTAAATGGAAAAGCTAATGAGTTAAACAGTTATATATATCTAGTATAAGTAGGTTTTTAATAGTTTAAATAGTTAGCTTAAAACAATGTCTAAACAATTTAAACAGTTGGCTAAAACTAGATAATAAAACATTAAAATAGTTAGCCATTACTAGAAGTTTAAAGGGGACCTATCATGCAAAATGCACTTTTGTACGTCTTTTCTACATGAATATGTGTCCCCGGTGTTCCAGGGAACTCACCAAGTGTCAGAAAACACAACCCTCTCTATTTTCCTCCATACCCAAATCTCTAAAAAAGGGGCTGCAACGGATCTGATAAAAACTGATCCAGATTTGAACACTGTCCTGACGTCAGTAAAGTGGCGCTACGGCTATTGGGCCAACTCCACCAATCAGGAGGAGACAGCCACGGCCATTGCCGTTCGAAAGCGCTGGAGACGCTGTAGTACATATGCCAGGTCTGTAAGTGGCGCTGTAGTCTGCCACAAAAGCAGCGAAGAAGACTTGGTTACCATGGTTACCCTTCTGTTTATTCTCCGCTGTGGCTTTTTTTCTCCCTCCCCGAGGCAAGCGTTTGCTCCCGCTGCTTTAATTCAATGCAATCCCTCCCCGTCGAGGCAAGCACTGTAATTCTCTCCGGTTAGTCCACCAGCAGATGACAAACACCCACCTCTCCGCCTCTTCCAAGGAACGAGGGGACCGTGCGGCAGAGTTTCAGTTTCAGATTCTTTCGCCGGTCAAGATGTCCGTTAAAGTTTAAATCTTCCGGACAAAATTAGAAAAGTGCCGGTCAAAGGTCTTCTTTGTTATTTATTGAGCTTTAAAACAAATTAATAACGACTCTATATAATAAAACACGGAGGACGGAGATCTCTTTTTCTCCCCCTCTTCTGACAGCCCAGCAGCTGATCAGAGCACGTCTCCCCTCTCCTGCAGGGGGGCGTGGTCAGCAAAATCAGACCAGTAGACAGCAAACAGCACATAGAGCGAAATGAGGCATGGCTAAAATACATGATCTGTTTGGTATTTTGAAAACAGAAACGTATAAATATACCTTATATAGGTATGGCCCTACAATATATCATTTAAATATAGCATGATAGGTCCACTTTAACAGTCAAAACAGTTAGCTTAAGGTAAGATTAGATACTTTATTGTCAGCTGAAATAGTTATAGTTTGCTAAAAGTAATGGATGGTGAACCTGACTGCGGGGATTACTCAAACAAAAGAAGTTTGGAAAGCACTGCTCATGTAACTCCTCCTGTGTGTCAGCAGGAGGCGCTGTAGTTTGTAGTTATGTTACCTGGTGCTTGATGGGGATGCTGTACTTCACCCAGGTGGCCTGCTGCAGCGTCTCCTCGTCCTCCAGCTTCTTCTCTCGCTTCTTCCCCTTCTCCTTATCCTCCCTCTCCATGGAGGTCATGCGATGCAGCCTGAAGAAAGAGAGAGCAGAATGTAAACCGTATTTAAAAAGTTATTAGTGACCATGATGCTTGTTTTGAGGATTGAAGAAACCACTGCAGAAATGAAAGAGATGTTGAGGCCTATATGTTTTTTTCTGGAAAGCTCACTACATGTCAATATGCTATTACTAGTTGTTGTTGTTTACCTGGTGTGTCCGAGAGAGTCTTTCCATACAGGCAGCATCACCACTGGTTTGATGGCACACTCCAGAATAGCCAAAGCCAAAGCGAACTCCCTGGCCTTGCTGCACATCTGCACTGCTTTGTTCCAGTTGCTCCTACACAAACAAAACAACAAATAATGAAATACAGATACAGAACTGCATATTTCTTTCATAAAGCTTCTTCAGAAATGAAACTCCTCCATCAAGTAAAAATGGATCATCATATTTCATGTGGTTCAAAATGGACCAATCCGCGGAGCTCCTCACACACCAGGATCCCTTGGCGTCACTATCAAACACAGTGGGGGGGACCCATTGACTTGCATAGAGCTCCCTGGTTGGTAATAGACGAGTTGGGGTCACGGAGAAATGCTCTCCGCAGACCCCTTCTCACACCTTTTTCTTACTCAATATCAAGCCACACTTATTGTTTTTACTTCGGCTGTGAGTGTTTGTGTGTGCTCAGGATGAGTTTCGCTTGTTCCCGCTGTAACGCCGACCCGGAAACCACACCAGTAAGCCAGATCATTGAGCAGCGAGCCTCGCAACGTCCCGACCAATCAGAGCACACTGGGCTCACAGGGAGAGGGGGGGGGGGGGAGCTCCAACAAGCCGTGTAGGACAGAGAGTGAATACACATACTATACAGAGATGCTGTATGAGAAACCAATGTGAGTTTGGAACATTGAACAATATAAATCTATTTTAGTAGACCTCAACAATGGAATTATGATCATGGCCATGACATGGGACCTTTAAACCAAAATTGATTAACCCTTAAAAGGATATTCTTTGGTGAATTTGTTTTTACATCATGACTGGATTCAGCGTAAAGAATAGCCTGGCACATAAATCCCCGTAAAGCATGTTTTTGGACAAATGAAACAAACAAGGCTTTAATAAGTGAACTTTGAAGGTGCAAATCCGCAATATTTATCAACTTTGGACTAAAACTATGACGAAATATGTTCGTCAACGACCTTTTTTTCCATGACGAAAACGAGACGATGACGAGACGGCACCGACGGCAGTAAACAATAACTGTAACGAAATCATCATGCAATATCGTTGACGAAAAGTGACGAGACGAAAATGTAGTATACTAAATAAAAACTATGAGTGAGTGATACATTGTGCACTCGACGGGTAATAATGGATTATGACGGAAATGTTACGATCTTGTCTGTCAAAATGACTGACAACGAAAAAGTCTAAAGTCACCACTGCTTGGGAGAAAGAAACGATGTGATATTTGGGCCCATTTTCGCTACAATGAGCCGGAGAAAAAAAGCGAAGGCATTGTTTTATCAGAAGGGAAGCAATGTGGCCATAACACAGCTGGTAAAAACACCACAAACCTGACCAGATACTCTGCAAAGCTGCTCTCTTAATCATTCAACCTGTGTTTTTCATCAAATAAGGACAAGATATAATCTTATTGTGAAATAAGTTTGACTAAAATGACAAATTATTGGTTTTGGCTAGACTAGTTTGACTGAAATGTTCTCTGATGACTAAAAAAGACTCAACAGTTTTCATTGACAAAAAGTAGACTAAAATAATTAGTTTTCTTCGACTAAAATAAGACTAAAATGCTCAGACTTTTAGTCGACTAAAACTTGACTAAATAAAAACAGGATGAAGGTGACTAAATATGACTAAAACGAAAAAGGAAATTTAACACAGGACTATGACTAAAACTAAATAAAAAAATAGCTGACGAAATTAACACTACTTTGGACAAAAGTCACTTTTCCTGTCACTAGTCTTTTTGCAAAGCCAAGCAGCTGCTATTGAAAGCTTCATATCAGCACAAGGACATGAAAGGGGACTCGAAATTAACTATTTTCTAAAAACTAACCACACTCCTGCTTCAGGAAGTCGTTGGTGGCATCTTCCACCACACCATGGTGACAGATATCCTGCTGCATTTCATAGTAAATTACGTTTGAAATAAATATTAAAATACCTGTTCTTTAATCTTTTTCACTACGGCTGTATTAAATAGTTTGAACATTCATTTGTTACGTAGACAAATCTGCAGAATTGCAAATAAAGGTTAGCTCTATATATGTAGAGGTTTTTAAGATAAGCTTACAGTTGTTACCACGTACGATTGTTTCCCTACTTCAAAACTTAAGTCCAAAAGTTAACATTTCAGTTTTAAACAAATAATATATTCAGATTAAATATCCTCCTGACTGGTACCTGTGTGAGGCCCAGTTGGGGTGCATGAAGGGTCCGGGCACGCTGCTCTCCAGCTGGATGATGGTGAGGCGCAGCGTGGACACGGTGAGGCTGCGGGACCCGAAGATGGATCCGTTCCACTTGAACTCGGCGGCCATGGTGAGGCTGAACTTGTGCGACAGGTGGCGCCTCTTGTCGTGGTCCTCGCGGTGCTGGTGCTTGTTCAGAGCCAGGACGTTGGTGCTGAACTGGTTGTGGTACACGCGGTACTTCCCCTCCTGACCCAGCTTGAACAGGTTGTTTATGTTCACTGACAGATCCCTTTTTAAGAAGCTGAGGCGCGAGGAGTCACCGTCAAAACGAACCGGAGACGACTGAAACGAGAGAGGGGACGTTAAGAGTAAAGAATGAGACTTGAGCCTTTTCCACCGCGACACCAATGTGTCTTTATTTAAATCGCTAATCAAACCTTTTCAGAGCTGTGAGAGTGTGTGTGTGTGTGTGTGTGTTAGCGTGTGTGTTAGCGTGTGTGTGTGTGTGTGTGTGTGTGTGTGTGTGTTAGCGTGTGTGTGTGTGTGTGTGTGTTAGTGTGTGTGTGTGTTAGTGTGTGTGTGTGTTAGTGTGTGTGTGTGTTAGTGTGTGAGTGTGTGTGTGTGAGTGTGAGTGTGTGTGTGTGTGATATTTTTAACATTGTATTTGTATGATTTGTAACCTGTATCTAAAGTATCTTTGAGCTCCACAAAAAGCACTCATTAATTAAAATGTAGTATTATAATTATTTGAAATATATAAGCAGCGTTTTTAAAAAGCGGGATATTTTGTATTAATTCCTCTTTAAAATATTATCATAATTATTACTAATACTTGTATCATTAATACTATTATTACCATTACCTGTGTGTATATGTATTAAGTGTATTTTAGTGATGTCATGTCAGTCAAAGTCTTTAGTTTTTAATTATCTATTTTAACATTTTTGTCGTCAGTATTGTTGATTTTGTGTTTCTTTCAATGTGTAAAATGAATAAAGACAATGGTGTAAAGATGAAATAGCACATGCTAAAACGGTGGCTTTTATAATCCAGACAATTTATTTAAAGAGAGACTATTTTCAACTGTCGTCACATGCATGAAAATCTGCAAAAATATCCCTTTAAATCGATAATCAAACGAAGTTAACACAGGGTTTATTCTCAGATAAAGAACGTATTGAAATAGAAATACAATATCCTGGATGCCATGGACACATCTTAAGAAGTAGAACACGTGTAAAATCAAATGTTTGTTGTAGTCTCACCTCTTTGCTGCCTCTCTGGTGGTTGGTTTGCTCTCCTGCTGGTTTCCGTACGCTGCTGGTGACCTTCCCGTTGTACTCGTCTGTCAGAAAGGACACAGATTCAGTGTTGACTCAAACAGAGGGACCAACAACACACCCGTCTACTCCAGAGAGGGTTAAAGTACTCACATCCTGTACTCAAGTAGAAGTACAGATACTCGTGTTTAAAAGTAGAAGTACTGACTAAACTTCTTTACTCAAGTAAAAGTAAAGAAGTATGGGCTTCAAAGTACCCATAACTTTGTGTCCTCGGGCGAGACACTTCCCCCTGATTTGCTGTGTTCACTGATACATGTCTGATGTGTGTAATATGTCATGTAACGCGCTTTGAGCATTCAGAAAACCGCTCTAATAAGTGTAATGAAACGCAGATTAACGAACCAGTTTTGAAAAAGTGACAGAAGTGTTGGCGAGAATGTGGTTCTTCTGATGCTGACCATTCTCATATTTGTTGGCAATGTCAGCAAATAATTGTATTTTGGGAACTGATATGTGAGGAAATATTTCAAATAATTGGGTATGAGGTTTCTAAAAGCGGTTTGGTCGCTGAGGAAATGAGTGCAAGTGACAGATATTTTATACAAATTCTGTTCATATCCAGCAAGAAAGCTATCACTAGGAATTGGGGTAAGGAAGCACCGCCAACAAAACACCAATGGGTAACAATTGTGGAAGAAATCTTATTGATGGAAAAACTGACTTATAAATTGAGATTGCAAGAAACACAACTCAACAGAAAGTGGGACAAATTATACAAGACTCAAAGCAAAGACATTTGACTGGAACAATAGCTAAAAGATACATGTATCTTCAAGAAAATGATAACATGATGACATATCCCAAGCAGCGTCTTGCCGAAGATCGAGTTTTTATCGCTTGAAATGACGAAAAGGAAAAAGGACAGGGACATCCCTCTGTTGGAGGGGCAAAAGAGTCTGGTGGGATTCTTTTCGCCGCCAGCAAAGCGTGTTCCTGTGACGGAAAGTGTACTGCCGGCAAGCCTTGACGGAGGGTGCTAGTGGAGCACGCGCGTGAACTGCGAGCGCCGGAGCCTCGCAGCGGCGAAACTGAGGCTCCGTGGTAAACTGTGGTAACATGAAGAGCCGCTTGGGAGCCGAAAGAGCCGGCTCTTCTTATGGCGCGTTTCCACTACAGCGCGGAGCGCGGTTTAAGAGGGCTGTGACGTCAGCGGCCCGTCTTTGGTTGCGTTTCCACTTGGCCTAGTACCGGCTGGCGGGTCCTAATTCACAGTTTTTCTGGCCTCATAAAATCGTGGGTCTAGGGCCAGAGACAACGAGGCTGAGTCGGGCTGAGTATGCTAAACTAGAGAGAGCATCGCTGGCAAGGGGGCTACAACTACAACAAGATGGACATATTTGACCGTGATTTAATTGTAATACACGTTTCAAAATGATGCCGAAGTAACAACATACTGATACCGGTTAGTAAAAACCATGAATTAATGCTTTGTCAAGTCTGCAGACAGACGGCAGGCGAAAAACCTTTTAAAATGCGTGTTTTCTAAATGGAGATTGGCTAAGCTAACGCAGTATATGCTCCGACCGTCCACACTCATAACAACGGCCTATACAGACATAAATAAAGCAGCGACTGTATTCTCCATGACACAGGCAGTCTGTGGTTTGTACTTGTTTAACTTTTGTCTAGTTTCTGAACATATATGAGGAGCTGTGAGCTCTGAGGGCTAACAGCTAACGGCTGTGTTGTTTTTCTGGGGTTCTCATTGAAGATGACGTCACGGCTCCGCCTACACTGCGTTACTATAGATACTACCCCAGTTCCTAAACTGTAATGGAAATGCGCCATAAAGTGAGCCAGTCCTAACGAGGCCTAGCCATACCGAGCGAGGCCGAGCGAGGCCGTGTAGTGGAAATGAGCCATTAGTGACCCGGCTCACTAAAAAGAGCCGGAATTCCCATCACTAATACGTAAAGAGATAGTATCTATAAGGGACGGCTCAATTCAAAATTCAAGTCACGTGGCACGACGTGGCACGTGACCCCCCACGCTCTCGGGGTGGACACCCTCTCAGCCCTGGTCTGGCGGAAACACTGATCCCTAGCCTTTTATTTGATTTTGATTCTGTATTGCCTTGCTGCCCTTTTGTGACATGATTGTAATGTTGTTGTAACCAGCTCGTTAATGCCATGTATAATGTGACAATAAAGAGTTCAATTACAACAAAAAAGAAAATGTAAGAAGTAGAAAGTACAGGTATTTGTGTTAAAGATTTAAGAAGTAAAAAGTAGTGGAGTAAAGTACTGATACCAGAACAATGTACTTAAGTACAGTAAGGAAGTATTTGTACTCCACTACTTCCTGCCTCTGCTCTGCTCTGAGTTTACCTGTCCCGTCCTGGCTGGTGAACGAGGACCTGGAGGTGCGGTCGTTGAGGTCCGGCTGCTCCGGTTTCCTGAGGCTGGAAACATGCTCTTCACCGGGGGGCTTGTCCTCTTTGATAGACTCAGATTTAGCATCTTCACCTACAAAGAAAAAATGTTTGGAAAGACTGAGTACAGGCTTGAAAGCAGATATAAGAGATGCAAAGAGTAAAAGATATTTGCAAAACTACTGCTAATAATAATAATAATACATTTTATTTATAAAAGGTGGCGCCTTTCAAGGCTTTCAAGGCTTTCAAGGTACACAAAACACAAAGTACAAAAAAGACAATATAATCAATCAATAAAAACAGAGGACGTGTGATGTGGTGGATATGCCAGAGTGAAGAGATATGTTTTGAAAAAGATTTTCTCAATTCAGATAATTCCCTTTCCACTCTGCATGTCGTACATAAATAACACTTGTGAGTTTAGACCATGTAGTGTTGTCTCAAATCACATAGAGCTGCTGTAACCCGACAGGAAGTGACGATTACTGCCGAACAATTAGCAGTAACAATCATTACTGACCGCTCAAATAACCCACACAATTAGAAGCAGCTTCTTTTTTGCAACTACTGTAGTGGCATGTGTTTTAAATATAGGACCAAACCGGTATGAGAGCACCATCCGGTACTCAGAGTGCTTTTTGCTTCACATTGGGACGCACTTATGAACTCAAAATAGCATCCGTTAGAACACAAGTACTTTAAATCGAGACACAGCATGTGTAGAACTCACCAGAAAGAAATGAAACCTTTCAAATGATGAATTCTCAAAACACCAGCCCTTGTGTAATCTAACACCAGGTCTCAAAGTGTGATATTTGCATATGACTAACAAACTAAAGTGGCCCATTAAGTGCTCCATTAGTCCAGCCTATGAACCCATCTTGGAAATGAAAGGCAGAACAAATCCAAAACAAGCTGTGCACTTGTTGCCGAGCCTTTTGAGTTTTCAGGAGAGATTGTCCTGCATATGAAGCAGCTGTTTGTGGACGAGCAGCAGGTTTCTTTCATCTTCTTTCGTCTGAGCAGCAGGAACACAGACCGTAAACTGGGCTGAGAATAAGGAGCTGCTTCAGACAGACGCCGTCTAAAGGGGCCTACACACCAAACTGGCACCAAACTGACACCAAACTGACACCAAACTGGCACCAAACTGACACCAAACTGGCACCAAACTGGCACCAAACTGGCACCAAACTGGCACCAAACTGACACCAAACTGACACCAAACTGGCACCAAACTGACACCAAACTGACACCAAACTGGCACCAAACTGGCACCAAACTGACACCAAACTGACACCAAACTGACACCAAACTGGCACCAAACTGACACCAAACTGACACCAAACTGACACCAAACTGACACCAAACTGACACCAAACTGACACCAAACTGACACCAAACTGGCACCAAACTGACACCAAACTGACACCAAACTGGCACCAAACTGGCACCAAACTGACACCAAACTGGCACCAAACTGACACCAAACTGACACCAAACTGACACCAAACTGACACCAAACTGGCACCAAACTGGCACCAAACTGGCACCAAACTGACACCAAACTGACACCAAACTGACACCAAACTGACACCAAACTGGCACCAAACTGACACCAAACTGACACCAAACTGGCACCAAACTGGCACCAAACTGACACCAAACTGGCACCAAACTGACACCAAAGAACACCAAAGAACACGTCCCGACAGAACGTCGCCTCACGTCTCTGCGTCTTGGCCATGTGTCGCACTGGAACACACCGCATCGCTAGCTGAACAGCCAATCAGAGTGATTTCTTTAGCAAACAGCCTCCCGATTCAACATGTCGAATCGGTGGCGGCACGGCCGAAAAGACACGAGGGGGCGGGACACACCAATCTGAGTAGGGCGACACAACGCTCATCGACGGCCTGACATCTATCGACGGCCGAAATCGGCTTGGTGTGTAAGGGACTTAACAGATCGCCAGAAGTGTGTTTTTAAAGAGCAGGAGACGATATATATATAAAGAATATGTGTCTGGTGAAATGATAAGACATACTGGAGGAAAAGGCCTGGAACAGCTTAAAGGGGAACATTATGTTACCCAAAAGTGACTTAAATACGCTCAATATACTGTGGACATTAACCACAGGAGCAATTTGGGGTGAAGTGTCTTCCCCAGGGACACAACCACATGCTGACTGCAGTGGGGTTTGAACCATTGACCACGAAGACACCGTCTAACCGATCACAGGAGACGAGCCCCAATCTGACATATTGGGGAACACTTCTCAAGCGTGGTTGTGTGTTTGTTTCAGAGTCTCTTATCACAGAGGGGACACACCATGTTTATGTATAAAAGACATGAACAAGTGGATGTTGCGCAATAGGTGACCTTTAAGGAATAGGAGAGGAAGGTGAAGGAATAGAAAAAGGAGTATAAAGTAAAAGGAAATGAACGGCTTTCGAATATAAAAGGAAAAAGGAAATCTACAAAACAAGGGATGAATTATAAAGAAATATTAAGAAGTAAGAAAGAAACAAGTGCCAAGGGTTAACTAAACCAGAAGAATTGAACGTGTGTGTGTGTGTGTGTGTGTGTGTAGTTTTAGATTTTCATTGTATCTGTGTGAGAGAGAGAGGGGAGGAAGAAAGTGAAGGAGCACAGAGAAAGGCTGAGAACAAAAGAGAGAAGGAGGGGGGGTGCACGCGCATCTGTGACTGTGTGTTTGATGAGGCTCTTTGCAGTAACATAGTAAAAATGTTGGCTCTTAACCTCTGACTGGTTGGCCACCCCTGATCTAAGGAGATAAATGTGTATATTGTATGTATGCATATTATGAATAATATTTTCTACAACATAGTAAGCATTTCTTTTTACCCAGGATGACCCCGTCTGCTTTCATTATTAAACTTCCTTGCCTCCAATGGGGAATATTTAAATACAACGTGGTCAGAGACACCCTGTTTGAAGTAAACCATGTGAAACAGCCATGTTTTTTTACCTGTTCTCTCCTGTGCTTCCAGTGAAGAGGCTTCCCCGTCCTCTCGACTCGTGGTGTTAGCAGACTGTGTTTCCTTGTTGGTTTGAAGGGACTCCTCGGCTCCAGGTTTAGCTTCGGAGACGTTGCTCTCCTCTGCAGAGTCTTTTTCCTCTCTGTTGAGATGCGAGGAGACGTCAGATGTCTCCTCCGTCGCCTTTAAGGATCCTCTTTCTGCTTCCTCTGCTCGCCTCCTCGCCTCCTGAGCCTCCCGCTTGATCTTCAGACGCTCCGTGACCACGTCTAAAATAGAAAATAGGCACAGTGATTAATTTGAATACATGTAAATGGTCTGGAGAGACTTGTCCAGGTTAGGACAAGATGCAGCTCCGCGGATTTCTCAGCCTGAGACGGCGGGACGCGGCGAGGCTGCGGGTGTGTCAGTGTGCTCGGGCTGGGTTTCGCTGTGTCTCGATGTCTCGATGTCTCGCTGACCAGGAAACCACACCAGTAACCCAGCTCACACTGTCCGCTCCTCGCAGCAGCGAGCCTCGCAACGTCCCGCCAACACGGCACCCACGCAGCATTCTCACCTGTTTGTCATTACTGGTGTCATTTTCTGGTTGCTAACAAACACCATTGTAACACATAATCACACATCAGAGCACACTGGGCTCACAGGGAGGGAGGGGGGGGGGCAGGAGCTCCAACAAGCCGTTTAGGACAGAGAGTGAATACACATACTATACAGAGATGCTGTATGAGAAACCAATGTGAGTTTGGAACATTGAACAATATAAATCTATTCTAGTAGACCTCTACAATGGAATTATGATCAGTAGAAATGGCCATGTGACATGGGACTTTTTAAATGAGTTAAAAATGTCAATAATAATTTGCCAAAACCCAGTCTTTATATTATTACAATGAGAATCAGATTACAAATTGTTTCTATCCCTAATAAAAATGGGTTAGGTGATTTTGGAATGATAAATACAAGATACATAAAAAAAATGAAAAATGAAAAATATAAAGATTGAATAGAATTACAAAAGTTGTTTCTGATTGATAAACCTTTTAGCGTGTTTTTTTTGTTACCCTCTCACACTCATTATATCCACATTCCAACCCTGCGTGATATTGCAATTGCAAAGGGTATTTATTCATTTTGTGATATCCAATCTAATCCATAACTATTGTAAATCTGCCAATATTAGACAGGGCCCTATTCTAATCCATATCGCCCGGTCCTAACCCTAACTTGGTTTTAGTGAGTCTACAGCTTAAAGAAAGGAAACCACATCCGCTCAGAAACAAGACGGGGCAGATTTCCTTTCCTCAGAAGAACAATATCTCCAGATCGTATCTCCTCTAAGTTCAGTCGTCACGGAGACACAAAGAGCTGTGTCACATAAAGGAATAAAGAAATGTGAGGCGCTGTGCTGCAGCTTCTAACGTATAGAAAACACCAGCCATGAATCACCCATGATGGAGAAGAAAAGCACTGCAATGGCTTTTATTAAACGACTCTTCCGTTTGGAGCTACAGAATAACTTTTTAAACCTCAAGTTTCTGACAGGATGCCACAGAGACCCTCCCCCCCTCTCATAAAACACAGGGTCTCTCTGAGAGCTGAAATCAGGCGGTTTGGTGACGGACAGAAACAGGAAAAGTGTAACAAAGACAGATATGTCATCCTGTCAAACACTAACGGAAACGGCTGGCAGAGGATATCAAAAGATTTCGAAACACCCCGTCTCATTTTGGGGGAAACGAGGAGTGGTTAGTGTCGGAGTGAGAGTGAAACAGGAAGTGAAGTAGCAGCTAACAGGTGTGAGTTATCCGTTAGCGTAGCACTTCACACAGCGATGCATGCAGTGAAGCATTGGCCATACAAGGAACCTGCAAATTAGGGCTGTGCAATTAATCATATTTTAATCGCAATTACGATTTTGGCCTGCCACAATTACGAAAACAACATAATCGAAAAAAACGATTATTTTGCTTTGCTAGGTTGTGACAGTGCAACATATTTGATCTCATTAATTTTAGTCTAATTTATTTGTATTTATCATATTTATATATGTTTAGTAGCTTGTGGAAGTGCGCTCCAAAATATTTGTTGATCTTGTTTATTGGTATTTATTATTTTGATATTATTTATTTAAATGTATCATTTATTTTATTTATTTTTGTATTGGTTTTTCAGTTGAATTATACGTTCAGGGTAATCAACAGTTAAAAAGATACTGTTCAAATTATTATTTGTATTTGTTTTAAAGTTCAATAAATTGATGTTTTCAAAGTCAATGAATAATCGTATTTAATAATCGTGATATCAATTATTGACCCAAATAATCGTGATTATGATTTTTGCCATAATCGCACAGCCCTACTGCAAATACTAATTTAGTTGAATATCATTGTTGTTATTTGTGTGTTTAGGTACACCGGCCGGTCATGAAAAGTCCGCTCAGTCTCAATTAAAAACCTGTTTACTTTTCAACAATTTAATTAGAAAACCGGCAAGTTAATGCTTTTAAACACGTCTTATTATGATGAAAACATGACAGTAAGAAAGTTATATTAACTGTTGGTCCTTGAAATCTTGTCATTGAGTAGATAGTTGTAAAGCAGGTTAAGAGACTTTTGTAAAAGTTACTTTAAGGAGTTTGTGCTCATTCAGTTAGTGGGACAAAGGGCTGAAAGGGTTATATTTTATAATAAAAAGATGTGTTATATCTGCAATAGCTTTCTGATATTTGTCATTATTATTTATTTATTTCATCTTTTTAGTGAGTGTGTTTCTGTACGGCTTGAATTACTTTGATGTTTAGCAATATTTCAATAAAATAAATGTTTATACATTCGCCGAACCAATAAACAAAAGAAAGAAAACTCCCCAGACACTGTGACAACTTTTCTAACGGAAATACTATTATATATATATACACCAGCGTTTCCGTCAGGGGGCGTCTTGCCGTCATTTGACGCCCTTATTCAGCTCAGAACGCCCTGAACTCGAGCCGAGGGCGTCCAACAAAAAAAATTATTCGAGAGAAGATCGAGTTTTTATCTCTTGAAATGACGAAAAGGAAAAAGGACATCCCTCTGTTGGAGGGGCAAAGGAGTCTGGTGGGATTCTTTTCGCCGCCAGCAAAGCGTGTTCCTGTGACGGAAAGTGTACTGCCGGCGAGCCTTGACGGGGGGTGCTAGTGGAGCACGCGCGTGAACTGCGAGCGCCGGAGCCTCGCAGCGGCGAAACTGAGGCTCTGTGGTAAACTGTGGTAACATGAAGAGCCGCTTAGGAGCCGAGAGAGCCGGCTCTTCTTAGTGAGCCAAGACAAATGATCCGGCTCACTAAGAAGAACCGGAACTCCCATCACTAATACGTAAAGATACAGAGGGTGTTTCTCAATCGCGAGTAAAGCTGCTTCAGAGCCACTATTTCAAGCATACTACGTCATCGAGTGCCGCCGAAGTACTGTTCCAATCTCCAGTATACTTTGAAATCTACCGAGCCCGGCGTACTCCGTTTGGAGAAATATCGAGTGTGCACATGAGTAGACTTCGCGGTCTTAAAATCCCCACAATGCTTTGCGCACGGACCAATTTCCCCAAATATGTGGCGGAAGATGTAAGGCGGGGCCTCTCATATGACGCACACCTGCACACTTGCTAGCCTGTTCCACTCTTTGTTTTCCAAATGCCAGGAAGTATTCTTGACTCGCTTCTGAAGCAAGATGCTCGGCAGACATGTGCTACCAAGCAAGCGTACTCGCGATTGAGAAACACCCTGTATCTATAAGGGACGGCTCAATTCAAAATTCAAGTCACGCAACACGACGTGACGTCACACCCCCCGCTCTCGGGGTGGACGCCCTCTCAGCCCTGGTCTGGCGGAAACACTGATATACACATATTCATAGATTTGCTCCTCAGATGTAAAAGTATTAAGACTACATCAACACATTGTTGTATCATGGAAGCAGACAATATAAACAATATAGTGTATATATAGAACAAAGCAGGCATAATAAATATCACACATAAAGAAAAAATAATTTAGTAGAGTTAACCT
This sequence comes from Trematomus bernacchii, assembly GCF_902827165.1. NCBI lineage: Eukaryota > Metazoa > Chordata > Actinopteri > Perciformes > Nototheniidae > Trematomus > Trematomus bernacchii. Next base: position 2,872,922 of record NW_022987581.1, on the reverse strand, counting down.
ATTTGGATCAGGTTATAAATCACTGATCTGAAAATCTGAATATCGTGTACCAGATTGTATTTACTTGCACTATTTTATCTGTTATATTGTGTTTCACTGTGGGAGGAGCCTGTGACCTCAGATTTTCATTATCACAAGCTATGTACGAATGACAAGAAAAGCCTTAAGGATGACACTGCCAGGGTTAAATCTCTTTCTATGGGTAATGAAGACGTTATATATTTCGTACCGTTGACAGCGGTGAGGTAGGCTTTGTTGTTTCCCCGGGCTTTGTTGGTGAGTTCCTCGGTGATGTCCATGTGAGCGTGGACCTCCTGCTTCATCTCCTCCAGCACGGCGTGGAGCTCGGCCTCCCAGTACTGACGGTCCAGAGCCTGCATCAGATCCTCCAGCTGCCTCACGCTGCTGTAGTACCAGATCTGCTTCTTCTCCTTCTTCTCCTTCTCCTTCTTCTCCTGCTCCCCGTCCTCCTCGCTGGGGGGGAACATGGCATTAACATACTGGTTACAACAATATAACAATCGTGTAACAAAAGGCCAGCAAGGCAATGTTATTCTTGAAGATACACGTAACTATTAGCTATTGTTCCAGTCAAATGTCTTTGTTTTGAGTCTTGGGTAGAGTCCATTTTTCCCACTTTCTGTTGAGTTGCGTTTCTTGCAATCTCAATTCATCAGATAGAGTGTACTTTACAAGATATATTACTTCCTCCATCGTTACAGTAATATTTAAACCGGTCAATATTAGACAGGGTCCCATTTGACTCAAAGTATGTGGGAGAGAAACTCGCTCTGGAGGGAACACAGGGATTTTAGACTTTGCAGAACATTTACATGCACGAATAATAATAATACATGTGATTTATATAGCGCTTTTCCTGGTGCTCAAAGCGCTTTACAAGCAAGTAAAGAAAGACAAAAGTAAAAAGTGCTAACCTAGGTGGAATAAAGGCGAGGGGTTAGTGGAGTAGGAAAAACCTAAAACCTATAGAACACACTACAGGAGAGGGAGAACACCAAAAAGCAAAATAGGGCAGCTTTAAAAAAAGGTAATTCTGGTGCAGTTGCAATTCTGAGGAGGCGTGTGGCGCAGTGGGTTAATGCGCTGATCTTCGAATCAGAGGATAGCAAGTTCGAGTCCCACTGCAGTCAGCATGTCGTTGTGTCCCTGAGACACTTCACCCCAAATTGCTCCTGTGGGGATTGCCCACAGGAGCAGTAGAGTATGTAAGTCGCTTTGGATAAAAGCGTCTAACAAGTGACATGTAATGTAAAAAAATGTAATGCAGTAACTTACACAATAATCCTCCTGTTCAGGAACCAGTACTTCCTCTGGTGGCGGTCATATCCGATGGGCTCCTGTCTGATATACGGCCGGTTCTTCTGCGCCTCCGTCACGCTGTCGGTGACCCCCGGCACTTTATGAGCGACGCAGATCTCGCACTGCCACTCGTCCTCCGGTACCTCCACCAGCGGGGGTTTCACACACTCCAGGTGATACACCGCTGAGCACGTCTCACAGCACAGCAGATCCCCCAGACGGTGACACACTCGGCAGTGATCGTCGTACAGCATGGTGCCGTCGGACATCAGCTCGTCGCGGGCGATGTTGGTGGTCAGAAACTGATCCACTAAGAACTGCAACACCTTGATTTTACTCTCAAGAGGACCATAAGGATACTCATCCACTTCCTGATAGGGCAGAACGTGATGGTACTCCCGGTCGCTCTCGCAGTACGCGCGCAAAACCTCCGGCCACGTCATGCCGTCAATAAAATACAGAGTGGAGTTGACGCTGTCTTTGAGGTCGGCGGGGGCAAACGTGGTGTTGGAGGTGTCTTCTTCACGTAGGATGACCTTCAAGAGGGCAATATGTGTCTCTGCGATTAAAGTGCACTGCTCCTGACCCACCAGCGCCGCACAGAAGTCCTCGAAGCGAAACGGGGAGAGACGCAACACCGTGCTGAAGTTACGTAGCACCTCGTAGATGGAGGCGGCGTTGAGGAGTTCGGCGCTGGGAACCAGGAGATCCTCGGAGGAGTCGGGGAGTTTGAGAGCAGGAATCTCCTTCTCCTCCAGGATAGGGCTGCGAGGTCGAGGCCGGCCTTTTCTCTTCCCTGTAGCAGACAGAAATTGTGTTAGGGAAGCAAACTTAGCTTTGATCGATAGGCTGCAGCATATTTGAGAGGCACATTACATAATAAGTCAATATAATGCGATGTTTAACCATTAATATCACAATGCTCTCTGCTTTCTGTCTGATTCAAAACTAAACATGGAGAAGCAGCGTTCAGTTATTATGCTTCATAAATCTTAAATGAAACCACAAAAAAACTGCTATTCTTACTTATTTTTAATCAAGGCTGAAGACGCATATTTTTCCTTCTGCCTTTTATTAAATCAAATCACTTTTTCATTTCTACACTGCACTTTACATTGCATTCTTGTATGTTATACCGGTCTTATTCTATTATATCTTGTTTTTAAATTGTATTTTCTTGGCCTTGAATTACTGTTATTAACATTTGGCAATAACCATCTTTTTCTACACCAATATACCAATGAATAAATGGTGCATAATTTCTTAATGTAGTTGTAATTCGTGTTATTCTCAATCCTACAGGTGCAGGTAGTTTGCTATAACCAGTCAAAGAGACACAATTAAGTTAGATAGCTAGCTCTTATATTTATTTTATTAGCTTTAATGACAGACTACGATGTCTTCTTCGCGTAATATTATTGCGTTTAGCTATAAGAAGTACGCAAAGTTAGCTTTATTTAACTATCAGACTTCATATTGACAGTATTCAGAATGAGCCAACTGTGAAAGATAACATTAGCTCGGAAGCTATTATCTTTCGACTAATTGGCTTCAATTCAGAAACTATACTTTCTTCTTCACCTGATACAAATAGGCTTGCGTGTAACTACAAGTAAGTACAGTTATAATGACATAAATACATTTTTATTATTAACTACAAGACTTCATATTGACAGTTAGCAGCAAGAGCTGTCCATGCTAACATTAGCCACGTAGCCGGTTTCTTTCTATGAATTAGCTTAAAATCAGAAACTACAATTCCTTCTTCGCTTATTACAAATAGCGTTGCATTTTAATATAAGAACCGATACTAACGTTAAATTATGATTATCTAACTATCGGACTTCTTATTGACATTATCCAGTAGCTAACTGTACATGCTAACATTAGCCACGTAGCCATTATCTTTCTATGAATTGGCTTGAAATCAGAAACTACAATTTCTTCTTCACTTGTTGCAAATAGAGTTGCATGTTAATATATAAAGTCAATATATAATTATCCAACTATCGGAGTTCATATTTACAGAAGGCAGTATGAGCTAACTGTACATGCTAACGTTAGCAGGCTAGAAGCTACTGTAAATTAACAACTTCAACTATTTAGAGTAGGAGGTATGCGGAGTTATTTTTATGCTATAACGTGTGAATAATGCAGAAAATAGTGCTTTTATACAGTGGTGGAAACACAGGTGAGCTGGTGTTACAGCTACAGATCTGATCCACCTACAGCAGCTTTACTGATCTGCGGCCTGTGTGCATACAGTCTCCATTTTGAACAATAACCACACAGCTTCCTGAGCAAAAACAACAACATCCAGCCTTTCAGGATGCATTTCCCAAACAATATAGACACTTTTCTTGCAATACTGTGTAATAATCACCTTTATGTGAAAAACCTTCATTGTTTTAAATATCATATCATGTTTTATAACGTCTCAACACCTTCATTTGTTACCTATGCCACTAAGTCAAGTTGCTGCTCCTAATTTTTAGCCATGGATTTGTACTAATTTATTCTATTCTATTATGTGCTTTCTTCTCTACATTTAGCTTTATAAATGTGCATATTATTTATTATTGCATGCGTTTTGTTTACCTGCTATGCTACATATATACATCTTTAAATACCTGTGCAATATATACTTCTACTGTTACTACTGTAAACCTGTCAAACTACTTTAACATCCTTAGCTTATTTAGAAAAAACAATTAATTCTACTTTTTGTTGTCCACCTTGATGTGTATTTTTGTAAATTGTTATTTGTGTAATATCTATTTTCAATATTTTATGCATGCCTCTTAATTAATATTGTGCTATTTTTGGCTCATTACTTTTGCTGTGGGACCAATAAAGGAATTCTTATTCTGATTATGACCTCCCTGCTGCAGTGCATATTTAACCCCACTTTGATCACATATTTACCCGGAGTGCTTGCATGTGTGCTCTGACTCCTGAAGCTACTCTCCGTGCACAAACTTCCACCATCCTCCTCCTCTTCCTCCTCTTCCTCCAGGCAGTCAGACTCCTCTTTCAGGGCCTCATCTTCCTCAGACTGGGGCTCCTCCACCTCCTCCTCCTCGGATCTCAGACTCACAGCATCGTCGTCTTCATCACTTTCATGGTCGTCGTACACCACGGTTTTGCAGACCGGGGTTCGCCTCCCTCCTCGTCCCCGACTTCTGCCCCCTCTTCCCCGGCCCCGTGTTGTCGTCCCCGACCCCCCCAACCTGCCTCCTCCTCTCCGCCGCTTAGGGCTCTCTCTTGCGGGGCTTACTGCCTCCTCATCCCCGCTGTGGTCGTCACTTCGCACCCGGGGCTTTATGTTCCTCCGCGGCCGCAAACCTCGCGTTGCAGCCGGGGAAGAATCCTCCGCTTGGAGAGGTTTGGGCGGCCTGCCTCTTTTCCCTCTCATGGTGGAATAATTACTCCTATTTTTGCAGGGGTTTTTGCCTCCAATTAGTTCCACTGCAGATGAGTCCCTGTGGGGTTCGGACGGTGTTGTTTTCACTCCCCGGGTTGGAGGGTTTGTTTACGGGTGTATGAAGCTGAGAATGTGAGCCCTCGGTTCTCCTATAGAGCCGCCATCTTTCTTCTTCTCTCTTCTCTCTGAACAACCAGGAGGCGCTCACTACACAAGTCACGTGGTTTCTCCTCAGTGGCAACAATGAGCGACATGAGGATTCACTCACATTAGTTTCATTTACTACATCTTAATGATAGATATGAGGTCAACGAGGGGGTACATGTAAAATGAAACATACATAGAGGGAGAAAGGGTGTTTAAACAGTGTTTTACCATTTTAGGCTATGCAATTTTAGGCATTCAGTTTGAGGTCAGAGTAGATAATATCCAAAATGGGGAGAATCAAGAAAATATGAATATGAAAAAAAACATGTCAATACATTTTTCAAGTTACTGATCAGTATAGACATGATTGTTGGTCATTTTATACTCAGCTAGGTTTTTTTTTTTAGCTCATATCAATGCACATTAATATATTTTATATTTATTTGGCCTTTTATGGTTTCTTAAAGTGCAAATACACATTTCTGAACACCTTTTTAATATTGCTTAGTGCATTCCCCATTTTCATTAATGATTTAAATAAAAATGTATGCTTTGAAATAGTAATGGGGGCAAAATCAGCCCTTTCAGACAGTAGTGGGGACAAGTATATCCTCAGTGTTCCCAATGTAAATGACACACACATCTATACAAATAAACATAAATAGACAATATACATGTCAACAGTTATTATACATAGTAAGTTAGAATACACTATAATAGACCAACCTACTTTATACATTATACAAGTGTGCGAAGTGGTTGCACTTTGTACATTTAAACACAAAGACATGTATTTTTATATTAAAATCTTCTTATATCATTGATGAATTACCTCGTTTGTGACTTAAGGAGTGTTGAACTATTTAGCCGTTTGGTTGAATAACCAGTACAGTTTTTAATCCGTTTATCATGTATTTTGCATGTTAAATAGTATTCAAACAGCAAACTATGTACAGTAGCATTGTAATGACTTCCTGTACAGATAAAACTATAGCAAACACTTTAACATGGGTCATAATATAAATGTCCAAATATTGATTATAGGGTTTGTGTGACACAATAATAAACATTTAAAGTAACTGTATTTGTAGTTTTCCATCCCAGTTACTGCTAGTACAATTGTCATTAATTTGTTCTCCATGCTATATATATATATGAATATATGAATTATGCAAAGTGCTGTATAAATAACGTCAGAAAATAATAAAGTTCATCAGTTGTCGTGGCCGAGTGGTTAAGGCGATGGACTAGAAATCCATTGGGATCTTCCCGCGCAGGTTCGAATCCTGCCGACAACGAACAATAATTTTTTGAAACTAATTTTAATAATAGTTGTATTTAATTTAAATTGTACTTTTACACATTAAGCTGTATATTCAAGAATCATTAGGAAGACATTCCGTGTTGATGGTATCGATATAAATACTAGATGCGCCTGAAGTCACCACTTTAGCGGTTTTAAACTATGGTTTACACTAAAGTGATGCAACAGCGCCACCCAGTGGTTAGGTTCAATGATTTAACAAAATGGATAATGCTTTAAAAATACTAAACTAAAGAAATACTGCAGGTTTTGTATAATTTTACACATGTATTGTCATCATTTAGGAGCCTGTAAAGTACGATATATCTGGTGTTTCATTCATTTCATTTGTATGTACTGTTTCATTTCATTTCATTTTTATTTGTCCCGCTCATGGTACGCAAAACCAAATGTACAATAATTGCCAACAAAACATGTCTCTACAAACACACCATTGAGCGAAAAGGAGCAGGGAGAAGAATAACATCTTATATGACCTGCCCCTTTCTAAAAAATAAATAAATAAATACAAATAGATGGTCTTCACAGCCAAACATAACAGTATCTTAGGATACCAAGAGAAACACAAAAAATACTTATTTCCAAAGTGGGAAATAAAGTATTTTTTGTGAAACAAAGCAACAACAAAAAACAACAACACCAAAACATCACATGTATAAGGAAAAGGAAATCATTACAAAAAAATAATATAAGAAAACAATTAAATACAGAAACTGTATATGAACTTAAGAAGTTAGAGTACAAATGTGAACATGTATACAAACAACTTAATGGAAGATAAGATACACTTTAATAATCCCAAAATTTGAATTTATTTCGTTGCGGCAGCATGTCAAACAAAGTATTGCACATAATTAGAAATAAAAAAGAGTGGAAAATAAACAATCGTTCAATATAAACATCCCAGCATAGAAGATAAAACAGAACTAAAGAGTATAAATATAACATTGACCATGAAGATACAAATATATTGATTATCTGACAATTAAAACACTGTTGACGGGCTAAATTACATTAAATGAAGTCAAATGTAGAGTGAAGAACTGTATAATCAATAAAGATAATTAAAATAGAATAGAAATAATAATAAAGTGCAACAAAAAGACTAAATAAAAATGTTTACATGAAGTAAAAGTTGTATTACAAAATAATTAAAGTTGACAACAGATATACATCTTGTCTATCCCAGGTATTTTCAGCCAGTAGGGGGCAGTGATGAACCATGAATCAGAAACAGCGCAGTAACTCTGAATTTAAAGACAACTGTAGCATCAGCATCAGAGTTAGAGGAGACCTTAGACAGTTATTATTTATATAGATTCATAGAGGTAACACTTTCATGATCAATCATTATAAAACATATCATATATATTATTCTGAAATGGACCAATCTGCACAATGACTACTTTTACTGTCGCTACTTTCACTATATTTTGATGAGAATACTTTTCTACTTTTACTTGAGGAACATTTTGAATGCAGGACTTTTACTGTAACAGAGTATTCCTACACTCTGGTACTTCTACTTTTACTCAAGTACAAGATCTGAGTACTTCTACTTTTACTCAAGTACAAGATCTGAGTACTTCTATTTTCACTCAAGTACAAGATCTGAGTACTTCTACTTTTACTCAAGTACAAGATCTGAGTACTTCTACTTTTACTACAAGATCTGAGTACTTCTCCCACCTCTGACCAGAACTGTCGTTGCACTTATTTATTTAATTGTTATTTTTGTTTATTACCCTTTAGTGTTTTGATTGATTGATTGAAAAGTTTATTAACAGCTTGTATATTGGGTACAGTACAGTACAGCTCAAAACATACAATTGTTAAGGGGATGCAGACCAGAGAAAGACTTTCGTCTTGTTTACATCAGGGTCCCCCATTTCCAATTCATCATATCATTTAAGACATATAAGACATATTAGACATACAGATGGCTTATTTACAATGTACATACAGGTGGATTTTTACATACAGATGGCTTATTTACAATTTTCATTTTAGGTTTCGTTCTAATACATCCTAACCGGACATTTAAGACATACCAAGTCTACAGATATACAGTTAGTAACAGAGTCTAAAATGCGAGTATATACATAGATGGGGGGGGGGGGGAAGCTGTCCATTGTACGACAGGTTGAGATTTGTACCATTACCGAGGCCAGTTTTGCAATGCTCTCCCCCTAAGGTGCTCTTTAAGAGAGGTTTTGAAGGTAAGTATAGTTTTACTTTCCTTTACAGTTGTGGGAAGAGCGTTCCACCTTGATGTGTAATCGCATGTCTTCTGTTGAGAGCCTCTGTGTCGCATGTCTTCTGTTGAGAGCCTCCGTGTCGCATGTCTTCTGTTGAGAGCCTCCGTGTCGCATGTCTCAAAAGACTGCAATACTTTTATATGTATTTAACAATTCCTTTTGAATTGTGTCAGTAACAGAGCAGATGAGTGGAGTCAGTGGAGCGGACTGAAACACACTCAGATCAGCTGGAGGCGGGACGGGAGTCAATGGGTCTCAGCGTCAGAATGTGGAGCAGACGGAGCAGCAGACCGAGGGTAACATGAAGATCTGAGTGAACCCCTTCAGGCTCTGAGAGAGACTCCCTCCTCTTCATCACTCATCTTCATCATCCTCTGCACCTCGACACACACTGAGGATACGTTTCATATCCTAATGTACTGTACTGTATTTTCTTCAAGTTTGTATCTTCTTGGTCGAATGCACTTATTGTAAGTCGCTTTGGATAAAAGCGTCAGCTAAATGCAATGTAATGTAATGTTGACATGTGGCCTCATGTGTGTGTAGTTACTCAGTGTCTGACTCACTGTCTGGTAGACCCCCCCCCCAAACACACACACACACACACACACACACACACACACACACACACACACACACACACACACACACACACACACACACACACACACACACACACACACACACACACACACACACACACACACACACACACACACACACACACACACACACACACACACACACACGCTCTAAGACCCCTTGCTGTGAAATACAAATGATGTGCAGTATATATATATATGCCGTTAATAGCTGTGCAATTTATACCTGGATTCTATTTCTCAAAACTGTAACAGATGGATAGATAGATACTTTATTGATCCCAATTGGGGAAATGTGTGTGTTGCAGCAGCATAAAAAAAACAACGCAATAAGAAACTAGAAATAAACAACCCAAAATATTTCTGAAATAGAAATAAAATAGCATTAAAAAGTAAAAATAAATAAATATATATACATGAGGAAATAAAAATGTCCAGTAACAAATACAATACATATATATATCTATATCTATCCTGCACAAATATAATGCAGGATATAAGCTGTCTTTGGCTCTTTTATGCTGTTAAAAAATGTAAATGTCCACTCTGTGGGAAGAATAAAGTTATGCTGACTCTGACTCACTGCTGGTGTCTGCGAGATTTATTTTTTAAAATATTTATGCAACACCAATCTACTGCTGATGATATTTAGATGATGGGAGGTAAACACACACAAGCAACATCATTACACCGTGTCTGGATGGGGAACATCATCGAAGGCTAAGAGGTCAAAAAGGACTTTGAAATGAATGTTTAAACTGTTATTAAAGGGACCCTATGATTTCCCCTCTCCTGTAGTGTGTTCTGTTGGTTTTAGTGCATGTAAATGGTCTGCAAAGGCTACAATTCATACATAAACATACAGTCAAGACTCGGGGGCGGAAAAAGGTATTCAGATCAGATAACACTCATTTAAAAAGAAAATAATCAAGTAGAGTTCGTCAAAATGTGCCTTTAAAGAGTCCCTATTCTGCTTTATGTAGGTTTTAGTGCATGTCAATGGTCTACAAAAGCTAAAATACCTGTGTTCCGTCCAGAAGGAGTTTCTCTGCCACTTAAACGTTAAAATCTCTTCAGCTTGTGTTAACCACAGACCTTATTGTAGGCTCACAACCAAAAACACATTCAGAAAACCATTGACTTCCAGCCATAATTACAATCACTGGTTAAAAGACAAAAAAAAATAGTAGAGAAGTTCAAACGAAGTCTCAAGAGTCCAGGGAAATCGAAGCAGAGACGACACAAAACAAAATCTCATTTTTTAATAATTGCATTTTATTAATTGAAAAAACAAAAAAACAAATGCAAAATAAAAAAAAAGAGCCAAAAAACAAAAAAACAGGTTCATTAGGTAAGACGAGGCGAGAGACACTTAAATAAGAAGAGTTCCATGTTGGCGGGGGTAAAGGTGGAGGAGGCGGGCTGATGGAGAAGGTGTGTGTGGGGGGGGGGGGGGTAAATGTTGATTTATTATATACACTGTTTATCTGGGGGGGGGGGGGGGGGGGGGGGGGCTCAAAGTAGCAGGTCGGAGACACTGAGACACCAGAGAGAAAGGCACTATCCAGAGAGAAAACACGGTAAACACACACACACACACACTGGACCAGAAATCAACAAAGTGCTAGACAACACAAGAAGCTGATTCCTCAACTTTTAGCATCAAAGACAATCTCTCAGTCTCCTGTCTGATTGGTGATTATCCGAAGGAGCTCCGCCTCTTTGCTACGTGCAGGTATAACAAGGAGGAGACGCATGCATGTCATCAAAGTGTGTTCAATGTACACACACTCTTTTTTCTTTATTTTGAATCCCTTGCATGATGTATAGTTTGGTTCAGTTCTCCGACCGCTGCCCTCGTGTCTGCGGAGCTACATTCACTGACCCCCGGAAATCAAAATGGCTGCAATAAATACTTCTGAAAAGGCGGCTGACCCCCTTTTTTTTTTTTTTTTTTTTACACTTTGTATAATACGACAGCTCTTCTTCGCAGCATTCATGGCTCCTCTGCTGGTCGGACAGTCTCTCCTCCGGTATGCATTATAGACAAGTTCATTCAAAATGGAATTGACGACCCCTTTTACACATCATGCTGTTCCTATCCGAGAGCCCCCAGACATATTCAGAAAAACAAAAAGACGACTCAGCACTCCCCTAGAGCTACTAGGGCGTATCCAGACAGAACATAATTTACAAAAATGGAAAAAAATACAATTTGTGATGAGAGGTAAAACAGACAAACACATACAAATATATAATATATATTCTTAAAAAATGGATTCTCTCTATAGTTGATTTATTTATACAGCCGAGAGGCCGATGTACAATGCTCACGTGCCAACGATCAACCCGTCGCCCACTGTCGATTGCATCTTCTTTGTACATTTTTTTTTAAAACCATTTCTTTATTTTTTACATTTTTTTTCTTTTCTTTTAAAACAGGTTTTTTTTCTTTAAGGGGTGATTTAAAAACAACATGCGGCAAAGAAGAGAGGAACACAAAAGACAAAAGGCAGAATGTTAAGAAGTTAAGGACAGAGGACGTTTCCCCTCCGATCCATCCTCCATGTTTTCTCCTCAGGACGAGGAGGAGGAGGGTTTGATGGGATGAGATCAAAATGATGCTGTTGCTGTTGTTGTTGTTGACATGGTCTGACTGTTCTACATGTTCCTGTTGACGGGCGTGACGTAGTTGCGGGGGAACATGCCCGTCTGGCCGTGGCAGCCCCCCTTCCACCAGTTGGGGTCTGAGTTGTCGAGCACCTGGATGAAGTCTCCGCGTCTGAAGCCCAGCTCTCCTTCCTCCTGAGGGTCGAAGTCAAAGAGAGCCTGCACGTACGTGGGGTGCTGAGAGAGGAGAGAGGAGGGTTAGCTAGGATATAAGGATCATTCAGACACATGTAAAAGTTATCCTGGCTGCTTCTCTTGGTAATAAAATACATTATTACACGGCTTAGTTGTATACTTGATTCTGATTGGTCCATTCAGAACATGTGACACGTTGTTAATACAGTACTACAGACCGCTGTCAAGGACCATAACGACCGTTGCTAAGGAGGATCGAGAAAGAGAAAGGAGGTACAGATACATGAACAGAGTAATTAATGAAGACTTTATTAATTAGAGGAATATCCAGAAGCTAAAAAAGGATAAAAGTCATTAAATAAAGATATTATTATAAAAGTAAGAAGTTAAAATAAAAATGTGAGAGTAAAGGTAGAAGAAATGAAAGTAGCTCTCTGCGATATTCTTAATATTAAATGGTCTTTAAACCACCGTACCCTTCCTTCAAACGGTTTCAATTTAATTCATTTTAAATAACACAAAATCCGACCTTTTTCCGCGAGCGATAGTGACTTTTATTATTAGAAAAATAATTAAAAAATAAATTCATGTCCAAATATTTAAACACCAAAAAATAAAAAAATAAAAGTATTTATATAAATATTAGAAGTCAAATTAAGACGGCACAATAAAAAGAAAAAAATGTCCAATAAAAGATAATAAATATATGAAGTTTAAGTAAAAATGTGCAATAAAATTAAGATAAATCTAAATGATAGTAACTCTGCGATATTCTATTATACTGTTTTTCATCAATATATTACAGGTCTCAGATATATCCAGAGCCTGTCTCTGATTGGCTGAAACACCAAACAGAGCATTGCAGCATTACCCATAATCCCCTCTGTTTCAGCCCTGTTTCCAAAGTGCTGATTCTCTGTCTGTTACTTTAGATGAAAATAAGGAGCCCCTCCCCACGCCCCTCTGAGAGATATTTGGTTACAAAGAACTCAATGGTGCTCTAGGAGGAGATTCAGGTGATAAGGTGGGGGGGGGGGGGGGGGTTACCTTGGTTTCTGATTGGCTAATGGTTACACAAGACAAAACATCGTTATGACATCATAAAGTGGCCAAAATCTGATCAACTCATTTTCAGACAGGTTTTTATAAAAATGGATCAGGACAAAAAGAGAGAGAATCTTTGTTCCTGAAACTTTCAGAGTCTCTTTCCACAGAGGGGACACATGGTTATGTAGAAGAGACATGAAGAAGAGGGGACACATGTTGATGAAGAAGGGACATGAAGAAGAGGGGACACATGTTGATGAAGAAGAGACATGAAGAAGAGGGGACACATGTTGATGTAGAAGAGACATGAAGAAGAGGAGACACATGTTGATGTAGAAGAGACATGAAGAAGAGGGGACACATGTTGATGTAGAAGAGACATGAAGAAGAGGGGACACATGTTGATGTAGAAGAGACATGAAGAAGAGGAGACACATGTTGATGTAGAAGAGACATGAAGAAGAGGGGACACATGTTGATGTAGAAGAGACATGAAGAAGAGGGGACACATGTTGATGTAGAAGAGACATGAAGAAGAGGGGACACATGTTGATGTAGAAGAGACATGAAGAAGAGGGGACACATGTTGATGTAGAAGAGACGTGAAGAAGAGGGGACACATGTTGATGTAGAAGAGACATGGAGAAGTGGATTTTGCATAATACGTTACGTAAATTCTAAAGAAACCCACCTTCAAACAGGTCATTCAAACTCACTCTACTCTGTCTCTCCGTCTCTCTAACCTCTGTGGTTTCTCACTTCCTCTCCTCTTCCTCTCCTCTCCTCTTCCCCTTCAGCTCACAGAAAACCAGCTTCACAGCCGCTGACTTCCTGTGTCCAAATTTCAAGAGAAATCTGCACCACTGTTCCTCTTGATGTGTGTTTTTTAAAAAAGGTGACAAAGTGTACTCGCTGTGAGCTCTTCAGCGTAGCCTCACTGCTGCCGCTTACTCCTCAAACTCAGAGATGAATTCTGATTTGAGACTCAATTTGTTTTATTATAGAAAAGAGAGACGGCGAGTTACATCCTCAGCTTTCCTCCAAACTGCTGAACTAAGAAAACAGACCTTCTTATTAATGACAGAATGCTAGAGTGATGTAGGTTTTAACGGTAAATAGATGAGAGCAACGCTAACGTCACCTTCGGAGGGAAACAAAGCTTCGGTGCAAAGTGGAAAGCTGTAGTTTAATGAAGCCAAAAAGCTGCTGTGTCGTGTATTGCACCTCAAACATTAAATATATCCACAGTTACGTGTCTCTGTACTTCCTCTAAGAAAGAAGGACAGTACAACTAGAGCTCTGTGGCTTCAGAATATTCACAGAGACCCTAGGTGCTATCATTAGTTAGCTCGTTAAACCCCCTGTTTAATATGTTGACGTTAGCAATATATTTATAGTTTACAGTAACCTAAGTTGGACAGACTATTAAAAACAGCTACATAATGTGGCTTGATGACAGAAAAAGTGACAGATGTCCTTTAAAAACTACCTGGAGATTCAATGAGGTAGATAAACATGTCGGGGTATCACACCTCGTCCACCGGCAGAATGAATGGACATCGATCGCCTATTCATTCAGATTTAACCAGATATCCAGCCAGATTTCAAACGATTTAATGTAATTGTTTGCCTGACTGGCCATTAGCCGCTTTCACACCAAGTACTTTGCCGCACTTAGTTCCCAGCACTTAGTTCCCAGCACTTAGTTCCCGGCACTTAGTTCCCGGCACTTAGTTCCCGGCACTTAGTTCCCCCATGGAACGAAGAGCAGATCGCGTTCACACCGGAATAAGTCCCTGAGGGAGGATTAGGCAAATGAAGCCGCTGACGTCACTTCTTCTTCTTCTGCTTTGGGTTTACTGGCAGGCCGCAAACAACTTCACGGCGTATACTGCCACCCGGAGTCCCCGGACGGAAGTCCCCGGAGTTGGGGACTGGCTTCAGTAGAAGCTGCTGGGACTCCCAGCAGCTTCTACTGAAGCCAGTCCCCGGAGTTGGGGACTGGCTTCAGTAGAAGCTGCTGGGAGTCCCAGCAGCTTCTACTGAAGCCTTCAGAGTAAATCGCCAGAACGCCGACACCTCCTCATCTCCACCGCTCCCATGTTTTCTTTTGTGTTGCCATAAGTTATTCTCTCTCCGTTGGTGCGCTGGGCTAATGCTAATGCTAATAATGCTAATGCCAGCAAATACAATGGCGGCTTCAAAAAACTTTTCCGAGTTGTACGGGTGTGGTTTGCAATTCGCCCAACCAATCAGAAATTGTTACTTTCTTCTCCCCAGGAAAGTCCCACCTCTCCAGCAGGGACTAAAAAGGGGGGACAAGTTCTCTGAACTAAGTTCTCTTTTTGGTGTGAACGCAAAATCCCAGGAACTAACGGAACTAAACGGGAAAAGTACTCCAGTGTGAAAGCGCCCTTTGTAATCGGGCTCCTTGTAGATAGAAAAATCAGAAGTTGTATTTACCGCCGTTCAAATGACAGTGTTTTCCCCCAAAAAGGAGCGTGGCCCTAGCTCTCATGTATAAATAATAATAATAATAACAATGACTTAGATTTATATAGCGCCTTTCAGGGGACCCAAGGTCGCTTTAGAGCCAAAACAGGAGTAAAAAAAACAAACAAAAAAAACTGTCACTTATAAACTAAGTCACTATAAAGCACTTTTAGGGCAAATTATTGCAAAATATGATTGCTGAAGTCTAGATATAACTTACGTTTTTAGATTCTCGGTTTAGCATTTAATGGGATAATTGAAAAAGACATTTGACCAATTGGTTGTGAGCAGTGTGAGTTTGAACTAATAGAGAACAACACTGTGGGTTTGAGAAGCAGTTACTGTTTCCTTTCTGATATTAGTTGTATCTCAAGTGATTCTCGCTGTGACAAAGAAAGGGTTTGGCTGCTGATAGTGAAGTAAGTCAATAATCCTACTGGTTATTTACTTTGTGGGATTTTAGTTTTAGGAGTCGTTCTCACCTGGGGAGCCTGCTCGATGTCTCGCAGGAAGATTTGTTGGTTGCGAGAGACCGAGGTGGAGCGATGATAATCCACCAGCTCGTTGAGAGAGTTAAACTTCACCACCCACAGGAAGTACTTCCCCGCTCCGTCACGGAGAACCTTGAAGTGCTGGACGTCGTTTCCAAACCTGCAGGAGGAACAGAGAGGAAACGCATCATCAGCTCAAGTTCAATTTCTGACAGGAATGAGTCCTAAACTCCAGAAGTAAGGCAGCATTTAAGCACGTCTTGTTCCCTCGTCTGGAAGTTTTTTCTGAATGTGCTTCTGGCTATCCTGAAATAAAGTCTGTGGTTAACACAAGCTGAAGAGATTTTTTACATTTTGTTCCTGTCATAAAATACCCCACTGGTGAATTTAAAAACAAGTGTCTAAATGAGACGACTACACGTCATCACGCCCAACATTAGCCTCCTTTAGCTAAGCGGTGGTGACGTGAGGTCATGTGACCGTGCTGTAGTTCCTTTATAGCCCAACATTAGCCGCCTTTAGCTTAGCGGTGGTGACGTGAAGTCATGTGACCGTGCTGTAGTTCCTTTATAGCCCAGCATTAGCCTCCTTTAGCTTAGCAGTGGTGATGTGAAGTCATGTGACCGTGCTGTAGTTCCTTTATAGCCCAACATCCAAAACCACATGGAAAAATCCCATTGACTTTTTGTGGAGGGAACCATGGAGATGCTGCCTTCAGGGTCAGACAACAAAACAACGTCATCACTGCACCTCTCTTTAGTCATCAAAGATTTGAATAACAGGAAGTGGATCACTCAGACGTTAATCTTGCTTAACAAATGGACGACACATGTCTGATAAGTGAGATCTCCAGACTTACTTCTCCAACTTCAAAAACAACAGTTTGTTTCACCCTCTCTTTTCTTGGTACAGCATGTTATATTATTAGTAAGTGTCTTAACATTTGAAAGAGGAAGCGTTATTTTTTTATCCTCACTGTCTCAGTCTGTTTCTCACTTCCTGCACTTCTATCATCCGGTAATCTCTTTTAATAATCCCCTACAGACAGCTGCAGTTTGAGGCAGCTAAAGGCATTGTTTCGTAGAGTTTTAATGAGAATTAGGGCTGCAAAAATAACCAACATTTTATTAAAATCGCAATATAGACTAGTGCATTAATTATTTAAAAAATGATCATCCCTCCAATATCGCAAACCATATTGCAATTGAAACATCAGTCAAAAATAATCGCAGATCGTGCAGCCCTCACACACACACCAGGTGTAGCCGAGTTCACCAATGATAATGATCCTCACACACACACTCCCTTTTTTGTTCGCAGTGTGGAGCGACTGCAGTTATTAGTCAAATGAATCGATGAGATGATATTGAACTCAGACGCTGTGACTAACAGGAATCCAGACAGTAATTATTATCCATATCTCCCACTTTACATGTGACCTGCAGAGGAAGTGAGCTGTGTGTGTGTGTGTGTGTGTGTGTGTCAGCTAAATCACTAAGTACTCATAGGGCTGAGGTCCAAAAACAACAAAAAACATAACAGGCAGAGATGGAAAATAACTACGTCCTGCACCTCAGTATAATTATGAGTAAGGCTGAATCCAAATCTAATCTAAATTGCAAAAAGCACAATATTAGGTAAAGGCTAATTATGTGAACATATCTGAATGGAGTTATTGTGGTGTTGCATATACGTATGGTTTGGATAGGCTAAATCGTATGTACGCAATACACTTAGAAGTACACAAATAATCCAAAATTGGCTCCACATTTACGAGTCACAACATGAACAAACTATTCTATGTATTAGTTCAGTAATAGTGATTATTATTCTATGTTTATTTGACTGTTTTATTATTGTTTTTTATTGACTACTGTTAATATTAAGTGTTTTTATTTATCAAAAAGCTACGTGTCACTCAGTTTAAAAGAAAGGAAGGGGGTGGTTAGTATTGTTTGTTTATGCTTAAGGTTTGTTAGCTCATGTGTTAGCTCTTGTGTTAGCTCATGTGGTAGCTCTGGTGTTAGCTCTGGTGTTAGCTCTGGTGTTAGCTCTGGTGTTAGCTCTGGTGTTAGCTCTGGTGTTAGCTCTGGTGTTAGCTCTGGTGTTAGCTCTGGTGTTAGCTCTGGTGTTAGCTCTGGTGTTAGCTCTGGTGTTAGCTCTGGTGTTAGCTCATGTGGTAGCTCTTGTGGTAGCTCTTGTGGTAGCTCTTGTGGTAGCTCTGGTGTTAGCTCTGGTGTTAGCTCTGGTGTTAGCTCATCTGTTAGCTCATCTGTTAGCTCATCTGTTAGCTCATCTGTTAGCTCTGGTGTTAGCTCTGGTGTTAGCTCTGGTGTTAGCTCATGTGTTAGCTCATGTGTTAGCACTTGTGTTAGCTCTTGTGTTAGCTCTTGTGTTAGCTCATGTGTTAGCTCATGTGTTAGCTCATGTGTTAGCTCATGTGTTAGCTCTTGTGTTAGCTCTGGTGTTAGCTCTGGTGTTAGCTCTGGTGTTAGCTCTGGTGTTAGCTCTGGTGTTAGCTCTGGTGTTAGCTCTGGTGTTAGCTCTGGTGTTAGCTCTTGTGTTAGCTCTTGTGTTAGCTCTTGTGTTAGCTCTGGTGTTAGCTCTGGTGTTAGCTCTGGTGTTAGCTCTTGTGTTAGCTCTTGTGTTAGCTCTGGTGTTAGCTCTGGTGTTAGCTCTGGTGTTAGCTCTGGTGTTAGCTCTGGTGTTAGCTCTGGTGTTAGCTCTGGTGTTAGCTCTTGTGTTAGCACTTGTGTTAGCTCATGTGTATGTAAAGTGCTCTTGCTCTATAAATGAAGTTTAATTTGATAAAAAATAAATAAATTTTTCTGATAGAGCTTTTACTTGTAATAGAGTCATTTAAACTAATGGTTTTAGTATGTTAACTTAAAGTATGTGAGTTGCTCTTCCCTCCCCGACAGCAGAGGGCAGCACAGAGTCTCTCAGGAAAAAGGAAGCTCTGTGACGATGAGTCAGAAACACCAAGTATGGAAACACATGAACCATCTCTGGTGAGGAGACTGCCCACTGAGGTAAGCATAGAGGAACATCGTATTTATAGAAAACAGCACGTGTGTGTGTGTCTGTGTGTGTGTGTCTGTGTATATGTACATCCTTACAAATGCATCAAAATGTGCATAAAGCATGTTTTTATTCACGCAAACAACCTGCTGTCTGTGTGTGTGTGCGTGTAGCCTGGGAGGTTAGTGTGAACTGTTAATGACAGGCGGGTGTGAGAGAGAGAGAGAGAGAGAGAGAGAGAGAGAGAGAGAGAGAGAGAGAGAGAGAGAGAGAGAGAGAGAGTGAGAGTGTGTGTGTGTGTGTGTGTGTGTGTGTGAGTGTGTGTGTGAGTGTGTGTGTGTGTTCCTCACTTCACAGAGAGAGAGAAGTCTCCCGGTGCGCTCTCGCTCTCTCTGATGAGGAAGGCCCCGTCGTGCCTCTGTTTGTTCAGCATCTCTTCTGCTTTGGCTCGAGGGATCTTCCCGAAAAACCACCTGGAGGATGTGTGTGGGGGGGGGGGGGGGGGGGGGGGGAGAAAACAGGTACAGGTGAACGTCTGATAAAGCATCTGATAGGCTGACACAAAGCAGACCCCTTTCATCTCCCTCAGACTGGATATATGCT
Source organism: Trematomus bernacchii (assembly GCF_902827165.1). Lineage (NCBI taxonomy): Eukaryota > Metazoa > Chordata > Actinopteri > Perciformes > Nototheniidae > Trematomus > Trematomus bernacchii. The sequence continues at coordinate 2,853,387 of NW_022987581.1, read as the reverse complement.
ATTAAAACATAACAGAATACTGTCCTTCTAAAAATAAAATGAATTTCTTAAAAACTTGTGAGTTTTAATATTATTTACGTGGGGGCTTCAAACGAGCCCGGTGGGTTTTCTGTCTCTTCATCAACTGTTATGTTTGTGAACTTTTAAAAACTAAAATGTATTTATTTCATGTTTACTAAATGCCTTTACAGTCTCTAGGATATGTCAATGATTAGCAACGACATTGATTTTATTACAGCTTAAGTTATCGATAAATAAAATTAAAAAAACAGAAATGTCCCGAATGAGGCACAAGAGTTAACTCTGTGTGTCTGTCCAGTTGTAGTTCATGATTTAGCATATATCTATTTACATGTTTATAGACTTCGTGCACTACTTTGTATTTTATTATACATACTTTGTATTTTATTATACATGTTGCATCGTTGGAGGAGCTCAGGTCAGAAGAATTGCATTGCCATTTCTACACTGAAGCTTTGTGCATATGACAATAAAACCTTTGAATTTGAATATTATATTAGCATGATCCTATATTTAGAATCTGATTCCACTTGAGGGTGTGTGGCAGTGAAAGCAGCGTGGCCAGTAGGTTATGAATGACTCACGAAAATCACACACACACACACACACACACTTAGATGAACTACTGGATTTTGCATTATGACTTTTTTTTTTTTAGGTGGATTTTTGAAATATGAGGACAGACATCAAAGCTTCATTCAGAAACCTTAATGGGAGTTTTGAATATTAATAAAAATGACCTTCAGTTTGCCCACAGTTCACACCAGGAAGTGATAATAAAGTTACACCAGCATCGGCCGGTTCCTATGGAGCTGGACTTTCATCCGTACTTCAGGAAATAGATTACTCATTATCTCATAATCGCGACGAAGCCAGAACAAAAAACAAATTTGATGTCCCTAAAATTCAAATGAGCACCAGGGAGCATCTGTGTTTCAACGTATACGAATGTAGAAGCAGAATGACATTTAATACGTTGTTTTTTTGTTTTTTTAAAGGTCCCCTATTATACTGTCTTTCATCAATATATCACAGGTCTCAGATATATCCAGAGCCTGTCTCTGATTGGCTGAAACACCAAACAGATCATTGCAGCATTACCCATAATCCCCTCTGTTTCAGCCCTGTTTCCAAAGTGCTGATTCTCTGTCTGTTACTTTAGATGAAAATAAGGAGCCCCTCCCCACGCCCCTCTGAGAGAGATTTGGTTACAAAGAACTCAATGGTGCTCTAGGAGGAGATTCGGGTGATAAGGGGGGGGGGGGTTACCTTGGTTGCTGATTGGCTAATGGTTACACAAGACAAAACATCCGTTATGACATCATAAAGTGGCCAAAATCTGATCAACTCATTTTCAGACAGGTTTTTATAAAAATGGATCAGGACAAAAAGAGAGAGAATCTTTGTTCCTGAAACTTTCAGAGTCTCTTTCCACAGAGGGGACACATGTTGATGTAGAAGAGACATGAAGAAGAGGGGACACATGTTGATGAAGAAGAGACATGAAGAAGAGGGGACACATGTTGATGTAGAAGAGACATGAAGAAGAGGGGACACATGTTGATGTAGAAGAGACATGAAGAAGAGGGGACACATGTTGATGTAGAAGAGACATGAAGAAGAGGGTACACATGTTGATGTAGAAGAGACATGAAGAAGAGGGGACACATGTTGATGTAGAAGAGACATGAAGAAGAGGGGACACATGTTGATGTAGAAGAGACATGAAGAAGAGGGGACACATGTTGATGGAGAAGAGACATGAAGAAGAGGGGACACATGTTGATGTAGAAGAGACATGAAGAAGAGGGGACACATGTTGATGTAGAAGAGACATGAAGAAGAGGGGACACATGTTGATGAAGAAGAGACATGAAGAAGAGGGGACACATGTTGATGTAGAAGAGACATGAAGAAGAGGATTTTGCACAATAGGTGACCTTTAAGGCAGACAGGGGTATATCACTTCTTAGTGGCATATGTTGTCTGTTGCATTCATGCTGCAAATATGGAAACGTTGAGAGAAATCCCTGACGGAGGGAGTAAGTGATGGAGATGGAGAGAGAGAGAGAGAGAGGGGGGGGGGGGGGGGAGATGGACCCAGTAAAAGCTCTTTACTGCTGTAAATTATTCAAAAGAACAGTCATCCAAAAACATGAAATGTCGGTTCCTTTACACGCAGGTGAAAATCCATAATGAAGTGATTCGCTTTGCATGAACACTGTCTCTTTCCTTGTTTGATAAAAGTGATATCGGAGCAATTAGTGACGCCTAGGAAGCAGCTGAGGACATTTACAGATCGTCCGTTATAACCCGAGGAAAAATGGTTTCAGAAATCAGGGTGGATTGTAATTTAAACGGCTGTCTCACCGTCCGAAGTTACACAATGCTATGGAGACAGTGTGAATATCCTTTGCTTCCAAAAACAATCAATGATAAAAACGTTGTCAATAAACATAACGGAATCAGCATTAAATATGGGATTTAGGAATAGGAATATATTACAATACAATAAAAATAACACCATAAAACGCATGCATTGGTAACACACCATTATAAAGTGTCATTTTAAGTGTTTAAACAGTATAAAATGTTGTTTGATTATGTATACTTACACACTCATCCTTATTATAGAAACAAATTATTTGGAGGGCAGCTATGATTGTACTTTTTAAAACGCTTCTGCACAGAGTCTAGATATTTCTTTATAAACTCTAGTTGAAATTGACAAAACGATCCAGGATTTCCGATGCCACCCTAATCGTTAAGAGCCTCTCCCACAATTATTGAAAGCATCCATGCTTCATGCTGCTCCACCACTCTAATCCTCAGACTATTAGCCACAAAAACACAATTACTGTGCAGCAGGGATCTGTTTACAAACAGAAAAGACACCATACTGTATTTTGTCTCGCAGTGTGAGGGGCTTTCAGCTGTCACCACACTGACCACTTCATCACTGTGACCACAGCCTTTTTCTCTCAGTAAATCTATATATTCTACCCGGAAACAAGGTGATTAACTATTGCACAAAAATCGAATCCCCACAGGATGTTGCATCAGAGTAGCATTTATTATTCCATAGCAGAAAGACAGGTCTGGAATAGGGATGGGAACGATTAGTCGAATATTCGAATATACATTTGCTTCCAAATTCCCATCCCTAGTCTGGAATAGATGTACGTTGGCGATTCACGTGTACCTATTTGCGGTTTCCATTAGGAAAGTGGTGAAAGTGATCGCAGACGCAAACAGAAGATCGTCTGGTTGTTGGATGCCGTTTAGTTTGATGTTTATTGAAGCGGTTGTACCATAACAGGTTTAGATTCTGCAGGTGAGTTGTTCAGTTTAGCTGTGTGCATGTGCTGCGTCTAGTAAGAACGGTATATTCTCGCCCGGTCACCAAGGACCCTATTTATACACACTATTTCTGCAGCTAATCCCCGCGACCAGGTGATACAAATCATATTGCATGATAGATCTAAAAATCATAATATGCCAACAATCAACATAAATAGCTCCAACAAGAGAGGTGCAGGAATGATTCCTTAACTGTGACGTGAAGTCATGTGACCGTGCTGTAGTTCCTTTATAGCCCAACATTAGCCACCTTTAGCTTAGCGGTGGTGACGTGAAGTCATGTGACCGTGCTGTAGTTCCTTTATAGCCCAACATTAGCCACCTTTAGCTTAGCGGTGGTGACGTGAAGTCATGTGACCGTGCTGTAGTTCCTTTATAGCCCAACATTAGCCACCTTTAGCTTAGCGGTGGTGACGTGAAGTCATGTGACTGTGCTGTAGTTCCTTTATAGCCCAACATTAGCCACCTTTAGCTTAGCGGTGGTGACGTGAAGTCATGTGACTGTGCTGTAGTTCCTTTATAGCCTAATGTTAGCTTTTCACTTCATGAAAATTGAAACAAATGGTCATAAACGTTTGTTTGCCACAGTGATAATGTTTTGCAATTTCCTAAAATCCAATTGTAAAATTCCATTTGCTTTTGTGGAGGGAACCCTTGTGATGCGGGTCGGCCTACAAAAAAGCACCAAATATATTACAGTCATAGCCTGTTACTAGTTGCATGAAGCAGATGCATGGTCATCTTTTCTTCACGTCCCAGGATGTGGTAACACTTTCACCCGGAGCCCATTAAGGCGAGCACCATGAGACAATGGACGGCCGCTTGCTCACTGCAGTCTGTGATTTGTGGTTCTTCTGGGATCCAGCCTTAGTGCTAACTTGGCCCGCTGGATATTTCACAATAAGAGCCACACAGAAATATGTGCAGGTATTGAAAGGTTTGAGCTTCCATTAGCAGACCACAATAAGGCTTCTGCTTATTCTGTGGAAAATCTGCTTCCACGTTAACATGCACAAAATAGAGTGGTGCAGAAATAAGTCCTAAAACCTGGAAATGAGTCAGCGCTTAGCACTTACAGGTTGTCTCTGAAGTGAATGGCTTTCTGAACGTGTTATTAGATTTTAGCCCGAAATAAGGTCTGTGGTTAACAAAGGGTCTAAATGAGACGACTAAACGTCATCACGTCCAACATTAGCCATCTTTAGCTTAGCGGTAGTGGCGTGAAGTCATGTGACCGTGCTGTAGTTCCTTTATAGCCCAACATTAGCCTCCTTTAGCTTAGCGGTGGTGACGTGAAGTCATGTGACCGTGCTGTAGTTCCTTTATAGCCTAACATTAGCCGCCTTTAGCTTAGCGGTGGTGACGTGAAGTCATGTGACCGTGCTGTAGTTCCTTTATAGCCCAACATTAGCCGCCTTTAGCTTAGCGGTAGTGGCGTGAAGTCATGTGACCGTGCTGTAGTTCCTTTATAGCCCAACATTAGCCTCCTTTAGCTTAGCGGTGGTGACGTGAAGTCATGTGACCGTGCTGTAGTTCCTTTATAGCCTAACATTAGCCGCCTTTAGCTTAGCGGTGGTGACGTGAAGTCATGTGACCGTGCTGTAGTTCCTTTATAGCCCAACATTAGCCGCCTTTAGCTTAGCGGTAGTGGCGTGAAGTCATGTGACCGTGCTGTAGTTCCTTTATAGCCCAACATTAGCCTCCTTTAGCTTAGCGGTGGTGACGTGAAGTCATGTGACCGTGCTGTAGTTCCTTTATAGCCTAACATTAGCCGCCTTTAGCTTAGCGGTGGTGACGTGAAGTCATGTGACCGTGCTGTAGTTCCTTTATAGCCCAACATTAGCCGCCTTTAGCTTAGCGGTAGTGGCGTGAAGTCATGTGACCGTGCTGTAGTTCCTTTATAGCCCAACATTAGCCTCCTTTAGCTTAGCGGTGGTGGCGTGAAGTCATGTGACCGTGCTGTAGTTCCTTTATAGCCTAACGTTAGCTTTTAACTTCAAAATCATAGAGTGCTGTTAACTTGTGGAGAATATCTTGCTGAAAAAAACATAAATCATCCTCACTGCACCACTCTAAGGATGTTTTGGGGTTAAAGCAAAGGATTGTGGGACTTTCTACTACTACTACAAAATGGAAAGAGACAAGCAGTTGTTGCTAGGGGAACACACACAGTCAATGACCTTATTATGAGTTGAAAAAATATATTCTACACATTCAAACTGACACCCTGCTGTGAAGCCCAGAAGATCTTCTGTTGGTTAGAAATGCCAGGTCGTTCTCATGCAGTCTGAGAAATGGCACAGCCTTTCCTGCTCTCTTTGATGTGGTTGTGATGATAGACAGGAAGTAAAACTATCCCTGACCCCCTGGTGAGAGGGAAATATTAATCATCATTAAATGGAAAAAGGGCAGTGATATCTGCTGGCACAAATCTTCCATGATGTTTGATGACGAAATTGTTTGGGATAGGCTAACATTTAAATATTCCACTGTTGTCAAATCATATTAAATTAAATTCGCTAGCTCTCACAGACTTTGAGACAGACTCGGACAGAGGGAAGTCAGTATGTTGTTTTTGTAATTTTAAATGAAAATAAGTTTACTTTTACAGACGGTCAAGACCCGAAAATAATCGGAATCGAAAATCAGAACCGGAATCGTTATAATTAAAACGATATCAAACCGTATTGTCATGTCATGAAGTCTATTAATGTGGGTTGTATAGAAATATGATTTGTTAAAAAAAGCAAGTCATTTTTATAACGATACGATCATTTTAACATTCTGTATCTAATACATATTTTTTAGCTGAATGCTATTGACATTTTTCAGTACTTTACCTTAATTATTTATAATACTGCTACTTATTTATTACTGTATGTAACTTCTTTGATTTGATTTGATTAACCCACATGTGTCAAACTCAAGGCCCGGGGGCCAAATCAGGCCCTTGGTGGATTTAATTTCGGCCCACAGGATCATTTCTAATTACTATTAGATCTGGCCCTCCGGTATACTGCACGCACACCTTCACTCAATCCTGAGGGTCTCCTCAGCTCAGAGCCTGACCCCAAACATTGATGAACTTGCACCCAAGATGAGATGCCAAGTATCTGGCTTGAACTAGCATCACAGAGCAGCACACTGAGTTTACATGGATGTTTCCTTCTGCACTTTTTCTCTCACGACAACAGGGCATGTTTGGTTTTCTCTTTGAGGGAAATAGTTTTTTTAAAGCTGTTGTTGGCCTGTGGAAAAATAAGAAATGAATGCAACTAATTATTTAATGTTTAATGTTGTTTTTATAGGCAATAATGTAAGCTTTGTTAGTTCCAGGTTTAATATGTGCAATAAATTCATTTCAATACGTTTTGCAATAAACATTGAACCAGTCCGGCCCTCGACTAGCACCCATTTGAGTTAGACACCCCTGGATTAACCTGTGCTTGACTTTTTATTTAATATGTTAAGCCTACTCATTATATTTAGCCTTTTATATAAACTGTAAATGTTCCCGCTGTGCGACAAATAAAGGATTTCTCATTCTTTATGTGTATTATTTAGTAGAAAAACCTAGCAAGCATCAATGAGTTGGAACATAGCAACCTCTAGTAGTCATTAAAGACTAAGTGTTACAGATTAATATTGATTCCCCATAACCGTAATAAAGACCGCCAGCCTTTGAGTATTGTCGTTACACCGACACAAAGGCAATAAAGACAATAAAGCAAGTAGTAAAGAAATAGACCGCCATGATGACATCCCCCATTGCAAAAAAATAAAAGAGGTACATCTGATCGCACCGGAGCCATAATGCAATAAGGTCAATATTCAATTAAGCGTAAGAGGCCTGCAGCGCATTAATGAAGAGAGAATCTGGCACTGAGCGCAGGTCCAGAGGTAATGTCCACTAATGATCCACTGAAGTGCTCTCACACACGAGAGAGAGAGAGAGAGAGAGAGAGAGAGAGAGAGAGAGAGAGAGAGAGAGAGAGAGAGTAGAGAGAGAGAAGAGAGAGAGAGAGAAGAGGAGAGAGAGAGAGAGAGAGAGAGAGAGAGAGAGAGAGAGAGAGAGAGAGAGAGAGAGAGAGAGAGAGAGAGAGAGAGAGAGAGAGACACACACACACACTTAAAGTGTCCGAATGCATTACAGAGGAGGTCAAGGTGAATAGAGCGATGAAAATGGGGCGCTGGATTTATGACACGAGACAGAAGGCATTTTTTTAGGCAATAGCATAGGTCTCAGATATATAAATATATATAAAAAACATGTCTATGAAGTGTTTTGCTCAAAATACCAAACAGATCACCCATTCTAGCCATGCCTCATATCCCTCTATTTCACTTCCTGTTTCAAAAGTGCTGATTTTATGTATAAAGCTTAAAAAAAACAAAAAAACATTGATAAAATAAAAAAGGAGGGGTCTGAGCTCATGCGGGACCCGGCAGCTACTGTCTAAACTAAATACTGCCGTGATGAAACGCCATATCATGGATTATCAAGGATTATCTCTGAAACAGTATGGAGCTCAAAGGCTTTCTCTCTTGCCGGTTATACCACAAGGTGAGTTCCTTTTTATTTCCTGCTTCTTCACACACATGCTCTCCAGTACAGGTTAGCTCTGAGTGTTAGCGATGCTAATGTAAACACCGACCATATTACGTCCAAAACAGTCGGGCATTGTTTCTGATAGCAACGTTTCTGATAGGGCCGTGGGTCCACATTTCAGATATTACGTCATATCGGACGCAAATCTGGATCAGCTCCGTTGTTCCCCCGTTTTTAGAGATTTGGGTACGGAGGAAAAGAGAGAGGGTTTTATTTTCTTACGCTGCGTGAGTTGCGTGAGTTCCCTGACACACCGGGGACACATATTTATGTAGAGAAGACATCAAAAAGTGCATTTTGCATGATAGGTCCCCTTTAAGTATTTTACTAATCTTGATATATGTATATATTTTTTTATATATCACACTAACTTTGAGCACAAATTCTTAAAAATAACTTTAACAAGAGTGTCTTTAGAGGCTAAAACTGTATTTAAAAAAAAAAATGATAAGTTATATTTAATAGCATTAAATTACCATCCATTCCATTCACTTTTTTAAATAGTAAATATACAGAAATATTTGTGTTTATGCATATGAAGGGTAAAAGAAAATGAACAATATTATTTTACAAAATTCGTTATTGTGTCTTGTGTCCCCTTTGAATTTTGTTCTGTAAAAAAAAAAAAAAAGTTTTAAAAAGTAACGTTATGTATCAGACGGCAGAGACAGCTTTGTTTTTACGGAGCTCCGACGCCACGTCTGCGGCGCCATCTTGTATACGGGCGTCATGTTCTCGAGATATATCTTATAAACAAGATCAGAGACACAGTACTCATACTATATCTCTCTAGAAAAACCCCTGTACAGTATATAGCACATATTCTCATTAAGGTACACAATTAAAAACGTGTTATAATACTTACGGATGGGCTTTCATCTCTATGTAATTCTTGGGAATGAAGCCGTCTTTTCCGTTTAGCTCCGCCTTGTACCAGTTCTGATCACACTCTTCATTTAATACCTGAAGACAGAGAAAGAGTTCAGGTTAGTGCCACATATATAAAGTGTCAACAATGGGCAGCAATCAACCTCCTAAATTTAGCTCCGAGCCACTTCCTTTCATTTCCTGTCACTGCAGAACGTGCGTGTTAACAACTGCCTGGTAAATATTGAGAGATTATAGAACATCAGGCAAATAAAATCGAACAAAAACTATTTGAAACGCTTGAGAAGTTAGATTATAATTAAGAAGAGGCAATAATGAGTCTGTGTTTGACAAGAGCCTTTAGCTGTGGAGCCTCATTTAGCAGTGACGGACAGCTGTGAGGGATTCATGTCTGAAAGTGTGTGAGATAGTGCATCGGTGTGTGTCCACGATCATTTGCAAGCTCCACTTTGTCTAATTATGAGTGTTAATGTGAGCAGGGAGGAGCTGAGAGAAATTAACCTTCAGGCTGCAGCGGCTAAAAAAGGCCCATGAGTGTTGTTTCATTCTTAATTACATTTTAGATTATTTTTGTAGGCCGACCCGCATCGCAAGGGTTCCCTCCACAAAAAGCAAATGGAATTTTACAATTGGATTCTAGAAAATTGCATAACATTATCACTGTGGCAAACAAACATTTATGACCATTTGTTTCAATTTCCATGAAGTGAAAAGCTAACATTAGGCTATAAAGGAACTACAGCACGGTCACATGACTTCACGTCACCACCGCTAAGCTAACGGTGGCTAATGTTGGGCTATAAAGGAACTACAGCACGGTCACATGACTTCACGTCACCACCGCTAAGCTAAAGGAGGCTAATGTTGGGCTATAAAGGAACTAAAGCACGGTCACATGACTTCAGGTCACCACCGCTAAGCTAAAGGTGGCTAAAGTTGGGCTATAAAGGAACTAAAGCACGGTCACATGACTTCACGTCACCACCGCTAAGCTAAAGGAGGCTAATGTTGGGCTATAAAGGAACTAAAGCACGGTCACATGACTTCACGTCACCACCGCTAAGCTAAAGGTGGCTAATGTTGGGCTATAAAGGAACTACAGCACGGTCACATGACTTCACGTCACCACCGCTAAGCTAAAGGAGGCTAATGTTGGGCTATAAAGGAACTACAGCACGGTCACATGACTTCACGTCACCACCGCTAAGCTAACGGTGGCTAATGTTGGGCTATAAAGGAACTACAGCACGGTCACATGACTTCACGTCACCACCGCTAAGCTAAAGGAGGCTAATGTTGAGCTATAAAGGAACTACAGCACGGTCACATGACTTCACGTCACCACTGCTAAGCGAAATGTGTGCAGTGTAACTTGATGCGCTGACCAACAAATAATTGGTTATAACTTGTTGAAACAGTGTGAATCTGTGAATATCATGAAGTGTGTTTGCACGCTATCCGGAGCACTCACACAAATACAGACATGTGAAAATATGTCAACCTTCACCGGTTGTTGGGCTGACGGTTGAATATTGGAGAATATTGGATTTCAACATTGCATTGCCCAACCCTTATCTAGACCTTTACACATTTCAGAGGAAAACTGAGCAACACCGAGACAGTCATGCATTCTCCATCCGAATGACTTTGCAAAACTCACACTCAAAGCCAATAAGAGCCCAACTTCTGACCAACAAATACCAGCCTTAAAACGAACAGAACAGAAACAGGATGTGGAACACGTGTCACAAAAAAACCCAGCTGTCATGTATTCTTTCATCAGCTTGAAAAAAAGGACATTAATCTCCCCGCTCTCCTCCACTCAGTCAGACAGAGCCTGAAGGGTGACTCACTTTAACTCAGGTTGGTTAAAAGCAATTCCATTCACCTTCTTTGATCGCAACTCATCTGCATAATTCAAAGGAAACAAAAGAAATTGTCTGAGGCATGCATGCGATCCTTAAGGCAGAATTACTGAGTTTTTGCAGACAGAAATGTCTCGTTGAATTCAAAACGAAACACATTTTTCTTCTTCCTCTCCTCTCACATTCATAATTCCCCACTAACCCAGCCCAGGACAGCTGTCCAGTTTGGCCCCGCTGCAGTGTGAGTGTCCGGGGTGCATTTGCTCCAGTGAGCCTGCAGAATGCCAGCTGTCACACACCACCCCACCCCCAGCTGCTAACCCAGCACAAGACCAGCATTACCGGATCAAGGAGTGGCCGCGGACCAAAAACATAAGCAGGTTGAAATAATCAGGAGGTGGGGGGGGGGGGGGGGGGGGTGTAAGTGTAACACAGTGGACTTAAAGGGATGGAGAGTGTGTTTAGGGGCTGTAACTGTAAATGTACCCGCTGCGGGACGAATTTCAAGATTTTCAAGGTTTTTATTGTCGTTTGTACATAGCTACAGTGGGTCTGTTGATCGTGGCTCCTCCAACAGTGCAACACAATAAAACAGATAAAATAGTGCAAGTAAATACAATAAAACAGAATATAAATAGTGCAAGAAGAGTCTATATACAAGTAATTGGGATATGATATATTAATTTGTAAGTTGCAAACAGATGAATGTTATTTCAAAAGAATAAACGCTCTATGAACACACTTAAAGAAATCCTGACTGATGCTGAAGTCAATGTGGCAGTGTCAGAGCCAAGCCTCACACAAAGAGCCTGAGCCTCGGGGTGTGTGTGTGTGTGTGTGTGTGTGTGTGTGTGTGTGTGTGTGTGTGTGTGTGTGTGTGTGTGTGTGGACACACCAAACAGACCTTGAAGAGCTCGCTGCTACAAAGACACACTGATCTAACACTGTGAGGCTTTCAGGCCGGCGGACACACAGCTCTCTGCTCACATTTGCTCCGGCATTGTCAGCTTGTGGTCGACTGCATGTGAGGGATATCAAGACTGAGAGACTACAGACATGACACTGATTCTGTGAGAACTGAGGCACAGAAGTGATTTGAGCTAGGGCTGATGTTTACCAGGGATTGCATGGCAGTGAAAAGGCAAGAGAAAGTGGTGAAAACGTGAAGGATTGTAATAAAACATGGGCTAGTTTCTATAGGTTGCACAGGAGTGGAAGAGAGCAGACACAGTGGTCACCACTGTAGGAACAGATGGGGCTCACAGTGTGATAGCAGCAGAGAGAATATACCCTGTGTAGCACACATTATACAGAGGGTGATCACTGTATGATCACTACTATACGAGTATAAGTAGCACACATTATACAGAGGGTGATCACTGTATGATTACTACTACACTAGTACAAGTAGCACACATTATACAGAGGGTGATCACTGTATGATTACTACCATACGAGTACAAGTAGCACACATTATACAGAGGGTGATCAGTGTATGATTACTACCATACGAGTACAAGTAGCACACATTATACAGAGGGTGATCAGTGTATGAATACTACCCTACGAGTATAAGTAGCACACATTATACAGAGGGTGATCACTGTATGAATACTACGAAACAAGTATAAGTATTACATGCTATCCGGAGGGGAATCACAACATCTCTCTGTCTTCCGCTAAATGTCAGAAAATTGTCAAAAGAATGCCCAAATCCCTCAACAGTTACAACACCATGCATGCATGTGATTAATCTCCCCCACAAATGAAAAAATAGTATTTTAAACTTGTTATTAATAATGAATAATCACATGTTATTACTGTGATAAACACTCGTACGTTTTTGAACGGACTGACAGCCCTACCGTAAACACCTCATGTGTTAAAGGGTCCTACTAACATGTCTTATAGATGCTCTGAACTCCAAATGACCCCCTTTTTACTTTCTGCCAACAACAGACAGGGCTTAACACCGGCACACAGAGCATCGACAGGGGGTCCGGGGTTAAACCACAACATTTGGACAGAAAAAGCCAACATTTGGAGGTCCTATTCTGACACCACTTTCCCCACATATACAATGATCTTAACTGGTGAGTTTTACAACCCGACGGCACGGAGAATTAGGCTGATCACGCGTTTTAGCACACACAGTCTGTTAAATAAGAAAATATATTAATACGTAACACCACAGCTTCTCCTGGGGCTGTTTCATCAAGTTCAAAGAGAAGCTGCTTCTGAGGAATTGATGAGAACATTCTTAGAATCATTACATTTTCTAAGAATTTCCTCAATTAAGAATAGTTTCTGTATAAGCAGAAGCCCCTAAGGTGTTTTGAGTAGCGAGCAGGAAATAGTCTGCAATGTTTCCTAATGAGAGGTTAGACAGTATGTAAATGAAATAACTCCATTACCAACATGGTAAAGAAACATAAGAAAAATACATGTTATCTTATCACTTTCACTCTTTCTCTCATGGAGCAAAACAATGGATATCAAGCATCCAGTCCAGCTGACATTAAGTACACTGTAATCTGAGTTTTCCAATTGAAACGTATTGTAATATTATATTTTATTGACCTGTACTTTAAGCTGTTTTATAATTGTTTGTGTGATAGAGATGATGCAATGTTTTTAGTGTGTGTTGATGTGTATGTACCTGCCTAAAGACTGCAGATGGAAATTAGCTATACAATAAAAAAATCTTTTCTGAGATGAATGTATTTGTATGCATGGTCCTTGTTCAAATAAATACATAACATTACATGTGACTAGGCTACAGTACAGTAGGCCTGTGTATTTATACTATGTGTAGGCTACTTTTAAAGAAGGGCTTACAATGTATTCAAGATTTGTTTTAATATAGTATTTATTTTTACACCATAGAGAATAATTCTATAAATACATTTCTATTTGATTTATTTCGAACGTGTAAAACAATAATAGAAGTGGTGGGATTAAATAAGTGTACATTTCTTCCCACCCCTTTTCAGATGTGTAACTAGGTAGATCATTTGTTTATATATAATTTATAAGTCAGTAATATTTTTGTATATCAATTTGACACTGATTAAGTTTGTATTGTATAATAATTCTCATGTTACATTTTTGTATTATTGTTTTACAAATTCGAATCAAATCAAAATGAATCCCACCCCTTCTCACAAAAACTAAATTATTGACTTTTTTTTTTCTTTCTATAATCTCAGTGTCCTGTTATTTTACTGAGGACTCATAAATCTCCCAGTGCTTGGTCTAGAGCAGGGGTGTCAAACTCACGGCCCGGGGACCAAATCTGGCCCGTGACCTCATGTTATGTGGCCCCACAAGAGCTCTGAAAGAATATAATATATTTATTATACGGTTACATGCCGATTTACAGAAGCACGTTGTCCATAAACTACATGTGCCACAATGCATCTCAAATTGGACTTTTTTCTCAGAATTGGACTTTTTTTCTTCAAAATATTCATTTATTCTTAGAATCTGCATTTTTCTCAGAATCTGCCTTTTTTTCAAAATGTCACTTCTTTTTTTCGATTTTGACATTTTTTTCAGAATTTGGCTTTTCTTTTTAAATCATTTTGTGACATGCGCACTGAAGAGACTTGCAATTGTTTGCCCTAGACTTCTGCTTTCAGACGTAGTTAATTATGAAGTTATTACCCTATCCGATAATAATCCAATGCAGAGGCAATAATGTAATATAATACATTATTTGATATATAATATATATTTATATATGTATTTTTATATAGTCTTATAGATGAAACTGGCCCTTTGAGTGCAACTATAGGCGCTTTCACACCGGAGTACTTTTCCCAGGAATAGTTCCGATAGTTCCTGGGATTTTGCGTTCACACCAAAAAGATCTTGAACTAGAACTTTTTTTCGGGAACCTTTCCCCCCCTTTTCAGTCCCTGCTGGTGGTACTTTACTGGAGAGGAAAAGGTTCCAATTTCTGATTGGCTGGGCGAATTGCAAACCACGCCCCGTAAAACTCCGAAAAGTTTGGTGAAGCCGCCATTTTATTTGCTCGCATTAGCATTATTAGCATTAGCCCAGCGCCCAACGGAGAGAGACTAACTTATGGCAACACAAAATAAAACATGGGAGCGGTGGAGATGAGGAGGTGTCGGCGTTCTGGCGATTTACTCGGTAGGCTTCAGTAGAAGCTGCTGGGAGTCCCAGCAGAAGAAGAAGAAGTGACGTCAGCGGCTTCATTTGCCTAATCTTCCGTCAGGGACTTATTCCGGTGTGAACGCGATCAGCTCTTAGTTCCAGAACTAAAGATTTCCTGGGTAAAGTACTTGGTGTGAAAGCGCCTAATGATGCTAATGTGGCCCGAGATGAAATGTAGTTTGAAAGCCCTAATCTAGAGTCCTGGCAGTGCATGTTATCATTGTTTAGAAGCAGAATCTCTGGGACTCCATGCCACCAGTCCATATGAACTGGAGTAGCCTTTAATAATCACCCAGTCTACAACCAAAGCTAAAAATAGCCCCAGCAGGTGCTGAGATACACCGAACGCCTGAGATTATATGAATTACTAAAATGCTTAAGTGAATTTTCCAGGCTATTATTAAAAGAAGCCAGTGTTTGTAATCAGGTGTGGTGATGTCTCTCTGCTCCATAGCTTCTCTTTCCCTACACTCTTAAAGGGGACCTATCATGCAAAATGCACTTGTGTACGTCTTTTATACATGAATATGTGTCCCCGGTGTTCCAGGGAACTCACCAAGTGTCAGAAAACACAACCCTCTCTATTTTCCTCCATACCCAAATCTCTAAAAAAGGGGCTGCAACGGATCTGATAAAAACTGATCCAGATTTGAACACTGTCCTGACGTCAGGACGGTGGCGCTACGGCTATTGGGCCAACTCCACCAATCAGGAGGAGACAGCCACGGCCATTGCCGTTCGAAAGCGCTATTTCTACTTATGTGCAATGCCTTGTTTTCTTTTGTTGTTTTTTATGCTGCTGCAACTCAAAAATGTCTCAATTTGGGATCAATGAAGTACCTCTGATCTTATCTTATTTAAGTTAGAAGCTAAAATACAATTACTCATTGCATGCAAGTATAGGCTATGTTTTGTTGGTGCGCTGGAAAATGTTTGAATGGTTGATTTTATATGGAAAGCTTTGATATTAAAGGAAACGATAAAACGTCACGTCCTTCGTGCAGCGGGACATATGCTCACATGCACTGTGTGATGATTCTGTCAACAACAACAACAACAACAGCATGGCTCTTAAGGCTCCGTTACACAAACACACGAGGAAACTTGTGCAAGTATATAAGATCCGTGTCAGGCTGAAAGGGAAAGGTTCAATCTGCTTATGTTGATTCTTTTTAAGCCTCGTCGATAAAGCTTTACCAAACAATGAATGCCGCTTTATTCAAAGACGCTTTTAGTTAGTAGTAGATTTTAGTAGCTACCGTTTCGTCCAAAACAAAGGATGGTTAAAAGGATGTTAAATCCCGCTTTATCTAAAGAATATTTTGAGTTTTTCCTTTGCAACTGTTCCAACTCTGGGTTTGGTTTAAGAAACAAAGTCAGTGGGTTTTAATCATAAATACTCTGTTCATTTTTGTATTATAAAGACATTAATGGCGCATTTCCACTGCAGGGCCTTGCATGGCTTAGTACGGTATAGTTAGGCCTTGGTAAGCCAGGCTCACTTTATGCTCTCACTTATGTGGAAAGAGACTCTGAAAGTTTCAGGAACAAAGATTCTCTCTCTTTTTGTCCTGATCCATTTTTATAAAAACCTGTCGAAAATGAGCTGATCAGATTTTGGCCACTTTATGATGTCATAACGATGTTTTGTCTTGTGTAACCATTAGCCAATCAGCAACCAAGGTAACCCGCCCCCCCCTTATCACCTGAATCTCCTCCTAGAGCACCATTGAGTTCTTTTTAACCAAATCTCTCTCAGAGGGGCGTGGGGAGGGGCTCCTTATTTTCAACTAAAGTAACAGACAGAGAATCAGCACTTTGGAAACAGGGCTGAAACAGAGGGGATTATGGGTAATGCTGCAATGATCTGTTTGGTGTTTCAGCCAATCAGAGACAGGCTCTGGATATATCTGAGACCTGTGATATATTGATGAAAAACAGTATAATAGACGACCTTTAAAACACAGACTTTAAACGTAATTGTAGAAGTGATAATGTGAATGGAAAAGGAAAGAGACAGTCAATGTGTGGAGGAACTGATTGACTAAATGTAATCGAATGCAGAGAGAGAAACATCCCTCACCGCCTACAAATATGTCAGCCGAGGGATACGTTTCTCCAATAGCGTCCACCCAGCACCACTGACATCCATTAGTAGGTTTTCCGACCACAGAGCATGGTGTGCCGGGGCGTCGCGGTGAAGAAACAACCCACATGCTGCTCCTCCAGCACGTAGAGAGCCCTCTTATCTCACAATATCTTTACTACATCTGTGGTGCAGCACACTGAAGGTTTCAAACACAGCCGAACGTTGCTGGGTCACTAACTTGTGATTAACCCTCTGAGACCCACATAGGACATTTCCGTTTTTGTATATTTTTGCCTTATAAATTGTCATTTCTTTACAGTATAATCAAGTTTTACACATCCCAGAAACCAGCACAACCTCAGCTAATGATACATGTCACTCATTAGAGACTTATATACATTATAATAGGGGATATTTGCCCATAAAAAAAAAACGGGGCTTTTTACTTATTTCATTAAAAAGAACTGTTAACCATAACATTGAAAGAAACATTCAACACAGACAATTGCACACATGTATTACCATTGCATCACATATTTGTATTGCCGTTGTTTATAGCCGTTTCTGTAGTTTAAGAGGAACAACACGGCATGTCTCTGGCTCAAACAGCTGAGAAGTTATGACGCTTTGAACACAACGTGATATTTGGGATCGTAAACGGCTCCGTGGGTCTCAAGGTGATTCAATAAGTGTTATATCAAAGAAAATGCAAGCTTCATGCAGCAGCGCTCAATGGGCCATTGTCAAGTTTGTGAAATTCTGATTAAAACACAGTTGACATGATTCAACACGGCTTATTTCCTCATTTGAAAGCCAATTTGAAATACAGTATGTGCCAAGTGTTGTGAAAATGGAAGCAACCATTATGCAAGCAGTGTGAATTTGTTTAGCACATGTGAATCGTCAAGAATTCTTCTTATTTGACCTTCATCTTCATTGTTTGAGCGATCAACTATCCCTTTCCATTTTACCGTCACGTTTGACAGGGACTCCTTCCAATTTCGATTAATTCGCAGAGAGAGTTTGTTAGAGAGAATTCAACATACAATTTGACATGCTATTCATCAGGGGTAAAACATTGTCTGATCTACTCTCTAGGAAGAGTCTGTTGAAGTTTGCTTATAATATGGGAGAATTGCACTTATTTCAAGATTACCAGATTCCAGGTGGGCGGGGCTAAGGGAAGCTAATTGGAAATATGTTTAAAGAATATTGGAGCAACTAGTTTGGAATAGTTTGGCACTTGTTAATAGTCAATTATTCTCCAGATGAAGACTCTTCGAATACTACTCGTGAATAATCTTGATTTGTAACCATTTGAGGAATAGTTGAACATTTTTGAGAGATATACTTATTAGTTTTCTAGTGAAGAGTTACATGAGAAGATTAATGTCATGTGTTTCCATTATATACAAATGCACGCAGATACTTTGTCATTCAGACTGGAAACAGGAAGAACAGACTATCCTATATCTGTCAAACCAAACCTACATTTGCCCTCTGACACTTTAGCTTAACATGAAATATATAATGTCCTTTGATAATCTGTACAACATCTGAAGGGTTGAAAAACACAATTTGCCTTTTACTGCCAGGTAGCAAAGAAGCACATTAATACGTCTGAATATAAAACACTAAAACCTTTCAAAACAAACCTATCCTTTCTATCCCATTTCCCCCTCTCTAGGTTATTATCTTTAAAGAAGCACATTAATACGTCTGAATATTAAACACTAAAACCTTTCAAAACAAACCTACCCTTTCTATCCCATTTCCCCCTCTCTAGGTTATTATCTTTATATCGTTCAGGAGACATTTGCTGAACCCATTTAGAAAGATAAAGCCTGGATATTGAAAGGGAATTAGATTGTATGCTTTGAACGAAAATGCATCAAATAAAGCTCGGCGTGGACGCTCGGCTTGCCTCCGGAGTGACATTTGAACTGAAATGCTTCAGCTCTGAAACCCCAAACGATGGCAGCCCGTGAGGAAAAGCAGAAATTAAATAATTGCTTGGCTGGCAATTTTTTTTTTATTATTGTAAACCATACAGTGAGCAGACAACCGCAGCATTGTCTGAACTGAACTCTGTTATAATCCAACATCTCTCTCTCTCTCTCTCGTGTCTCTTTAATCTGATTGAGCCACAATAGTTGTAGGAGTTTCTATTTGAGAGGATTATCTCGTCCACAGCTGCCACGTTAGACGCATCCTCCTCGTCCCGCTTTATCACACGCTCAAATATTACAGCATTCACAAAAGAGACCTCAAGAGACCTCCACTCATTATTCAGTATCTCTCGGTAATACTGGGAAGTTATACAATAATGTCTTTAAATCCATCAACGGCGTTAATCTTATTTGCAAAAGATATTTCGTCTTTGAAAAGGAGATTTACTTCGGGTTGATGCAGAGGATTCATCTTTAATTTATTACATAATCTAATGAAAAGTCAGCGTAGCAACTCTAATCAAATCAAATCAAGTTTTAATTATATAGCACATTTTTAAAACGATTTTGGTCGAGCCAAAGTGCTGTACATGCAATAAAAAACACTTTACTGCGATAGCAAACAGAAGACAATAAATTACAACAGCAAATATAAAAATCAAACACAGGGAAAGTCAGGAGTCGTGCGTATAATCAAGTACTTGTTCATGTAGGGCTCGACATTATAAATGGCCCGCTGGCCCGGAAGCACTATTTAGACCCCCCGGGCCAGCAGAACGTACTTTCCACTTGCTTTAAAAAAAAATCAGTAAGACATAAAATCACATAGTCCTGTGGTATTGGTATTTTGAAAAGCAATTTTGTTAAATTGTTTAGTTTATTAACGCTACAACATAACGTTTCGTGAGGCGGTTGTCGTTGTTGGATGAAAAGCAAACAGCGGTTTGCTGCGGAGTAGAGCGTGAGCGCGCTCGTTCACTACAGACTTTCGCACCACCTAACCATTCGCCAAAATGTTTTTAATACCAGCGGTAACCGGCCAAGCGCAGGGCAAAAAACAATCTTCAAATAAAAGAAAGTCACCGGAGGAGTTAAAGGAGAGTGACAGGGGGTAGGAGAAGAAGAGGGAGAGAAAGTTTCAGCCAGCTTGATGGATGGAGTTGGCTTCAATATGATGCCAACATAAACAAGGTCTTTTGTCGGCTCTGTACTTCAACGCCGACCTATTCTGACAAGCAAGTGAAGAGTAGAAAATATAAAAGGTATTGGCTTTAGGGAAATGTCCCAGCAGTTTAGGAGAATGAAGGTTCTAATCCATTACATAGCCATTACATGCTAACTCCTGATGGCAGGAAGGCAGAAAGCGCATTATACTAATAATAATACTCATAGCAGAAATGTCTCTCCTTTTTTTCTTTTAACAATGACCACAATATAATAATTGCAATAAACCAAATATGAGCAATTGAGGAAAATGAGGAAGAACTGATGATTCAAATGTTGTAGTACAAGTAGTAATGTAGTTTGTGCATAAATTACTATTGCAACAAATGTGATTTTCTTCATTATTAGAGTCGATTTGTTGGACGAATGCCAGTTAGGGTTACAGTGGTGGGGCCACTTCCCTTAATGTGTACCCCTGTAGTAGGCTGCACAATTTGGAAAAAAGAATGAATTGCGATTATTTCTGTCAGATTTAGCTATTGCAATATGATTTGGAATAGAAGACGGATTGATCATTTTTGCATCATTATTCTCCTTTTGAATGAAAAATACATTAAAATGGTCATGTGCTTTATTTAGCTTTTAAGAAGTCCAAATAATGACGTCATAAAGATGTACAAAAAATGGACATGAGGGTTTTCAGTGACAAAAACGTTATTGATTAACTTTTTGCGGTGGTGGTGGTTTTGGGCTACAGGTGTAAAAAAACAGAGGACATTAAGTTAATATACATTTTGGCTGCATTTAACAAATATTGTGCTTTTTTGCACTAATCTTTTTTGTGGTTCTGATAACATTCTCAGCCCTAGCATGATCAGAAATCATGCCTAAAAGGACAGAAGTTATCATCTTTTGTCGGGTTTACAACGTTTTTTTGTGGGTTAATGAGGTGATTCCATAGTTATTTTTAATACCTTTTCACTGTTTATACCAATGCCGAACAAATATAGATTTTGGTTTGATTCAGAGGGGGTGCAGAGAAGACGACAAGAAGATTAAATCAAAATCCTTACTCTCTAAACTTGAATGCCACAAAGACAATCCTTTGTATAAACCTTAAGTATGTGAATTAAAGAAATAGCCACGTTCCAGAAGTCCTGGTTGCATAAGGTGCACGAAGGACAGACTTAGTAGGCATCGCCTGGCACGAGATGGAGATGGTGGGGGGGGTCAGAAACAACAAGATGATAACTAAAGCACATGTCTGCATGGGATTGCAATAAATCATCATCAGCAGCAGCAGCAGGGATTACTGAGGAGGGGTCGAGTTAATCTGAGCGAGCGGCAGGTCATTCAGAGAGAAAGAGAGACGAGCTTTATCAGAACCTCCCGGAACAAACACTGCCACCAAGTTACTGAAACTGATGGAGCCCGTTCTGCTGTCTATTTGCACCGTGATAACATCTGTATAGCGGCCAAAACTGAACTAAAAAAAACTGCTGCTGAGACGTAGTGGGGAATAATTGTGGAGCTGTGGAGATATCCAGACCTACAAATGGTTTTCTACAGACTTAATTAAACATAAATCAAATCATATGTATATATCTTTTACAATGAAAATGAGAATGATACGACTGAAACTGATGGAGCCCGTTCTGCTGTCTATTTGCACCGTGATAACATCTGTGCGGCCAAAACTGAACCAATAAAACTGAAATATAACTGCCGCTGACACGTAGTGGTGAATAATTGTGGAGATGTGGAGATATCCAGATGGAGATGTGGAGATATCCAGATGGAGATGTGGAGATATCCAGATGGAGATGTGGAGATATACAAATGGAGATGTGGAGATATACAAATGGTTTTCTACAGACTTAATTAAACATTAACTAAATCATTTGTATATATTTTACAATAAAAATGAGAATAAATACGCAAAAATGATCCCTGCGTTGGAAATCTTCCTCAGGGAATGATGCAAGTCCAGGCAAGAATATCCTTCCGTACATTTATTTCTTATAAACAAAGTACAATTGTACAGTTTCCTATATACTCTTGCTCTTTAGCCTTTACTATAGCATGCTTGTTTCACCCTGTGCGTTCCCTGGTAAAAACCATGTGCCTATACTGGTGGTCTAATCCCAACACCCCCTGTCTCCAATATATAACAATCACCAAAACTGCCTTCGACATAAAAGAAGGATTACCAACTCTTTTAAAAAACAAAAATCTAGCAATTCATGATCAGATGGATCCTACTGCTGGTCCTGAAACTGTAGACCGAAAAGACGTAATTCTGTCCTCCTGCTTACCGCATCATTTATGAGAATACATGTCATAACATTAAGACAACATATTCGAAGTGGTTTTCAATAACATATCCGTATATATTTATTTCTCCAAGTTGTGTTTTTGTGTGCACTGAGGAGTCTCAAACAGGCGTTTGTTTAATCATTTAAAGATTGGCTTTAATCAATGTTTGAAAATTAATTCTTCATATTTGATAAATGAGAGGTAACATTTTATTTATGGCATTATTTCCACATATTTCTCTCCATTCTTCCTTCTGCCAACGGTGTCACAGTTTCTCGTCTCTCCCGTGTGTGTGCTTAGTGCGTACGCATGGGTCAGAGTTTGCGTGGAGGACCGCACATTTTCCCGTCAAGTTTGTTTTTTATAAATCGCAAACATTGCGTAGAAACTGGCGTACGCCATCTTTTGAGCGTACGCACCGTTTATAAATGAGGCCACTGGTATTTTTTACCTTAACAGTTCACTATCTGGGACAGTATGGAGGGACAATGGGTCAAGTTTTTATATGTAAGATAATAATAATAAGTAGGGCTGTGCAATTAATCATATTTTAATCGCAATTACGATTTTGGCCTGCCACAATTACAAAAACAACATAATCGAAAAAAACAATTATTTTGCTTTGCTAGGTTGTGACAGTGCAACATATTTGATCTAATTAATTTTGGTCTCATTTATTTGTATTTATCATATTTATATATGTTTAGTAGCTTGGGGAAGTGCGCTCCAAAATATTTGTTGATCTTGTTTATTGGTATTTATTATTTTGATATTATTTATTTAAATGTATCATTTATTTTAGTATTGGTTTTTCAGTTGAATTATACGTTCAGGGTAATCAACAGTTAAAAATATACTGTTCAAATTATTATTTGTATTTGTTTTAAAGTTCAATAAATGGATTTTTTCAAAGTCAATGAATAATCGTATTTAATAATCGTGATATCAATTATTGACCCAAATAATCGTGATTATGATTTTTGCCATAATCGCACAGCCCTAATAATAAGTCATGATTTTTATTTTAGCGTTTTTCAACAACAACAAAAACGTTGAAATAACGATTGACTTCAAGACTAGCGAAACCCAGAAATGCTAAAATGCTGACTGGTTGTAGTTTTTTTAGGACTCATTCGTGCACAACTCCATTGTTGTAATAAATGGTTTCTAAACACCCTGAATTGTCTAAAGATGATCAGCTGTTCCACGCTTTGTGACAGATATGGAGCAGATTAAATGCCATCAGTTTTAGACGTGTGTGTGAAGAGACACGCAAGTCAACATTTAGCTTTGTTTGGCAAAAGAAACAGCTTTAAAAAAAGAACAAAAGCCGTCAAAATGAGTTTGACCTGCTTTGCTCCCAGCGGGGGGGCGGCAGCCTTGGATCAGGAGGCGATGAGTGCAGAAAGACAGAGAGAGAGATTACATTGGATTCCAGTAAATGAAGGGCTTGTAACAATCTTGTAATTAAAATAATGCTGAAGGTCATTAGCACATGAGGAGCCTCCCGTATAGAGCAGCATTATTATAACACCTCTCTCAGGGGATAAACGTTAGAGACCCCGGATAAAGAGGTTGAACGTGGCTTTGTTGTGGCATTAAAGTCACAACGGGCGGTAAAATAAAGACCTTAGTTCGTTATTTATTGAAAAGTGTAATGGAATCATGTGGTTTTAGAAAGGGATATAAACACAAAGAGGTTTTAAGCGTCTCAATTTGCGTCATTCTTACGTTTGCTGTTTTGAGTGAATAAGGGCATATCTTAGGTAATGGAAGTTACAAACACAGCACTGTACTAATTACAGATAAACATGTCTTCAATATTTAATAAGTGTACCTCTATACTGGTGTCAAGAAACATACATTTACTCAGAAGAATATCCCAATATATATCATGAACTATATCTACTGTCCTTTACATGTTTGAGACATTTTTCCTTAATACATCCTGATTTCTTTACTCCTGTATGAAAGTAAACTGGTTATCTTTGAGTTGTGGAATTACAAGACATTTGAGGACATCATCTTGGGATTTGGGGAAAATAAATCATAATTTTTCACCATTTTGTATAAATAAAAATCACCAGATTAATAAGCAAAGTGTTTGTTATTTCCTTTTTTTTCAATGAAAATCCACCAACTCTCAAACACAGGTAACTCTCAAACTTCACAAGATGTCATTTTACATTAAATGTCACTTGTTAGACGCTTTTATCCAAAGCTAAATGAAGTGTCTTGCCCAGGGTCACAACGACATACTGACTGCAATGGGGATGGTAGTGCTCCAATGGGGCTGGAACCAGTGCTCCAATAGGGCTGGAACCAGTGCTCCAATGGGGATGGAACCAGTGCTCCAATGGGGATGGAACCAGTGCTCCAATGGGGCAGGAACCAGTGCTCCAATAGGGCAGGAACCAGTGCTCCAATGGGGATGGTAGTGCTCCAATGGGGCTGGAACCAGTGCTCCAAGAGGGCTGGAACCAGTGCTCCAATGGGGATGGAACCAGTGCTCCAATGGGGATGGAACCAGTGCTCCAATGGGGATGGAACCAGTGCTCCAATAGGGCAGGAACCAGTGCTCCAATGGGGCAGGAACCAGTGCTCCAATGGGGCTGGAACCAGTGCTCCAATGGGGCTGGAACCAGTGCTCCAATGGGGATGGAACCAGTGCTCCAATGTGCTCCAATGGGGATTGAACCAGTGCTCCAATGGGGATGGAACCAGTGCTCCAATGTGCTCCAATGGGAATTGAACCAGTGCTCCAATGGGGATGGAACCAGTGCTCCAATAGGGCAGGAACCAGTGCTCCAATGGGGATGGAACCATTGCTCCAATGGGGCTGGAACCAGTGCTCCAATGTGCTCCAATGGGGATTGAACCAGTGCTCCAATGGGGATGGAACCAGTGATCCAATGGGGATGGAACCAGTGCTCCAATGGGGATGGAACCAGTGATCCAATGGGGATGGAACCAGTGATCCAATGGGGATGGAACCAGTGATCCAATGGGGATGGAACCAGTGCTCCAATGGGGATGGAACCAGTGATCCAATGGGGATGGAACCAGTGATCCAATGGGGATGGAACCAGTGATCCAATGGGGATGGAACCAGTGATCCAATGGGGATGGAACCAGTGCTCCAATGGGGATGGAACCAGTGCTCCAATGGGGATGGAACCAGTGCTCCAATGGGGCTGGAACCAGTGCTCCAATGGGGCTGGAACCAGTGATCCAATGGGGATGGAACCAGTGATCCAATGGGGATGGAACCAGTGCTCCAATGGGGATGGAACCAGTGATCCAATGGGGATGGAACCAGTGATCCAATGGGGATGGAACCAGTGCTCCAATGGGGATGGAACCAGTGATCCAATGGGGATGGAACCAGTGATCCAATGGGGATGGAACCAGTGCTCCAATGGGGATGGAACCAGTGATCCAATGGGGATGGAACCAGTGATCCAATGGGGATGGAACCAGTGATCCAATGGGGATGGAACCAGTGCTCCAATGGGGATGGAACCAGTGCTCCAATGGGGATGGAACCAGTGCTCCAATGGGGCTGGAACCAGTGCTCCAATGGGGATTGAACCAGTGCTCCAATGGGGATGGAACCAGTGCTCCAATGGGGCAGTGATCTGAAGATCAGCACTCTAACCCCCTGTGCCACAGCGTCCTTGTCATAAAGTAACAACTCTATTACCGACTGTTTTAGGCGTAAACCGACTGAATTAAGCAACATTCAAATGCATTTATAAATCAGGAAATGTTGTACACGGATATAAAATGAGATTGTATGAAGTCTTACAATACAATGTCAGTGATGGAGGATACATTAGGCCAGTGGTTCCCAAACGGTGTGCCGCGGCACACTGGTGTGCCGTGAGGCAAGTCCGGGTGTGCCGTGGGATTTTGTGACAACCATACGTTATTATTGCAATATACAACTACACAAAAATAATTATTTTTTAATTTACTATATCAGTACTTTGTATGCACTCATTTCATAATACAGAGGCAAACTCTATACCTAAAAACAATTCTTTTAAAAAAAAAATCCTCACAGAACCCCATATTTCGCTGTTAACGCAGTTGCAGGTGGGAATTATAAGACCGTGACACATCGAAGGCTGAAGGACAACACTAGAACTGTGTAACTTTTTTTCAATAAAATATTAAAGTCTTCCAGTCCGTGACTTTTCCTGAAAGTGTGTTATGTAGCACCCTATGTTGTTAAAAATTGTCAATATGAAGTCAGATTGAAGAAATCGCCCAAAAAAATTGCCATTTATACCTATTTCCGCCCAGCGGGTCATATTGACCCCACCCCTTTTCATATAAACATGACGTGTTGCTACAGCAACGCCTTTTGTCTACTGCGGTTCCTTATAGATTGAGAGATAGATTGAGAGAGAGAGAGATAGATGGATAGATATATTGATAGATAGTTATAGATAGAGAGAGAGAGAGAGAGAGAGAGAGAGAGAGAGAGAGAGAGAGATAGAGACAGTCTGTAGTGAAGGAGTGCGCTCCCGCTCACGGGAGACTGCTCGCGCTGAGCTCCGCAGCAAACAGCTGTGGGGCGAGTTGAAAGTACGTTATGCTGGCCGCGGTGTTTAAATAATGCTTCCGGGCCAGCGGGCCATTTATAATGTCGAGCCCTGAGAGTCCACAGATTATATTGGTATACGTTTCACCCCTGTGCTTTGATGAAGCCTAATTTGATAAAGTTTCAAATTAATTTCTGAAATATTTCGTTAATAAATATTTCATGAGTAATATAGTTGTCTTTGTCACATTTTATTTGGCATTAGTAAATAATTATGCACATTTACAGATATTTTACATGATATGAGTGATAACACCTGTTATAAGGGCTATTTCGCACAATAGGTGTGCCTTGAGATTTTTACTTGTCCTTTGGTGTGCCTTGGGCACAAAAAGTTTGGGAACCACTGCATTAGGCAACTCAACAAAAAAGATCTCATGACTATTGAGGCATAAGTGTAACGCCTGAAGAAAATATGGAAACAAATCTGAAGCCACCGGGCAAACTATCTGGGTTGTAAACTCTATAAACAGGGAGGGTGATAATTGATAAGGAAGGATAATTGTAGCCTCTTGTTTCCCCTCTCAACATCAATCTGACTCGGGGGAGGAAGCTCTTACGTCACGATGTTGTTTGTCACAGCTTGAATACTCAGAGCAGTTTATTTTGACAAAACCCTCTATTGACTCGTGTTTTAAAAAAAGAAAAAATCAGTAGTGCTTAACAGATGGGACAGCTTAGGCAAGTGTGTGCATTTAGGAACAACTGCTATAGCGTTAGGAATGATCTGATGCCAACGTGAGGATCACCAGCTGTTGTTGGAGAGATTAACCCCCCAAACACGAGAGGAACCAAATGCAAAGTCAGTGGAAGTGTTGATGCATTGCCTCCTATGTTATGTCAAGGAATAGGGCTGCACAGTTAATCAATATGTTAGGAAAATCAAGATATGGACTAGCCGGTATCCAAAATGCAGTAAAAACAATTTTTGGTAAAGGCAAAATATGTAAAAATATCTGAATGAAGTATCTGCAGAGAAGTCCCGACCTTCAAACAGTATTCTACAGATTTAATGCAAAAATGAAGAACAGAATCTCCCTAAAATATCCAAATGAATTGCAATATCGGTCAAAGATAATCGCAATTACTTATTTTACCAAAGTGTGCAGGCCTAAAAGAGGAATATTGGTCACTATGGCCCTAGTAGTCGTGTATTTATGATGTAGTGAAAAGGAATATTTCCCCCTGAAACATATAATTATTTCCTTTTTCAATTACAATTAGAATAATTATTCAAAGACAATCAACCCTACCAATTTCGTAAATAATATCAGTTAAAAATATCTCTAAATTTGTGATTTTTTCCATTAAACTACTTCACAAAAACATGCATTTTTGCCCAAACTCTAATATTTAATAAACTCTGGACTTGAGAGATGGGTAGCGCGCCTGCAAGCATGAGAGTAACTGCACAAAAGTGTTTTAAATACTCATTTCTTTGTGAAAATGCATGGGTTTGGGAAGTAGCAAGCATACGATTGGACTAAGAGGAGATGGATTAGACTGCAGGTGTTTTAAAAATATGTGTATTGCTACTCAAATGACTTATAAAATACAATAATAAAAGATGCTTCTCTACTTTGCTTTGGTTCTTTGTTGATAGTGAAGACAAATGTCAATTAACACAGGGTCAGTAATTGAAATAAAAATGGTAATTGTGTCAGTGAAGTATTCCTTCAAACTGATCAGTGTCTGGAATAGTTCTCGCTCATCAGAGATGGCAAAAGTACACACATCCTTTACTCAAGTAGAAGTACAGATACTCGTGTTTAAAAAAAGACTCTGTTAAAAGTAGAAGTACTGACTAAACTTCTTTACTCAAGTAAAAGTAAAGGGTTAGGGTTTGACGTCACGTCGTGCCACGTGACTTGAATTTTGAATTGAGCCGTCCCTTATAGATACTTTCTCTTTACGTATTAGTGATGGGAGTTCCGGCTCTTCTTAGTGAGCCGGATCATTTGGCTCGGCTCACTAAGAAGAGCCGGCTCTCTCGGCTCCTAAGCGGCTCTTCATGTTACCACAGTTTACCACGGAGCCTCAGTTTCGCCGCTGCGAGGCTCCGGCGCTCGCAGTTCACGCGCGTGCTCCACTAGCACCCCCCGTCAAGGCTCGCCGGCAGTACACTTTCCGTCACAGGAACACGCTTTGCTGGGGGCGAAAAGAATCCCACCAGACTCCTTTGCCCCTCCAACAGAGGGATGTCCTTTTTCCTTTTCGTCATTTCAAGCAATAAAAACTCGATCTTCTCTCGAATTAATTATTTTTTGGACGCCCTCGGCTCGAGTTCACGGCGTTCTGAGCTGAATAAGGGCGCCAAATGACGGCGGAAACGCTGGGAGGGAGTGATGTGGAGGTGAGAAGGAGAGAAATCTAATTACAGCTCTCTGACTCAACACTACTGAGAGGAAGAGCAGAAGAACGAGGCAAGAGAAGAAGAGTAGTGACGGAGGAGAAGAAGACAGAGGAGCACTTTGAAGAATCACACTCCTTGTGATCAGCTTAGGAAAACTCCTCAGGGGAAAATTACATAAAATGAGGGCATCTCTCTTTCTCCAAGCGAGCGTTTCTGTGGACTGTCCTCCATCTGTGGTGGCTGGCTCGCTAAATGCCTTTCTGTGAGAGCTCATCAATCCCCTGAAAGAGAAAGAAGTTGCCTTTTCATTTCCCATGATGCACTGCATTACTTTTTTTTTACAGTTCCCATTAGATGCAACATCCAACGTCAGTGACATCAACTTGCATTTTAAAAGATCCTTTTTGGTTTGGATTTTTGACTTTAAATGGAATTAAACAAAAGAGGACATTGAGTTCGTAAAGGCTGTAGAATATGGGAAAAACTACTAATTGTGATTTTTTTTTTTTACTCGTATTGCAATTGTGATATGACTCACGATCATCCTTTTGCATCAAATTTCTCGTAAGCATTAAAAAATATAATAAAACTAGAAAATTATTGTACTAGAAATATTGACTGTGTGAGTGACTGGATCCATAATGCAAGCGTTAAATAGAGAGCAGTGGCTGTCTTAATGCTTGTCTTTTATTTTTGAAATACATGCTGCTTCATGTGCTTTCTGTAAGGAAACAGAAACCCAGTAAACTTTCCCACACTCTATAGGGCTTATATTTTGAAGGGGTGTGGGTATGGTGAGAGGGGAAGTAAAGCAGTCATGGTCCGATTCTCTTTTAGGAAGATCTGCGCCAATTTGTTTAGTAGGTGTGTTTTAAGAGGTTTGTAGAGTAGGATATCTCTGCAGCTGTACAACACTTAATTAACATTTATTCAGCCTTCAAACTAAAATGTTCTGCTCAATATTATGCAATTTTGACATCATTTAGATCAAGCACTACTATGATAGTCGTTGGTTAAGACATTTCTGTCCATGGGAAGTGATCAAAACAGAAGAGACGTTGTTTTTTATGATTCAGAGGGTTTGAAGAAGTGTTCATAAAGACTACTTTGGCTCCAAATAATAAGCTGTGAAATTAAATAGATATGTCTGAATCAACTCTTTGACCCGTAAGTCAACAGGAGATGTCTTGAAAATGATTTTAATTAGGTTATATTAATAAGGATAATACATTTTATTTAAGAGGCGCCATTCAAAGCACCCAAGGACACCTTTGAATTCATAAAATTATCTAAAGAAAGGTTTAAAACAGTAAGAAAAGGACAGTAACAGTGAGCATGTAGGGAAACAGGGGACATGTAGCACTAGTGAGTAGGCTGATCTGAACAGGTGGGTTAGACTTTAATGTGGTGATCGTGTCAGACTGTCGGATGTGAAGGGGGGGAGTTCAAAGTTTTAAAGGTCACCTATTATGCAAAATCCACTCTTTCATGTCTCTTCTACATCAACATGTGTCCCCTCTTCTTCATGTCTCTTCTACATCAACACGTGTCCCCTCTTCTCCATGTCTCTTCTACATCAACATGTGTCCCCTCTTCTTCATGTCTCTTCTACATCAACATGTGTCCCCTCTTCTTCATGTCTCTTCTACATCAACATGTGTCCCCTCTTCTTCATGTCTCTTCTACATCAACATGTGTCCCCTCTTCTTCATGTCTCTTCTACATCAACATGTGTCCCCTCTTCTTCATGTCTCTTCTACATCAACATGTGTCCCCTCTTCTTCATGTCTCTTCTACATCAACATGTGTCCCCTCTTCTTCATGTCTCTTCTACATCAACATGTGTCCCCCTCTTCTTCATGTCTCTTCTACATCAACATGTGTCCCCTCTTTCTTCATGTCTCTTCTACATCAACATGTGTCCCCTCTTCCTTCATGGTCTCTTCTACATCAACATGTGTCCCCTCTTCCTCATGTCTCTTCTACATCAACAGTGTCCCCTCTTCTCATGTCTCTTCTACATCAACATGTGTCCCCTCTTCTTCATGTCTCTTCTACATCAACATGTGTCCCCTCTTCTTCATGTCTCCTCTAAATCAACATGTGTCCCCTCTTCCTCATGTCTCTTCTACATCAACATGTGGTCCCTCTTCTTCATGTCTCTTCTACATCAACATGTGTCCCCTCTATCTTCATGTCTCTTCTAGCATACAACATGTGTCCCCTCTTCTTCATGTCTCTTCTACATCAACATGTGTCCCCTCTTCTTCATGTCTCTTCTACATCAACATGTGTCCCCTCTTCTTCATGTCTCTTCTACATCAAACATGTGTCCCTCTCTTCTCTTTCATGTCTCTTCTCTGTCTACATCAACATGTGTCCCCTCTTCTTCATATCTCTTCTACATCACATTGGCCCCTCTTCTTCATGTCTCTTCTACATCAACATGTGTCCCCCTCTTCTTCATGGTCTCTTCTACAATCAACATGTGTCCCCTCTTCTTCATGTCTCTTCTACCATCAAACATGTGTCCCCTCTTCTTCATGTCTCTTCTACATCAACATTGGTCCCCTCTTCTTCATGTCTCTTCTACATCACATGTGTCCCCTCTTCCTCATGTCTCTTCTACATCAACATGTGTCCCTCTTCCTCATGTCTCTTCTACATCAACATGTGTCCCCCTCTTCTTCATGTCTCTTCTACATCACATGTGTCCCCTCTTCTTCATGTCTCTTCTACATCAACATGTGTCCCCTCTTCTTCATGTCTCCTCTACATCAACATGTGTCCCCTCTTCTTCATGTCTCTTCTACATCAACATGTGTCCCCTCTTCTTCATGTCTCTTCTACATCAACATGTGTCCCCTCTTCTTCATGTCTCTTCTACATCAACAATGTGTCCCCTCTTCTTCATGTCTCTTCTACATCAACATGTGTCCCCTCTTCTTCATGTCTCTTCTACATCAACATGTGTCCCCTCTTCTTCATGTCTCTTCTACATCAACATGTGTCCCCTCTTCTTCATGTCTCTTCTACATCAACATGTGTCCCCTCTGTGTAAAGAGACTCTGAAAGTTTCAGGAAAAAAGATTCTCTCTCTTTTTGTCCTGATCCATTTATATAAAAACCTGTCTGAAAATGAGCTGAAAATCAGATTTTGGCCACTTGATGATGTCATAACGATGTTTTGGCTTGTGTAACCATTAGCCAATCAGCAACCAAGGTAATCCCCCCACCACCACCTTATCACCTGAATCTCCTCCTATGCCCCTTTCACACCAAGGCTTTTCCCGTTCTAGCTCCGTGCTAGAGCTTTTCTGGTTCAGAACCGGTTCTTCGGTTCAGCTCCCGCTCTTTTCACACCGCTCAGAGCCCAACTGGTGCTGCCGCTGCTGCGTGATGACGTCACAGTTTACGGCGCTTACGGCGCTCACTACAACAACAACAACGGGGGGGGACTGCGTCGGGTCGATGATCGTGTTGCTTTTAATCATACGAAGCCAGATTAAATTAAATAACGACTTCTCCAACCTTATACTTTTCTCCAGAGTGCCGTGGTTCATTGTTTATTAATGTGTTTCAGCGGCATTTACCGACCGCTGCAGTGCTGGCTGCTCTTCAACGGGAGTTTATTCTCCCGTTAGCTCCGGGTTAGCTCACACGGCTCTAAAGTATTCACTGTCTGACTGTCACACAAGCAGCTGATACATATCCCCAGTTCCCCTTAAGTGAATGTGTGTCAGTCTGAATTGACGCTGTTTGGCATCACAACGCTGTTATGAAAGTTTCTCTGGTATAACATGGGTGATGTTAGCATAGCAACCGAAGCTAAACTGACTACTTGCTAAGCCGTTTTCTACAGGCACTTTTTACCGGCGTATTTTTCATTATGATTCTACTTGTGATAGTCGGACATGACAACCTGTACAGCCCATGTATTGATTCCATCCGATAGCTGCTATAATAACAAACAAAACGTCTGCCTGCTCTCCACAATGATCAATAACAGCGAACGGATGGTCAAAGTAAGGTACAAATAAACAGAATCACACGAAGCCTGGTTAGTGTTGCCTGACTTTATAAAGTGTGTTTTTTTTAACAAGTGTGTGGTTGCGTTCTAGTCACTTTGCTCAGCACTACTGCTTGTTACAACTTTTATTTGCCGTACTCGCCTTAACTGTTAGCTCAGGTTAATCTCGCCCCCCTCCGACGTAAGCGTGACTTATGCGGTTCTTGCTTCTAGACGGACAACTTTTTGGTGCTCGAAACGAACCGGATTCCGGAGCTATGACGCTGCTCCGCTGCGGTGTGAA
Source organism: Trematomus bernacchii (assembly GCF_902827165.1). Classification (NCBI taxonomy): domain Eukaryota; kingdom Metazoa; phylum Chordata; class Actinopteri; order Perciformes; family Nototheniidae; genus Trematomus; species Trematomus bernacchii. The sequence goes on along the minus strand of NW_022987581.1, from coordinate 2,819,669 downwards.
CAGGAAAACCCGGTGCTTTTCAAGCACCAGCACCGAACCGGCCCTGAAACACCGTTGGTGTGAATGGGGTACTAGAGCTCCATTGAGTTCTTTGTAACCAAATATCTCTCAGAGGGGCGTGGGGAGGGGCTCCTTATTTTCATCTAAAGTAACAGACAGAGAATCAGCACTTTGGAAACAGGACTGAAACAGAGGGGATTATGGGTAATGCTGCAATGATCTGTTTGGTGTTTCAGCCAATCAGATATATACAGAACCTGTCTCTGAGACCTGTGATATATTGATGAAAAACAGTATAATAGGAGACCTTTAAAGTTATCCTCATGTCCTAACTTCACATGTTCAGTACAGAGTGTTTCCACCATGCCGTATTAAAATGATATGCATTTCCTCAGAGCCCCGAACCCTCTGCACTCAACAGCTGGTCTTTGTGTGCAATGAGCTTTAACATTGAGCTATAAACCGAGAGGTTCTTTAAGGGCATTATTTAGGGAAAAAATATCATCATGTGGCTTTACCAGAGACGGATACAAACACAAAGGATGGTCTGAATCTATATAAAGACTGAACTATATATACTGTCCGTAGCTAAACGCAGAGTTAAAAATAATGTGTGTGCTATACGGTTCCCTTTTTTGGATTGAATCAAGAGCAGCAAAGATTAATGTCAACAAAGATTAATGTCAACTATTCAATAAAACGGCAAATATTCTTTGATAAAACTAAACTAAACTAGATCATTTTGGAGAGAAAAACCCTCTTAAATTCTCTGAGTCCAGCTTCTGAAATATAAAATATGTTCTTGTATCTTCACTCCTCTGTGACGGTAGACTGAATATCTTTGAGTTGTGGACAAAGCAAGACTTTTGACAACGTCATGTTTACATTTGGGAATATTTTTTACAGTTTGACATTTTACATAAATGTCTTTCGACAGATTCCTAGAAAATGAAATTAATCTTCAAGTAGAGCAGGAGTTAAATCTGTACACATTCTGCACAACATGCAATAAATCCCATTTGGAAGATATGAAAATTATAGTCATAAAACCTGACACGGATGACAGAGTGATAATGATAGTGTTTGCAAATTGAACTCACTCCTCACTATAGACTGAAATACTTCAATTACAAAAGGGGAGCATTTAATGCGAGAGTGCCCTTATAGAGAGGTGCAGGAATGAGTCTTAAACGCTGAAAGAGTCAGCATTTTAACCACTTCCTGTTTTTCTGAACATGCTTTTGGTTGTTATCCTGAAATAAGGTCTGTGGTTAACACAAGCTGAAGAGATCTTTTGTTCTAGGACATAAATGATGTCAGTAAATACCCCACTGGTGAATATCAAAACGGAGGTTACTAACAAGTGTCTTAATGAGACGACTAAACGTCACCACGCCCAACATTAGCCACCTTTAGCTTAGCGGTGGTGATGTGAAGTCATGTGACCGTGCTGTAGTTCCTTTATAGCCCAACATTAGCCACCTTTAGCTTAGCGGTGGTGACGTGAAGTCATGTGACCGTGCTGTGGTTCCTTTATAGCCCAACATTAGCCTCCTTTAGCTTAGCGGTGGTGACGTGAAGTCATGTGACCGTGCTGTAGTTCCTTTATAGCCCAACATTAGCCTCCTTTAGCTTAGCGGTGGTGACGTGAAGTCATGTGACCGTGCTGTAGTTCCTTTATAGCCCAACATTAGCCACCTTTAGCTTAACGGTGGTGACGAGAAGTCATGTGACCGTGTTGTAGTTCCTTTATAGCCCAACATTAGCCTCCTTTAGCTTAGCGCTGGTGACGTGAAGTCATGTGACCGTGCTGTAGTTCCTTTATAGCCCAACATTAGCCTCCTTTAGCTTAGCGGTGGAGACATGAAGTCATGTGACCGTGCTGTAGTTCCTTTATAGCCCAACATTAGCTTTTTACTTCAGAAATCATAAAGTGGTGTTAATATGTGGAGATGATCCTGCTGAACTAAACGTGCAAGTATCATAAACGTTTGACACAGAGATGATATTCTGCAGTAATCCAAGGGAAAAATACCATTGGATTTTTGTGGCGGGAACCGGGGAGATGCTACCTTCCTCCCTGCACCTCTCTATGGTTACTCTACTGCTGCTACTCTTTGCATAAGCTCTAAACAAACTGTCCCTGAGCACAATGTACTAACAAGCTGTGAGCAATAAAGGCCTCAGATATCAATAGAGATTGTCGACTCAATGGAGCGAGTTTCAGCAGCAGGCTTATTAAACCATGCACAGTTGGGCAGCTATTAGACCTTATGAGTGGGAAGTCGCTTGGACAAATAACTGTCACAACATTGAAACAGGAGAAAGGCAGGAAGAGGTTTATGCAAACACACTCTCCTACATTACTAAGCTAAAGCAATATTTGCAGTTTCAACATCGCCTTCCATTGGCTTTGTGAACAGCAACATGATGGTAGCGGCAACACGAGATGAAAAGGGGTTTCTATTTGAAAATACAATGTGTTTTTAGTAACTATTAATAATGAAAAACCTTTAGAAATACAGGTTGTGAAAGCATTGGATTAGAACCAAATAGAAAATAAATATTACCAGTAAATATACACATATCAACAGTTACAAATATACATCTATCGCTATATTGATTGAGTACGCAATATTAATATACAGAAGTGAAGTATGTTTACATTGATTGATGATCTGCTAACCTACAACGAACCGATGTTAGCAAAGCAATTACAGTTATGATATCTAATTTAAATGCAAAAGGATGACAGAAATTCTGTACTACTTCATCCTAAACGACTCATTTCTAAGTGTGTGTTTGTGTTTAAAGACTTCCTTTAATACCTATATTCCTTGTGGGCTATGTATCTTAAGGCTAGACGACGCAGCAAAGTCTTTAAAAAAGTTTTTCTTAGATTAACACACTGTTAGAATTAGACAAGAGAAAGAAGTGAGTCAGGGAAATGTACTTATCTAAGCTTTCTCTCCAGAGATCCAGCCCTTAATTAGAAAATAGTCTGCTCTTATGCTAATGTGAACAGAACACCAGTGAGATCCTAAAAGGCCCGTGGCAGTGTGAGGAAGGGTGAATCTCCGAAAACTGCACAATGAGCAACATAGCAGTAATTTATTGACCCTTCAGATCCACAGTCAGCTGAACTGCTGCTTCACACAGACGGCAGAGAAAGAAATCTGCTACTGGCTCTGAGCGATCAGAAAGGAAAAATCAAATAGAGGGATTTAGATTTTAGGATTGGAGCTCAGACGCTAATGACGGCTTATGAGTCTGTGGAGTGAGGTTTGGATTTTCAAGACATTTAAGGATACGACTCTTCCTCTCCTCAGAGGTCAGAGAAGCACTAATAGGCCACGAGGGAAGCATTCATCTGGGTGAATGTGGGGGGGGGCAATAAAAGAAAGGGTTGAAGGTACTGGCTTTTTGGGAGATAAACTAAGAGCCTTTGCAGTAGGGGTGGGGGAAATAATCGATACAGCATAGTATCGCGATACTTTGCGTGGCGATATTGTATCGTTACACGGACGCCAAGTATCGATATTTTATGATATGTAGCATATCCGTCCGAAACATGGTCGTACACTCGACTGGTGATTTCTAATGTATTGAAAACTCCAAAAACCAACATAAGAGCTACACAAAGACACAAAACAAGAAATACATTTAAGCTACATCCATATGAGCATTACTTTACCATTAAACAAGTGAACTTCAAATAGTTAGCAAAGTTATAATACAGTATATAAACGAATTAAGACTAACACTTAAATGTAAACTTTATCTTTTGATATCGCCGTATTTAAATGTTGATATCTCTCTGTTAATATCTGTACTTTATCTCCCTTCTTTTTCTCCGTCAAGTTTTTGCTTTGGGAACTTCCTGCTAATAGCGCAAATAAAACAGGAAGTTACGTTAAGACATGTATGCAATTGCAATGATAGTAACAAAAACAATGCCATCTCCTTTTCAGGTTCAAACATACATAAAATATTCATATTGAAAACCCATGTTTTAACCAGGAAGTGAAGACGGACATGGATATGAGCCATGTGATTTGCAATATCGCAATATATCGTATCGCAATACTTAGCATATCGTAGAATCGCAGTACGATCGTATCGTGGCTTAAGTATCGCGATAGTATCGTATCGTGGGGAGCCTGGTGATTCCCACCCCTACTCTGCAGACCATCTACATGCACACCAGGGCTGAACGATTAATCGATTTTAAATCGAAATTTGAAATGATGTGATTATCAAAGCCTGCGATTTTTTTTAAACATTTTTTTCTTCTTGTGTGTCAGTCATCCACACCAATCAGAAGTGCTGTGCTCCACATGTACCAGCCATTGTTAACCAATCAGAAGTGGCCCATGATAGCAGGTGATAGACAGATTGATCCAATCACCTGCCAAGTATCTTTGAAATACTTTTCCAAATGGCTTCCAATGGAGCTTTCCTTGATGGTTTGGTGAAACAAAGCATCTGAGTCAGGTTAGTAATGCTCCATCACATGTTTTACATCCATTACAGGGTGACTCTTAAACTGAAGCTTGACTTTAAAGCAACCCAACAGAAGTTTCATGTAAGTTTAGTTCTTTCACTCGTAGCTCGGGCTGCTAGAGACGGGAGCACGTTGATACGACCTTCCTAGCCGGAGATATGGCCACATTTTACAATAAACTTCCGTTGGGTCGCTTAAAAACAAAATCGCAATATCTGTCAGAAAAATTGCAATTAGATTATTTCCCCAAATCGTGCAGCCCTACTGCACACACACCTTTATAACACGCTACAGGGAAGGGAAAACCCCAAAAAGCAGAATAGGGCCTCTTTAATTCACTTAGTGCGAGATATCAGATTTTCGGTAAGATGTTGCCTCGCTGTGCAGCCTTCAAGGGGTTCAGGGTGAGGCGCAATCATTTCACTTTCAGTTATTTTGTCTCGTAGTGAGAGACTTGTGCTCTTGGCGCAGTGGATGCACACTGCAGAGTTTGCTGAGGAGACACAGGAAGCTGCTGGGTGTTGGAAGAGACGTCAAACAGGATGTGAAAACACTCGGCTGATGCATTAAGTGATGCACGCGCAGACACAAGGACACACTCATGTTGGGAAAGACAACTTTACTTCTGATTCTGGGCCGAATTTGATATGAAAACAGAAGGTTGGGGCAGCAGGAGGGTGGTGTCTCTTGAGGGAAAATAACTCTTTGTTTTGGGAAGATATGAGTCTTATTCAGTTAAAACAAAAAAGCTAAGTCACTGAACATACTCCGGAAAAATGATATGTTTGAGTGTGAAATATCTGTAGTGAGAAAACCACTTGATAATATAAGCATCAGAAATGTGCAGTATTTTTTTGTATAGTGTTGCACATAAAGAAATTGCGATATGGACTAGTGCAATATCCAAATCGCTGCAAGCACAATATTTATAAGAGGATAAATGTGTGTTAAAATCATAAAGTATCCATTAAACTATGGAAAAGTATTTTAAAGATTTAGGAAAACATATTTGTTTGGTCAAAATAAATCAAAAATAAATACATTTAAATCATTGTTTTCATGGACAATGACAAATATGAAATACATGTCATTATATCAGTCAAGATAATTGGTATTTATAATGATTATTAATAGTTAAAATCATGCATCCCAACTAGTTTATACACTTTTATCCTTCCGTCACATTTGAGTGGTATTATCTGGACAATGCAAACCTCTTTATTAAGTCTCAGCGTTTGTTTTATTTAGTTGTTGCACTCTCTGTGACTAAATATCAGAGATGGCAAAGGTACACACATCCTTTACTCAAGTAGAAGTACAGATACTGGTGTTTAAAAATACTCTGGTAAAAGTAGAAGTACTGACTAAACTTCTTAAGTACATTTCAAAGCCCATACTTCTTTACTTTTACTTAAGTAAAAAGTACCCATAACTAGCAGCTGTTTTAAAGAGTACCTGACCTCCCTTTATATTAATAGAACAATAATGTCATTGTTAGCTAATGAATGTTTCCATGCTGAACAACGGCAACATGACAACGTTTTCATTGGTCCCTCTTCTTTAGAGAAGACCAGGAAATGATGGATACACGGATCGTGTTCAAATCAATAGGCACGCAATGACTCTAAATAATAATGATCACGCCACCAAACACACATTCAAACTAAAGGAACCAGCCTGTTTGGAAAATGTGAGAAGTAGAAAGTACAGGTATTTGGGTTCAACATGTAAGAAGTAGAAAGTACAGGTATTTGGGTTCAACATGTAAGAAGTAGAAAGTACAGGTATTTGGGTTCAACATGTAAGAAGTAGAAAGTACAGGTATTTGTGTTCAACATGTAAGAAGTAGAAAGTACAGGTATTTGTGTTCAACATGTAAGAAGTAGAAAGTACAGGTATTTGGGTTCAACATGTAAGAAGTAGAAAGTACAGGTATTTGTGTTCAACATGTAAGAAGTAGAAAGTACAGGTATTTGAGTTCAAAATGTAAGAAATAGAAAGTACAGGTATTTGAGTTCAAAATGTAAGAAGTAGAAAGTACAGGTATTTGTGTTCAACATGTAAGATGTAGAAAGTACAGGTATTTGTGTTCAAAATGTAAGAAGTAGAAAGTACAGGTATTTGAGTTCAACATGTAAGAAGTAGAAAGTACAGGTATTTGAGTTCAACATGTAAGAAGTAGAAAGTACAGGTATTTGTGTTCAACATGTAAGAAGTAGAAAGTACAGGTATTTGAGTTCAACATGTAAGAAGTAGAAAGTACAGGTATTTGTGTTCAACATGTAAGAAGTAGAAAGTACAGGTATTTGGGTTCAAAATGTAAGAAGTAGAAAGTTCAGGTATTTGTGTTCAGAATGTAAGAAGTAGAAAGTACAGGTATTTGTGTTCAAAATGTAAGAAGTAGAAAGTACAGGTATTTGTGTTCAACATGTGAGAAGTAGAAAGTACAGGTATTTGAGTTCAACATGTAAGAAGTAGAAAGTACAGGTATTTGTGTTCAAAATGTAAGAAGTAGAAAGTACAGGTATTTGAGTTCAACATGTAAGAAGTAGAAAGTACAGGTATTTGTGTTCAACATGTAAGAAGTAGAAAGTACAGGTATTTGGGTTCAAAATGTAAGAAGTAGAAAGTACAGGTATTTGTGTTCAACATGTAAGAAGTAGAAAGTACAGGTATTTGTGTTCAACATGTAAGAAGTAGAAAGTACAGGTATTTGAGTTCAACATGTAAGAAGTAGAAAGTACAGGTATTTGTGTTCAACATGTAAGAAGTAGAAAGTACAGGTATTTGAGTTCAACATGTAAGAAGTAGAAAGTACAGGTATTTGAGTTCAACATGTAAGAAGTAGAAGTACAGGTATTTGTGGTTCAACATGTAAGAAGTAGAAAGTACAGGTATTTGTGTTCAACATGTAAGAAGTAGAAAGTTACAGGTATTTGTTGTTCAAAATGTAGAAGTAGAAAGTACAGGTATTTGGGTTCAACATGTAAGAAGTAGAAAGTACAGGTATTTGTGTTCAAACATGTAAGAAGTAGAAAGTACAGGTATTTGTGTTTCAACATGTAAGAAGTAGAAAGTACATGGTATTGGGGTTCAAAATGTAAGAAGTAGAAAGTACAGGTATTTGTGTTCAACATGTAAGAAGTAGAAAGTACAGGTATTTGTGTTCAACATGTAAGAAGTAGAAAGTACAGGTATTTGAGTTCAACATGTAAGAAGTAGAAAGTACAGGTATTTGTGTTCAACATGTAAGAAGTAGAAAGTACAGGTATTTGAGTTTCAACATGTTAAGAAGTAGAAAGTACAGGTATTTGAGTTCAACATGTAAGAAGTAGAAAGTACAGGTATTTGTGTTCAACATGTAAGAAGTAGAAAGTACAGGTATTTGTGTTCAACATGTAAGAAGTAGAAAGTACAGGTATTTGTATTCAAAATGTAAGAAGTAGAAAGTACAGGTATTTGGGTTCAACATGTAAGAAGTAGAAAGTACAGGTATTTGTGTTCAACATGTAAGAAGTAGAAAGTACAGGTATTTGTGTTCAACATGTAAGAAGTAGAAAGTACAGGTATTTGGGTTCAAAATGTAAGAAGTCAAAGTAAAAAGTGGTCAGAAAAAGAAGTAGTGGAGTAAAGTACTGATACCAGAAAAATGTACTTAAGTACAGTAACGAAGTATTTGTACTCCACTACTTCCCACCTCTGCTAAATATTAAATGTTACAGTATAATAAACAGTTACATCTTCTCTTTGTGAGCCGACATTAGCCTACGAGCGTCTTAATGTTCCTCAAAGGCCTCGGCTCCATCGGTAATATATCGGCAGAGCTCTCATTCGATTCCTGGTTGGCTTTAAATTGGCGTTTGATGGCGTAGTATTTCATTAGTGGCTGCTCTGTAGGATTTACAGCAGCCCGGCTCACACAGACGTCTCATAACGAACGATCTGAAAGGCGGATCTGGGAGTTGAAAGATCTGATGATAGGAGCTAATTCTGTCCGCCAGCAGGGCTGTTAATCTTTATTTATTTAAGGAGGAAATGAGAGCAAGTGCACAGTGCTCAGGGCAATGGCCACACTCTGCTCAGGCCTCCATAGCTTCCCTCTAGATCTGACACAGAAAATGACTCAGCGTAGCATTTAAAAAAACAGATGATTTCACTATTCTTAAATTGGACATTACTCCAACTTCTTAGGTTTAAAATATGTGTATTATATTGAATTGTATTACATATTTTTTATTGAACATTTTAACTCGAACTTCTCATGTTTATGTAAATGTTTTTATTCGATTTTATTTTATTTTTCACTTTGATTCATTTGATAATTTCAATATAAAACTGTGTGGGAGTTAACCACCGACTGTAGATGTGGCGGGAGGATAGGTCCTTACACGTGACGTGCTTCTATGTTTTTGAGAAGGGAAACTGCTGTGATGATGATGATGATGATGATGATGATTTATCTGTCGGTTGCCTTTCTGTTGAAACGCTACAGCAAAAAGGTCAAGTGAAACAAAGTTCTCATACATCTGAAACCAGCTCCAACAATGGATTTCTCACTTCTATAAATGACCTCAATTATTATTAGTACCACAGAGATCATTTACAGTCGTGATCTCCCAAGGACAAATATACTAGTAAGGACGTCAAAGTGATTATAACTGTTTTCCACCTCAAGAGGACACTGAGTATGTCAAGTGGTGATACTAAAGCTTTAACTGTCAAATAAACAATAGCAAAAGCGTAGATTTGACAACGAAAAGAGTCTAAAACACCTCCATGAATACATCATACAATAAACTTAAATACTGTGTACTGTGATGATATATAAATATGTGGATTTAATGTCTAAAGTGAATGTTCTGACGTTACCCGACAGTGAGAAAATGCACAAAAAACCCTTCAAATCTTACAGCTAGATTTAGAAAAAGATCTCTTTCTCACAAGTGGTAACTTCCCCTTTCTGTCTATGCATGATGGGAGATATCAGTGAAACTTAACTCGTCTGCATTATGCAAATGCGTCACGGGCCCACTCCCTGCACATTTGTACTGAGAGATGTTTTACATATAAACCCACGCTTCAGTGCTTTCAAATGTTTCTTATTTCTGTATCCACTAAAAGTAAGACAAATCCGGCTCCATGTTCAGATTACTGGGAAGCAGTTTGACTAGAAACTGTGTGAAAAGATAAAACAGGATGGTGGTTAAAACAGCTCTGTGTGCCAGTAACTGATAAAGAGAAACATGCACAATATGTACAGGAAAGCACAGACACCTCGATGTGAGAGGAGATAGCTTATACTTAAAATACAGAGTGGTGTAGGAAATGGTCCTAAAACTCAGATATGAAGTCATGTGACCGTGCTGTAGTTCCTTTAGCCCAACATTAGCCACCTTTAGCTTAGCGGTGGTGACGTGAAGTCATGTGACCGTGCTGTAGTTCCTTTAGCCCAACATTAGCCACCTTTAGCTTAGCGGTGGTGACGTGAAGTCATGTGACCGTGCTGTAGTTCCTTTATAGCCCAACATTAGCCACCTTTAGCTTAGCGGTGGTGACGTGAAGTCATGTGACCGTGCTATAGTTCCTTTATAGCCCAACATTAGCTTTTTACATCAGAAATCATAAAGTGGTGTTAATATGTGGAGATTATCCTGCTGAACAAAAACGTGTAAGAATCATAAACGTGTGTATGACACAGAGATAATTTTTGCTTCACTTCTCATGAACTGATATTTTAGAGAGCAAAACGTTGGAGTATGACTCAGGGCTGCGAATCAGAGGGGATTCTGGTCCAGTAGCTGCATGAGTCACAGTGACGCTCTCCGCCTGACAGCTGTGACAACTGATTACTAAATATATTGGAGGAATTGGGAAATACGAGCTTCATTTAATGTAATAAATGCTATTTGTGTACCTTTATCTAAGCAGGAGCGTGTGTTGAAACACAGTTATATTGAGGAGTGAAGAGGAGCTGAAGAAAGTGATCACACAAGAAGTTAAAGTAAGAATCGGCAATAAAAGAATATTAAATAACGTCCTATTTGAAATCACTCCCATTCATGGTTATGTTAAGTGATAGAAGTCAGCATGTGCACATTTCAGGATGATTAAAAAGTTCGACACAACAGGATTTCGTGTCCCCAAATCAACCTCTTGATCCCTCTCTGGCAGACCATTAGATAAATGGTTATATAACAGGTCTTAAATGTAAGCTATTGAAACGAGGTGGAAACTGCTGTGTGGAGTTCAGCCAGAGATGGAGCTGCCTAATATTTGGGCTTCATTAGAGGAGTGAGAGACACTCAAACTGTCATTAAATATAGGTCTGATGCCAATAGTACTATAGTAAAGGCCCAGACACACCAAGCTGACACCAAAGAACACGTCTCGACGGAACACGACTGTTGTGTCGCCTTGCGTCTCCTGCGTCTTAGCTATGTGTCGCACTGGAACACACCGCAAAGACTTCAGCCGACGGCCAAGAAGCACGTACGAACTGCGCATGCGTGAGTGGCAATAACTCTCCTTACCAGCAGGCGGTGGTAGTGTGTATTCGTCATTCAAAAGAGGCAACAAGCGGAAGACAGACTGCGTGATATATACAAACAACAAATAGCGTGTGCGTTCCATTTTCACCCTCGTCCATCGAAAACATGTTTAGTGCGGTACTGGCGGTATCAGCCCTTGGACTGTTGCTTGTGGAAGCAGATCGATTAAAATGAAAAATAATAGCCGTCTGTGTGTACCTTCTTAATCGTTTGTTTGCGTACCTCGCTTCTCATGCACTGATTCGCTAAGCTGAACAGCCAATCAGAGTGATTTCTTTTGCCGACACCTTCGTTGAATCGGGGGCGGAAGGTGTCGGTACGGCCGAGAAGACACGACGGGGCGGGACACACCAATCTGAGTAGGGCGACAGGGCGCTCATCGACGGCCAGACATCTATCGACGGCCTAAATCGGCGTGGTGTGTCTGGGCCAGAGAAATTCAAAATGTTCAATAGAAAGATTATAATAAAATAGAAATAGCTATAAAAGCACAAGAAGTTAATGTAAGATTTTAAATAAATGTTATTTAAATAAACATACATAAAGTACAGCACGTAACAATGACAAATATGTAGAATAATTGTTATCTATGTACTAGTGTAAATAAAGATATTAATGCTGAATTGCCCACTTTGAGAGGCTCCTGATGGCGACGTTAGTCCAGTGATATTGAGAGTGAATGAAAGCAGGAGTGAATAAATACAGCCGCCGTCTCCCAGTGACACTGAGACTGGGGAGAAGCTAAAGGATGCTACATGCAAACAGAGCTTTAACAAGGACCTACTTTCTCATGAGAGGAGCCTTTGTGCTGCGAGCAGAGCTGCTTAGTATTAGTATCAGCAGACTGATAGCTCTGCAGATGAAGAAAAGGGAGCCACTATGAACACACTGCACCTCAGGAGAGCTTCTGATGCTAACGCTGCTGCACTGTATGCTGTAGCCTCCGGTGAAGTTACACGTTATCTAACAGTCCTCAATAAACAAAACACACTGGTTATCTTAGTATTTATCTTTACGAGTGGTAGTTTCAATAGAGGGATATATGTAATGTATGTGTATATTGTACAATACTTTTATGTTATTTGATCTCTATTTGTGGATGGATCAACAGTCACAAAACCTAGGGGTAATTTAATATTCTGATTCTGATATGTAACCAAATGAGCAAGTGGCTTAGGGAGGCGTGTGGCGCAGTGGACTAGTGCGTTGGTGTTCGGATCAGGGGGTTCAAACCCCACTGCAGTCAGCATGTCGTTGTGTCCCTGGGCAAGACACTTCACCCCAAATTGCTCCTGTGGGGATTGTCCACAGTATTGAGTATGTAAGTCGCTTTGGATAAAAGCGTCTAACATGTAACATGTCAGAACAGAAGCAAAGTGAGATACTAAATACTTATCTCCAGGAAATTAGCACCAAAAGGAGTTTCACACCCTCAAAAGGTAGCGTTCACACACAGATAAAACCAGGCTAGCCAATGGCATACTCAATGATATTGGTAGATTATGTTATTATTAATATTTATTTGTTTACATACTGTATATGTGAAGGATTATATGCAACGAGGAGGTCAATATTGTACCTCTCGTTGCACAGTATCCATTACTTACTTCTCGGAAATGTCCAAATCAACCAATCACATTTCCTTCACATAAACATTATCGTGTGTCTTTTTTTCCACAAGAGGCATACGTTAAGGCTTAGCATCAGTACTAGTTTGAATGTTACTGTTGGATCAATTACTCAATTAACTTTACTCATAGGTTACCCAGAATGACTTTGAACTGTGGCTCACTGTAAGATAAGGCTAACATTTGAAGTGATGTCCTCTGAATGACACTAGCCTGTCCCATCCTGTTCCTCATGAGTTACCGGAGGGGACAGATCCAGTCTTAATGTACGAGGAGGAACAAACGCAGAATAAAAGATGGTGAAAGAAATGCACAGTAGGGGGGGGGGGAATGGATTCTGACAAAAATAGGGCCATTTCTCTCGGTCTTAAAAAGTGAAGCGGTCCTTTGGGCAAAGCAGCCGGCAATTGTCTCAGACGAAAATGTGGACAGTGCTCGAGGCTTTCCTTCCCCATTTCAGATTCAGTCTCCGTCCAGAAATAACCTGCCGAGCTTTTTCCTGTAGCTCTTACCGTCCTGCACTTACAGTATGATCGAGCTAGCTGGGTCACATATGGATGAGTCAGGATATAAGAATATATGTTCGTTTTAAAAGCAAATGTGTGTAGCTTTGGTCGGCGCATTACAATAACCCTGCTATGGGATGTATAGACTCTTCTTATACATTATTCTGGCTGCTTGAAACTGTCAAATTAGTCTCCTTGTCGTTAAAATGCTTCTACTGATGTGTGCTTTAATGTGTTAGCTTACACTATATTTCAGCCTTTTATCTGCACCTTCACCTTTGCTGTAATGCTGTACATTTCCCACGTTGCAGGACTTATAAGAAATGTCCGATTTTGATTCTTAAAGTAAGATGTTTCTTTTCAAATGTACACAGTGTTAATACAGTATGCCAGGTGGGGTTAGCTACATGCTATATGATGTCAAATGTTAAAGATTTAGGAAACAATAAGACTATGTATTTACAAAAAATCATAACACATTGATAGGTGTAGTTTTTGTGCGGGAACTTATTTAAACGCCAGAGTAGAGCTTCATTTAACGAACAAGACTTCATCTGAAGAAGTGAGCCCTTTCTTGGGGTCGGAGACTTCTGTAAAAGAGTTCAAAAACGCCTTAAAAAAAACACATCTTGCAGGAAGGAAACAAACTAAGAATGACGTGCCGAACATATGAGGAACTGAGAAGAGCAATTCAGGCTTTGCACATTTCTGAACAATCTTTAAAAGATATCAATTGCGGGAAGATAAAAAAAAAAATCGGTGGTATTTCCCAATAACATCTCGACTGGAACGCTGCCATGCGGTCGGATTTTTCCACTAGCTGTTGAAATCAGAGGAAAGTGTGTTCTCTCTTCTTATGCAAATTTAATAAGAACTCAGATTTAGCTCTGTGTTTCCTGAGCTCCTCCTCATCTCTCTCTCTCTCTCTCTGCGGGCCCCCTGGTCAGACAGCTGACTTGTATATTATATACAGACACAGTATGAAATTAAAGTACTTCATCACATGCAAACTGTCTTAAAGTAGTCCTGCACGCTGTTAGCATGGAGGGGGAGGGGTTTCATCTCACATGGACAGAAAGGAAAGCAGAAGGCCTTAAAGGAGAGGTGTCATGCTTTTCCGGTTATTACCCGTCCCCTTGTGTGTTATGAAGGTTTTTATGCATGTAAACGGTGTGCAGAGTCAAAACCCTCAAAGTACACCCTGTAGCGAGTAAAACTCTAACACAGAAAATACCTCCCCAAAACGCCTCGTTGGAGATACGTCACTGCCCATTTGATTCTTCCATTTCGTTCCGGGTACGGCATGATGTCAAGCGGTACCCGGAACGAAATGGACCAATCCGTGGAGCCGTTACGTTACGTCCGCGGAGCCGTTACGTTAAGCCCCCGCTGATTGGTCCAAATTGACCAATCCACGGACTTCCTCACACACACATCTGTGTGCAGGGAGCAGGCAGCTCAGCTGATTTCTCCTCCCTGGCTGCAGGCTGATAACAAACAGTTGGGATCGTGGAGAAATTCTCTCTGCAGACCCATTCTCACAGCGTTTATCAACCTTTTTCTTACTCAATATCAAGCCACACTTATTGTTTTTACTTCGACTGTGAGTTTGTGTGTGCTCAGGATGAGTTTGGCTGTGTTTCGCTATGTATCCTAAACAAGGAAACAACACTTCCAAGGAGCTCAGCGCGATTCACAACGTCCCGACCAATCAGAGCACACTGTGCTCACAGGGAGGGTGGGGGCTGGAGCTATTGGAGCTACAACGAGCCGTTAAAGGCAGAGAGTGAAATTCAGTGAATACACGTAGTTTACAGAGATGCTGTATGAGAAACCAATGTGAGTTTGGAAAAATGCACAATATAAATCTATTTTAGTAGACCTCAACAATGGAATTATGATCAGTGGAAATGACCATGACACCTCTCCTTTAAGATAAAGACTCTGTTCAACTGGTGATCCTGAAGCGACAGTTCTCTGAAAATGTGTTATGATGATCTGCACGTTAATCTACCTGCATGTCTGGCGAAGCACGTTCAAATCATTTATCGTTACGATCCAAACGGGATGATAGGTCACACAAAGCTTTTATAAAAAGGGGACAAACGAAGTGTTGTTGAGGATCAGAATATTTAGTTTATCCCAAGGGGGAATTGGGTTTTGTGATTGGAGCTCCATCATAAAATAAAACGGAAAAAAATCGTAAATGTATTCATATGAACATAAGAATTTAAACTAAATAATGTGGAATAAAAATGTTAAATAACACCTTAAACAATAGGTATGGGCACAAACAAAGTTCAAGGAAAAATGTGGATTCATAAATAAAAGAAAAATATATGTGTATGAACATAAGAAGTTAGTAAAAATGTGCAATAAAATCTAAATTAAATGGATTTAAAAAATGTTTATAAACATAATAAATTGAAGTACAAATGTGGATTAAATTAAATACAAATAGAAATATTTGTTGTTAACACATGTCAAAGTAAAAAATGTTCAAGACGTAAAAGAAATACTGTAGATTAAAAATTGAATTAAATGTATTTAAATATACATAAAAGCAGGAGGCTGTGGCTCAGTGGGTAGTGTGCTGAACTTTGAATCAGGGGGTAGCAAGTTCGAGTCCCACTTCAGTCAGCATGTCGTTGTGTCCCTGAGACACCTCACCCCAAATTGCTCCTGTGGGGATTGTCCACAGTACTGAGTGTAAGTCGCTTTGGAGAAAAACGTCTAACAAGTGACATGTAATGTATTGTAATAAAAATAACCTTGAAACCTGTAGCCTTTCAGTAAAAATAGCAGCAACCTTTGAGCTAAAGGGAAGTTCTTAAAGTCAGAAAAGATGTCAACACAGAGAAAATGTGAAGCTTTCTCTCAATCCTCTGCCTCTTCATCCTCATCCTGCTCGTCATCACTGTGACGCTCAACAAAGGGATTATGATGATTGCATTTAAAATCTAAAGAGATTCTCTGAGCAGGAGATGTACTTTCTAATATCTTATCTCATCAAGGTCACAGTGACATAAACGCTTTTTAAGCAACCAGGAAGCACGAGGCTTTGAATAAGCTTCTGAAGCCTCGGGGTTGGCACTTTAGATATTTCATAACGGAACAAAAAGCTTCTCTGGCCACTTTAATCACGGGAACTTTTGTGCAGTCAAATACATGCAATGCTCCTTTAAAATACTCTGCAACAGTCCAGAGGAGCTCGAGCTAACGTTCAGCTGTTTTGTTTCCACGTGTAATTAGCATGGGTGTCGTCACATGACGCATGGTGTTGTGGATTTGAGGCTGAAGCCCGGGGCTACTGATATTCGGGTATTTTAACGAGGGTTTTACAGATACATGTGACAAGTATATGATAGTGTAACATATAGAAAAAATAACATGTTTTTGAATCTAAGATGAAGACATAACACTGTAGATGTAATCGTCTGATATATTGACATATTTAATATTTATTTATATGTTATATTATTTTTTAAATGTATAATATTTTTTGAATGATAAAAGAAAAAGCTGGTTTTGCGACTGAACATTTTTGAATCTTTTAATTTTATTTGAATAATCATTAAAAAAAATCGATGGCGCAGTTTTGGCAATGAACAGCTAAAGGCTTAAGCTTTCTGAATAAGCAATGTAAATAAGACATTAAATGAATATAAAATAGTGAGAGAAGATATAGAAACAAAAGATTGCAGGAGAATTGTGCAAGAATAAGATCAAATGAAACCAAATGTAAAATCAAACACTGTATGTTATTTTAATGTTATTAAAGCACTACTTATATCCTACAGATGTTTTCTGTTCAGACTCAAACTAAACATCTCCCGTACCTCGTGTAACCAAGTTTAATTCAACGCACTACGGATATGATTTACTACACAGGAAATAAAAACAGCAAAAGCAGACTTCCCAGCAGCGCATCGTCATGAGTAATACAGACATGTCTTGACATTTGAATCGAATACCTTGTTTTCACTTACCTTGAGGACTTCTCCACGCTTGAAACTAAGCTCGTCATCAGCAGTGGCTTTGAAATCGTATTTTGCTATGGCCTCCATGCTTGTAGTGGTTACTGGAGAGAAAAAAAAATCACTTGCTTGTCTGTGGTTGTGTTTCAGGGGTTGAATAAAAAATAAAAACACGTATCCAGGCTCCTGTGGCCAGATAATATCCTCCGAGTCTCTCCTCCCGTCTATGACCCGCTCCTTTAGGGCTGAGACCTCACATACAGGTCACAGGAAGGTACCTGCAAAACAACAAACAAGATGCAATTAGATGCAAATATATAGAGGAACAACCATGTGTAAAGGTTTTGAGCTACAGTGTAGTTGAACAATGAACTTCTTAAGCTCCTACAACAATGCAACATACTTTACACTCAAGACATAAAGAAAAATACATTAAATAGTGCGAGAAAAGTGAATTTTAAGACCTCATCGCCACTTGGAGTTTTAACCGGTTACATTGGCGACACACTTTACCTCACATTGACTATATACAGTATTGATTGTCCTTCCTCCTTATCTTCCAACCATTTGGACGCAGACTTGCATTTCCCCATAACGATGTTGTTTAACGACCGGCGTAAACGGACCTCCGCGCGCTATCAAGCAGTGAGCGTGCGATGTCCTGTTCAGATGACGTCAAATCCAACGGGATGCCATAAATAAACTACACAGAATCACACTACACACCTACGCAATGATTACATTCAGGCAGACTGTAGAATACAACCTCTTTGGACAATTTATATACTTATTGAGAACTAGCTACAAAATGTAATACCTTGGAAAATGCCGTTTAATACTTTTTAGTTGCCTTAATTTTCGCTAAATTGATTTATCAACTTGTAATACTTTTTAAGACCCTGCGGACACCCTGTGTGACCAAAGAAATCCCAAATTCAGGATCAATATAGTATATCTTATTTAATCTAATCTAATATAAAGTACAGGTTATTGGGAGCTGCAAGGATATCCAGGCCCAAAACTCATATTTACTATGATTCTTATTTTTAAAAAGTAAATGAGAATGAATCGCAATTGCAAAAATCTGTCAAAATAACTTATTTTCCAAATCCAGCACAAATACTAATGTCAAACATATGTGTAAAGTGTTTACAGGCTACAGCTGCAGTTGATCTGACCAACTATAATAAGAGGATAAGAGGACATTGATGCCAAATTCACTCGTTCAATCAATAGTAACTCGTAGTGACTTTCTTGACAGCGTGCCACCTGGCCTGGAGACGGATAAGTCACTCAGTATCCTTCTTAAAGCTGACAGTGATATGCCGGCTAACCCTACAGTTGCTGAGTTAAATGGATAAAGCCGTGTTATCTCATTAAGTTGTTCTCCAATATGCCACCGTGTAGCTCTGATAGCTCTCACACCAATAAAGCCCTGCATCGAATAACACCGGACAGATAGACAACTAAACACGGTGGCAATCTTATGGCAAATTATCTATTTCTTTAAAAAAACAATCCATGTTTTTCTGCTGCTGGATAATCAGTTAATATGTTACAGTACAGACGATCAGTGGTGGAATACTGTGTACACTTTGTTACAATGTTATTCTACTTTATTATTGATGTAAAAAGTACAATATTTCAGTCTGATATTAAGTGAAACAGAAGTAAAGTGACAGAAAATAGATATCCTTCAAGTAAAGTACAATTTTGAGGTAATTCACCTGAGTATTATCATGTTATACTACTTCTACTCCACTACATTTTAGAAAGCCAATATTGTAATTTTTACTCCACTACCTTCATCCTATACTTGATTAAAGTTATTAGCAAATACAATTGATAAAATCGGTGAATTAATACCTATTTGTCATATCATTATAGGTTAAGATATCCCCCAGCAGTATACAAAGTAATTACAATAAGCTCGACACTAAGCAAACTCATTAAAAGATCAAAAATAATCCAGTAATGTAGTATAAATGATTCAGGAGTGGGCCATTATGGTTTTAATGTTTGGTATTTTAAGTATATTTGGATGTCAATACTTTTCTACTGTACTTAAGTAAGGTTTTTAATGCAGGACTGTTACTTGTTATTGTCTCTTTTACCGAAGTATACAATTTGAATACTCTGCTGCAGATACAGGACAGCTATCTAGTCATTTGACGTAACGGTACGTATTAAAATGTAGCCTGCAGCCTTTGTTTACAGCAGTATAACTGTCAACAACACCATGAAGACAGACGAACAACAAAGCACACAGGGACAGAAGTACATCAGTGAAGACAAAGTGAAGAAAGGGGAAGCTGAAGACGAAAGGGAAGCCATAACCCTGAAGCATTTACAACCTTCTCACGGTCCTTTACAGTCAAAACTATGGCAGAAATATACAATTTATCACATTTTAAGCTCACATTTTCACTGTTTTTCACGCCACTTGGAGCAGATCTTGAGAGCTTCTTCCATCTCTGCACTTTACACATATAAGGCTTTGAATGCAGGACTTGTACTTGTTATTTATACAATTTAGTAATGCCTCTTAAGCTACATCAGTGAAGACAAAGTAAAGAAAAGGGAAGCTGAAGACGAAAGGGAAGCAGTCTGCCACAACCCTGAAGCTTTTACAACCTGCTCATGATTCTTTACAGTCAAAACTATGGCAGAAATATACAATTCAGAGCATTTTAATCTCATATTTTAACAGTTTTCTCACGCCCCTTCACGAGTCTATGGCCCTTATTTACATCATTAGGGTCTAAAAAGTTGTAAAATGTGCTTCTGACTTTGATAGGCTTGACAAGCATAATGTCCACTTGCCTTCTAGTCTGTATCTTTGTATTAAACTATGGCAGACATATACATTTGAAAGCATATTTAGCTCTAGTTATTGACTGTTTTTCACACCACTTCAATGGGATTTAAGCACTTCTTCCACCTCTGCAATACGTTAGTACTTTACTCATATAAGGTTTTGAATGCAGAACATATACAACCTTCTCATGATTCTTTACAGTCACAAATATACGATTTTTAGCATATATAGCTCACATTTGGACTGTTTTTAACGCCACTTTGGGACAGCCACAACCCTCAATCATTTACAACCTTCTCATGATTCTTTACGGTCAAAACTATGGCAAAAATATAACATTTTTCGCTCACATTTTGACTGTTTTTCACACCACTCGGAGCGGATCGATTCCGTTCCAGCTAACAGAGAGATAGCATGCCGGCTAACGGTCGTACAACAATAACTGCGATGCGGTGTGACTACTAAACTTAACATATATATATTAAACCAGGCAAAACGGGCACATTAACGCTGACACTACTCACCACAAGTGTCCAGTTGGGAATACACACGAGCTAAAGCGGGAGGCCTACGAGCTAGCTTCACGTTGGCAGATGTGAAAAGGCAGAAAACACCTTTTTTTCGTAACGCTAGCTGTTGTTGCTAGCTCAGTTAGCCCGCAGCTAAGCTAATTGAAGCAAAGACCTCCAGGAAGTGAAGCCGACCGTTGAGGCAGATTTTTGAAATTGGCACAGTGGCCATGAAGCGGTGCTACAGCTTCCGTGGCGTCATAATGGCCCAAATAGACTCGTTCCCCATTGATTTACATTGGGGAAAGTCTATCAGAATCAGAATATAGGGGACATTTAACAGCAAAAGTGAAGAGAGAGACAACTAATAAAACACTATTAGATAACGGAATGCAAATAGTATTAAATAAAAACGTTTTTTCCAATTTAAAACTAACATTCGTGATACATTTCTCCAATTTACATATTGTCAAGTCAGTGGATTGGAGAGTATTCTATTTTATTCTGTAAATATTTTATAATGTTTAAATACTACTCTGAATATAGGTATTGTTTACTGAGAATATGAATGTATTGTTTTTAAATTGTAAAATGTTTGCCTTTATTTTATTTGTATTTTTTCTAGTTCACATATTCCATAATACTGTTTATAATTGTTTCCACTTTTTAAATAATGTCCCAATTTGGCATAAATTAAGTATACCATTCATTTGACTGACAGATAGCAGCAGATTGTAGGCGGGGCTTAAGATAAAACCTCCACTGCGCATGCTCAATGGGCCCACATACGGGTACTTTCGGAATCTACAGTCGCTCCTTTTTCGGGCTTCAAGCGCCTCTGAGCAGCTCTCATAGGAATGAACGGCATCCTCCACCAGTTCTCTTTAAAACATCCATGCACTGAACTTGACTAGCCTGCGTCGGGTAAAGGAAACACTGCACAACTTTAAAGAGAAAAGCATTAAAAACTCACCACTCAGAATATATTCCGTTTCGATGCTGCCACCGTAACAAAACCCTGTATGGTGTTTCTAATCCACTCCCTGCTTCTTCCTCTGGAGAGGCAACAAAACGCTGTAATGTCTCAGGCTGATCGTCCTACATGTAGCTGCTAGCAGAAGGGTTTATTTCCGCTTCCTTCCCCCAGAACAGGGAGGGTCTGCCCGCTGTTGTGACTGGAGCTCCTCCCTGTCAGTCTGTACCACCATGGACTGTTACTTATTTATTTATTAAGCTTACTATATTTATTTATTTTCCTGACATGTGTATAGTTTACTTTACTGCATTACTTGCCAGAGGTGGGAAGCAACTAAGTAGATTTACTCAAGTACTATATTTAAGTTACATCTTGAGGTACTTGTACTTTACTTGAGTATTTCCACGTTATGCTACTTCTACTCCACTACAGTTCAGAGGTAAATGGTGTACTTTTACTCCACTACATGTATTGAATACCTTTAGTTACTTTACAGATGTGGATGAATGATGTGAAATCTAATCAAGTGTTAAATCAGACTTTAGTTCCACCTGGAGTAAATCCACAAGCTACCCTGCAGTATACAAACTAGCTGCACCTTTACCAGCTTTGAGAACACTTTCATGATCAATCATTATAAAACATATCATATATATTATTCTGAAATGGACCAATCTGCACAATGACTACTTTTACTGTCGCTACTTTCACTATATTTTGATGATAATACTTTTCTACTTTTACTTGAGGAACATTTTGAATGCAGGACTTTTACTGTAACAGAGTATTCCTACACTCTGGTACTTCTACTTTTACTCAAGTACAAGATCTGAGTACTTCTACTTTTACTCAGGTACAAGATCTTAGTAATTCTACTTTTACTCAAGTACCAGATCTGAGTACTTCTACTTTTACTCAAGTACAAGATCTGAGTACTTCTACTTTTACTCAAGTACAAGATCTAAGTGTAAATAGTTAAGTAAAGTTCAAGTACCTCGAATTTGTACTTAAGTAGCTAACAGTACTTGTTTAAATGTAGTTACTTACATCCCAGCACTGGTGTTTTACCGCTGTCCTCAACTGGCTTGACTTATCCCTGTGATTATTATAAGCAGCTTAATACTAATACCAAATAATAGTATGTACTTTATGACTTAGATCTATCTATACAGTGTTGGAAGAAGTACAAACATGATTCACTGAAGTAATAGTAGATTATATTATTGTAATTAACTCATTGACAGATTACGTTACATCAGACTTTTATAGCTGCTCTCCTCTTTCCATCTATATTCAGGGAGACTCAAATTAGAGGGCAAGACAACATACATTATTCCATTTCAGGCATTAAATATTTAGTTAGTGTGGCAAGATGGAACATCAGATAAAATGGGATGGATAAGGTTAGGGCATCCTGATATATGTAATATATGACAAGGCTGAAAAATAACACAGCGCTTTGACATAAAAGTAAACAATGCATTAGGGACAAAAACGGCATCGTATGCAATCATATTATTCACAAACTCATGATTGATGCCTGGACATGTAGCTAAATGTGCTGTAAATGTGCACCAAATGTATTATTTTAATGATTTCTGGAACAATGTATTGAAAGAAGTGGTCCTATATTGGATTAAATTGTATTCTTTCTACTTTGTTGAACCCAAATTGCGTTTTGTAGCATGTTAACACGGATGTGCACATGAGTTAAACATAGAATACAGCTCTAAAAGGTATTGAATTATCAACAGTTGAATGATATATATCTATAGAGTATACCCAATATAAATATACAGAATAAGTAAGAATACACTGTAATACACCAATCTACTAATACAAAATATGAACAATGGCTACTATACCCTATTTATTTGACATCTGCTTGATATGGATATAGGAGGGTGCATTTAAATACCTGGACAATGCTGACACCTAGTGGAGAAGTCTAACATCTAAATGCAGCTTTTTGCAATATGACATGTTACTTATGATTACTGACAATATACTGTAGAATACAAGCTGTTTATTAATAATACAAATTAAATGGTATAGTATTTTTATTTCACAGGATGCTATGACACCTTAAAAACATAAAATAAGATAGCATTTAATATAAGTTAGTGGCTATAATATAATAGTACAAATGCAGCATGTGTACCCGATTACAGACATGATATATACATGTTACACACACTATATTCATACATGATTAATACAATATACACACATAGTATTACATGGAATAGAGGGAGGTAAATAGAAAAGAGAATACATACAATAAAATAAGACAAAAGTTAATCACTGATAACCCAAACAGTAAAAGTAAGACAGAAATGAGACAAAATGATTAAACAGAAAATATTATAAAATAAAAATGTGATTTAAAAATACAAATATCTATAATTAAAAAAATGAAATATAAAAAATTACAAAATTAGAAATGACACTTTTTGATTGAAAATGGAAATTAAACAAATAAACAAAGAACAATAGAAAGTGTGTACTGCTTATTGTAAGCTAAGTACAATTTGGTATTCAGCCTCTGTTTCAATAAGTAATTGTAAATCATGCAAATTCCCGTCAGAGGGTCATAGGATGAGTGCATTGGTATTATGGGATGATACATCTTTTCATAATATGATGTACAGGACTCACAGTAATGAAGCTCAGCGCAAGTTCAACCAGGAAGACCTTCTTTACTCATTAATTTACTATTTCCATGTTACTCTCTCTCCTCTCAATAAGTGATCGGGGGCGTCACTCCCCAGCTTAACCCTTCACTTCGCTCTATTCTCACAAGCCTATCATAGCGCTCTGCTAACCCTTTTAAATCTGCTCTCCCACCTCTGTCAGCTGTCATTTCAGGTGACTCGACGCAACCCTCCTCCACCCTTTTTTTCACCTTCTGTCCCTCTGAATCCAGGGTCAAGCTAAGCCCCTCCCCTTCAGACCGAACCCAACTATCCATTCACCACCACCAGGGTCAAGCTAAGCCCCTCCCCTTCAGACCGAACCCAACTATCCATTCACCACCACCAGGGTCAAGCTAAGCCACTCCCCTTCAGACCGAACCCAACTATCCATTCACCACCACCAGGGTCAAGCTAAGCCCCTCCCCTTCAGACCGAACCCAACTATCCATTCACCACCACCAGGGTCAAGCTAAGCCCCTCCCGTTCAGACCGAACCCAACTATCCATTCACCACCACCAGGGTCAAGCTAAGCCCCTCCCCTTCAGACCGAACCCAACTATCCATTCACCACCACCAGGGTCAAGCTAAGCCCCTCCCCTTCAGACCGAACCCAACTATCCATTCACCACCACCAGGGTCAAGCTAAGCCACTCCCCTTCAGACCGAACCCAACTATCCATTCACCACCACCAGTGTCTAGACCCCGGGGGGTTTCATCGGATCGGTTCTCCCCTCCCGAATGATACTCCTGCACAACGGGGCCTAATCGCCAAAACTCCATTACATTCATTTGTGTATTCCTGGCAATAAATATGTATTTTTACATCAACACCGTCTCTCCTGATTGAAAAGCCACACGGTGCTGCAGGGGATAAAGATGGACATGTACTCTTTTAACAAGGAGACACCTCTCTCTCGCTGTCCTTCAAACTCAAATATCTTTATTGACATGAACATAATGACATTGTGAAAGCATTGTCCAAATTATGGAATTTATAACATGCATCTATACATAAACCTTTGGAGACTATGTGTGTTTGTGCATTTTGAACAAAAGCAGAATTAACATGTTTTTTATTAAGGAAAAAAAATATATATATATAAGGAAAACAAACACATTTAAGTAAAAACGTCCCTTCAACCCTCATGCCATTTCCTCACACCTTAATGTGACAATACAGGCTAATTATAGATTATTGTGCAGTATATATACCCATATAACGTGGAAGAATAAGAGAGGAGAGAGCTGGTGTAAATAAAGCCTCTCTGTCTGTCTGTCTGTCTGTCTGTCTGTCTGTCTGTCTGTCTGTCTGTCTGTCTCTCTCTCTCTCTCTCTCTCTCTCTCTCTCTCTCTCTCTCTCTCTCTCTCTCTCTCTCTCTCTCTCTCTCTCTCTTTCTTTCGTTGGCTTTTTCTTTTTTAGTGCGAAGCAGGAGGGTAACAAACAGCCTTTCTGCACGTTGAGCTCTCTTTGAGTGGATTTTAGTTTTATTCGCTTTACAATGCTCTTCATTCAGTCTTACTGGACTCGCTCAAAACAGATATATTATATATTATCATTACTTTAAAGAAAGACCACGAAAAGCTCTTTGGGATGGACTTTGAAATCATTTCAAATTCATCTTTTTCTCCCTTCAGTTCGGCTGAGAATCTAACAGAAGGTAGGTTGTTTTGTTTCTCCTCTGTAACAAAGCTTTGTCTTAAGTGAAGTACCTGCTTTTAGCTTTGGTTGATGTTCTGAGTGGCTGCCTTCAAGGTTTATTGCAACTTATTGTGAGTCGCTTTGGTTTGAGTGTGAGCCAAAGGAAACATAGGGAAGTGTTTTCAACATTTCTGAATTGATTGTCAGACTCAACACACATTGTTAGTGCTTCGTCACAGATGTACAAATATGTGTTGAATCAGATTTTTTGTTTGGATTGATTTATGATGATATCCTGTTTGTTTCCTCAGAGTATGATCAGTACACCAACGGGCTCATGCCAAGCATCTTTGGTGTCATCTGTTTCCTCGGGATCTTTGGAAACTCTATCATCATCTACACCATTGTGAAGAAAACCAAGTTCTGCTCTCAGCAAACAGTACCAGACATCTTTATCTTCAGCCTGTCCATCGCAGACCTCCTCTTTCTCCTCGGCATGCCGTTTCTCATCCACCAGCTCCTGGGTAACGGGTCGTGGTGCTTCGGGGGCACCATGTGCACCGTCATCACCGCTCTGGACTCTAACAGCCAGATTGTTAGCACCTACATCCTGACTGTGATGACTCTAGATCGCTACCTGGCAACGGTTCACCCTATTCGCTTCAAACATGTCCGAACGCCCTTCGTAGCCGGGGCGGCGGTGGCTCTGGTTTGGGTTTTTTCTCTTCTCTCCATCACTCCAGTCTGGATGTATACAGGACTCATGCGTCGGAAGGATGGCTCAGTTGGATGCGCCTTATTGCTGCCCAACCCAGCGACAGACACATACTGGTTCACCCTCTACCAGTTCTTCTTGGCCTTCGCTCTACCATGGCTGATCATCTGTGGGGTTTTCTTCAAGATTCTCCAGAATATGTCCGCTACAGTTGCTCCCTTGCCCCAGCGCAGCCTGAGGGTTCGGACCAGAAAGGTGACCCGTATGGCGGTGGTTATCTGCCTGGCGTTCTTCATCTGCTGGGCCCCGTACTACATCCTGCAGCTGGCCCACCTCGGAGTACAGCGGCCCACCTTTGCTTTTCAGTACGCCTATAACATTGCCATCAGCATGGGCTATGCTAACAGCTGCATCAACCCGTTTATCTACATCGTGTTGAGTGAAACCTTTAAGAGGAAGTTCATTGTGGCCGTGCAGCCGTCCCACTGCAGGGTCTTCAGAGTGGCCCCTGCTGCTCTGGCTGATGGCAGCATGAGTCTGAGGTTGGCTCCTGACAGCTCTCAACCCTCTCAGTCAGGAAGGGAACTGCTTCAGAACATGCTGCCTGTCACTGTGGCTGTGCACTGAAGTGGAGACTTGACTGGCAACAGCCAACCACCAACCGCTATCTCCAAAGGTCAATCGCCAACAGCCTTTGCAAATAGCCAACTGCAATTGCCAATGGCTTGACCCAATGACCAATGGTCAACCGCCAACCATTATGTTCAAAGGTCAATCGTCAACAGCTTTTGCCAATAGCCAACCGTCAACAGCAATTGCCAATGGCTTGACCGAATCTGTCATGGTTTTGGATTTATGTTGCCATTTTCCGGTTTTATTTTCAAATTCTGTTCTCCCTTTGTCTGGTCTTCCTTCCTGTGTTTGCCCTCCTGTGTCTGATTGTCTCTTTGTGTTTCTGCCTCCCCTGCCCAGCTGTGTCTTCTCCTGTGATTCCCCTTCTGTGTATTTAGTCTTGTCTTCTCCTTTGCTCCATGTTCGGTCGTCGTATTTTCGTCAATGTTACCTGCCTGTCTGTGAGTTTGTTCCCTGCCTGTCTGTGAGTTTGTTCCCTGCCTGTCTGTGAGTTTTTTCCCTGCCTGTCTGTGAGTTTGTTCCCTGCCTGTCTGTGAGTTTGTTCCCTGCCTGTCTGTGAGTTTTTTCCCTGCCTGTCTGTGAGTTTGTTCCCTGCCTGTCTGTGAGTTTGTTCCCTGCCTGTCAGTGAGTTTGTTCCCTACCTGTCTGTGCGTTTGTTACCTACCTGTCTGTGCGTTTGTTCCCTGCCTGTCTGTGAGTTTGTTCCCTGCCTGTCTGTGAGTTTGTTCCCTGCCTGTCTGTGCGTTTGTTCCCTGCCTGTCTGTGAGTTTGTTCCCTGCCTGTCTGTGAGTTTGTTCCCTGCCTGTCTGTGAGTTTGTTCCCTGCCTGTCTGTGAGTTTGTTCCCTGCCTGTCTGTGAGTGTGTTCCCTGCCTGTCTGTGAGTTTGTTCCCTGCCTGTCTGTGAGTTTGTTCCCTGCCTGTCTGTGAGTTTGTTCCCTGCCTGTCTGTGAGTTTGTTCCCTGCCTGTCTGTGCGTTTGTTCCCTGCCTGTCAGTGAGTGTGTTCTTGTTCCTTGTTTCACCCGATTAGTGTTTCTTAGTGTTTCTATGTTTGTAATCAGCTTTTTGAATAAAGCTCGCCTTTTGTTATTACTTCTTGGTTCCCTTTTTTTACTGCGTTTGGGTCCTCATACCAGAACCCTGACACACCATCACCAACAACAATTTCCAACTGCGAACCGCCAATCGTCCACTGTGCCAACAACTATTGCCAATGGCCAACCGCCAACTCCCCATTGGTGCCAACAGCTTTTACCAATAGCCCGACAACAATAGGCAATGGTTGACCGCCAATGGCCACCTGCCATTTCTGACTGCTGCTTATCCCTCAGGAAACACCTCTGTTTACATGAATACATATTAATACATAATGTCCATTACAAATGCTGGGGTGGAAGAAGTACAAACAACCTTTATTAAAGTAATACTACTAATACCACACTGTGCAAACACTCTTATCAGCAAAACTTTATGAATAAGTATCCAAAGAAAAATGCTCCCTGTCAGTGTCAGTGGCGAGCCGTCAGGGCCCTCTAGGCCCTCTATTGGCGCATTTCCATTGCAGCGCGTAGCTCGCTTTAAGCGTGCCGTGTCGTGCCGTCCCCTTTTTTGGTTGTGCTTCCACTAGGCCTCGTTCCGGCGCGGCATGGCGCGGGGCCACTTTTTCCCCTCTTTTCTGGCCCTAGAAAATTGTGGTTCTATCGGGGCCAACAAACAGGGCTGAGTCGGGCTGAGTATGCTAAACTAGAGAGAGGAGCGCTGGCAAGAGGGCTAGAACTACAACAAGATGGACATATTTGACCGTGATTTAATTGTAATACACGTTTGAAAATGATGCCGAAGTAACAACATACTGATACCGGTTAGTAAAAACCATGAATTAATGCTTTGTCAAGTCTGCAGACAGACGGCAGGCGAAAAACCTTTTAAAATTCGTGTTTTTCTAGATGGAGATTGGCTAAGCTAACGCAGTATATGCCCCGACCGTCCACACTCACAACAACG
The DNA here is from genome assembly GCF_902827165.1 of Trematomus bernacchii. NCBI lineage: Eukaryota > Metazoa > Chordata > Actinopteri > Perciformes > Nototheniidae > Trematomus > Trematomus bernacchii. The sequence goes on along the minus strand of NW_022987581.1, from coordinate 2,790,516 downwards.
GCCTATACAGACATAAATAAAGCAGCGACTGTATTCACCATGACACAGGCAGTCTGTGGTGTGTACTTGTTAACTTTTGTCGAGTTTCTGAACATATATAAGGAGCTGTGAGCTCTGAGTGCTCACAGCTAACGGCTGTGTTGTGTTTCTGGATTTCTCATTGAAGATGACGTCACGGCTCCGCCTACACTGCGTTACTATAGTAACTACCCCAGTTCCTAAACTGTAATGGAAGCGCAGCATGAAGTGAGTCGGCCTTGTTAAGGCCCAACGCGGCCAAGCCGTACCGAGCCGTACCGAGTGTGGCCGAGGCCGACCGTGTAGTGGAAATGCGCCATAAGAGGGCCTAAGAACTTCAAACATCGCAAAATAAACTGGTCAGACTACTGCTTGAACTTTCATCTAGAACCCACCTCACCTCTGCCCACTTTGACAACCTAGGATGGCTTAGAGTAGACGACAGAGTACAGCTACTTGCAATGGGCCTGGTCTACAAGATCCACTACACCTCTATGGTACCCATGTACATGTCAAAATTCTTCCCAAAGGTCAAGGAATACCATGATCATAACACCAGAGGGAGCTCCACAAATCATGTAAAACCCAGATTTGGCACAAAAAAAGGGGAATACACGTTTCGCAATTATGCCACATCAAGGTGGAACGCTCTTCCCACAACTGTAAAGGAAAGTAAAACTATACTTACCTTCAAAACCTCTCTTAAAGAGCACCTTCGGGGAAAAGCATTGCAAAACTGGCCCCGGTAATGGTACAAATCTCAACCTGTCGTACAATGGACAGCTTCCCCCCCCCATCTATGTATATACTCGCATTTTAGACTCTGTTACTAACTGTATATCTGTAGACTTGGTATGTCTTAAATGTCCGGTTAGGATGTATTAGAACGAAATCTAAAATGAAAATTGTAAATAATCCATCTGTATGTAAAAAACCACCTGTATGTAAATTGTAAATAAGCCATCTGTATGTCATATATGTCTTATATGTCTTAAATGATATGATGAATTGGAAATGGGGGACCCTGATGTAAACAAGACGAAAGTCTTTCTCTGGTCTGCATCCCCTTAACAATTGTATGTTTTGAGCTGTACTGTACTGTACCCAATATACAAGCTGTTAATAAACTTTTCAATCAATCAATCAATCAAGATATTCTAAAAAATAATATTTAAAAACATTTTTTTTTTAAATATATTTTTTAAATATATATTTTTTTAATATTATTTTTGTTATATTTTTCATTAGTTTTACCGAAAAAAAACTTGATTTAATTGTATTTAAAATAACATTTCCAAAGAAATAAATCCTTCGAATCTGCCTGTTTGAATGTGAAGGGTTACATGAAAGAAGCTCGTCTGGCCCTCTCTGCGATTCACAGAGGGCCCGCTATAGTAACTGAACGAGAGAGTAATGTCAAATGACAGTACAATTGACCAATCATATCTTCCCTCTAAATGGGTGGGTTTTATTATCGCGGACTTTATGACAAGTTCCGCCCGCTGTGAAACTTTTCTTGTTTCCATAGCAACAACAACTTCCTGTCAACAGCGTGAACTCGCCTTCAAAATAAAAGCATGCCAAATTACACTTAAGACATACAACTGCAACGAAAGTAACAAACACAATGCAATATCATTTTCAATGTCAAAGAACACAAATTGGGTTCACAGGTGTTTTGTGTGGTAGAGGGTCGCTGTCATTGATGCGTTTTGCACCCTGGGCCGTTGTTTTGATATTCCGCTGAAGTATACGCTGTGACGTAACTCTTTTTTTTTCTTTTTTTCGAGTGAAGGGGTGGGGGTCAGAGGGCCTAGGTATAAAGCTCACGGCTCGCCACTGGTCAGTGTTTTACTATTATGATTGTGTTGGATGTGCATTTTTCATTTTACTGCTGTACTGTACATGTGTAAGGCTGTTTTCAGCTTCCTTTTTTGCAATGGATCCATGATGCCTTGATTGAAAATGTTGATTTAATCTGATAACGAGGAACACTTTCTCAAAACCAGAGGTGGAAGAAGTACTCAGATCTTGTAATTGAGTAAAAGTAGAAGCACTGCTCCTAACACTAGGATGGGTCAAATGCAGAGAAACCGTTTCGTTAAAAAAAAAAGTATTGGCATCAAAATATAGTTAAAGTAGCGACAGTAAAAGTAGAAGTACTCAGATCTTGTACTAGAGTAAAAGTAGAAGTACTCAGATCTTGTACTAGAGTAAAAGTAGAAGTACTCAGATCTTGTACTTGAGTAAAAGTAGAAGTACTCAGATCTTGTACTTGAGTAAAAGTAGAAGTACTCAGATCTTGTACTTGAGTAAAAGTAGAAGTACCAGAGTGTATGAATACTCTGTTACAGTAAAAGTCCTGCATTCAAAATGTTCCTCAAGTAAAAGTAGAAAAGTATTCTCATCAAAATATAGTGAAAGTAGCGACAGTAAAAGTAGTCATTGTGCAGATTGGTCCATTTCAGAATAATATATATGATATGTTTTATAATGATTGATCATGAAAGTGTTCTCAAAGCTGGTAAAGGTGCAGCTAGTTTGAATGACTTTGTATACTGCAGGGTAGCTTGTGGATTTACTCCAGGTGGAACTAAAGTCTGATTTAACACTTGATTATATTTCACATCATTCATCCAGATCTGTGAAGTAACTAAAGGTATTAAATACATGTAGTGGAGTAAAAGTACACCATTTACCTCTGAACTGTAGTGGAGTAGAAAATGGAAATACTCAAGTGAAGTACAAGTACCTCAAAATTGGTATTGAAGCACAGTTCTTGAGTTCTCTACTGACCTTTAAAGTAGATTTTTATGCCAAGCGGTGATATATTCTGTGACATTTCAAGGCAAGTGAGTAATTGTTTAGTGATTTAGTCCAACATTTGTCTAAAAGGGTAAAAAAGAAGAATAAATGGCCCCTTCTGTCTGCTGATGGTAAATTGCTCTGGGTAAACAATTAAATTAATAGTTACTGTACCTCTTTAAATGTTTTTTATGTTATTTTTCCACCTTGCACAATGGCACTAATCACTGCAAACCTCCACATAACATTTGTTTATATGATAAATATTGTTCATAAATAGCTTTCAAACCACATGTAATTGCTCTCTAATGTTGCAATCAGTATATTTGTGTTCCATAGTTACCGTGCATGTCATTATGTCTGCCTATTATTCAGTCTGTGGCCCAGATATAGCCGCGGCACTAATAGACACATCCTTTGTGCCAATCATAGAATCCATCTCATTCACATTCAAATGTATGCGCCTACTGCAGCTCATCATTATTCACAATGTTGTATTTTATGTATGTAATGGCGATTTCTTTACACAGAGTTTTCCTGAGACACTGCATGCATATTTAACAGTTGAGAAATGTCAAAATATGTGTTATTCAGCGGCTGCAACACCATTAAAGCGTGCACAAAGAGCTCGAGGCATTAATCAGGCTGCATGTACATACTGCTCCTTACACTCGATGTGACTCGTGCTCAATGTGAACAATTTGAAGTGACGACAGATTGCAAAGTCTCACTGAAGCGAGGACAAAAAGTGGCGTTGGGAAATCTGTATCGAAGCCAATCCCATCAGTTTCTGTTTCGTGATGCTGTGAAGTGTCTGTGTGTACTTCAATATCCATTGTGATGCAGCTTTAAAATCTTCCACGAGATAAAGACATCTAATGCGAAAGGTCAAATTCAGTTCACTCTTATTGTTGTATTTTCAGTGTATCATTGACTTTATTGGATGTTTTCAAATGTACGAATAAAAAGGACAACTTCTGCAAGAGAAAACTGCCCATAAAGTTTTGAACTCATTAAAATGTGTCAGTCGATCCCCTGCGGTTGCATAAGAACATTTGAACCAGAAATATCCACATGAGCATTTCTCCAGAGTCAAAGCGGGGGGAAATCAGCCGAGCTTCTCAGTGGGAATGCTCAGCGTCACCGCTTATCTAAATGTCAGATGGCGGCAAATCAACGCAACACCCTTTATCTTGAGAAGAACAGTGGTGTGGAATAAAAGACAGGATTACACGGCATAAACATCTTAAATCCGTAACAATCCCTACTGAGAGATTATCTTTGAATAGTAATATCTCATATGTGTCACAAATCTGCATGACGTCTATAATTACATGGATGCTTATCTGTCCCTTTGTCTCTGCCTGAACCAAAGCCACAGTTATCCTCTTTTTCTATTGCAAGTTGACATATAATAATAAAGCTTTATTTATATAGCACTTTTCATTCAACATCAGCAGGAGAGGACTCTTTAAAGTAGAGACTCTTTAAAGAGTCTCTACTTTAAAGAGTCCTCTCCTGCTGATGTTCAGGTGTATATCAGTATGTAGTGTCTCTACTTTAAAGAGTCCTCTCCTGCTGATGTTCAGGTGTATATCAGTATGTAGTGTCTCTACTTTAAAGAGTCCTCTCCTGCTGATGTTCAGGTGTATATCAGTATGTAGTGTCTCTACTTTAAAGAGTCCTCTCCTGCTGATGTTCAGGTGTATATCAGTATGTAGTGTCTCTACTTTAAAGAGTCCTCTCCTGCTGATGTTCAGGTGTATATCAGTATGTAGTGTCTCTACTTTAAAGAGTCCTCTCCTGCTGATGTTCAGTTCACTTTGAAAACTTCTGGGAAAATATCCAACATTTCGAACAGGTACCAGATACAAAGAAGTGTCTCTTGCTGTTCTTAGATTCAGATTTCAAAGCTCAATTTCGTTGTAAGGGTGTGAACTCTATAGAGCAGCAAGTCATGTTTCATTATTGAGCCGGCATTTATCTTTCCAAGTTCAAAAGATATATAAAAGTGTATGAGATAGAAAAAAGGCCCAAGGCACTGGTGTGCTCCTGGTTTGATTGCTGATCAGAGCGACTGTTTGAAGTGATGGTTAATAATTCACGTTGAAAAGTCAATCAAACTACAAAGACAAAGATACAGAGATCAGAGAAAACCCAAAGACAAGGAGAACAAGACACAAAACAAAAGAAGAGATCAAAACATTCCACAAACAGACCAAGACGTCAACGCAGAGAAAACAATACTAAACACAATGTGCAAAACGACCACAGAGATACTAAGGGCCTTTCTCATTTCTCTAATTCCCCCTCCTCGACTCCTCGAATCCTCGGTCCTCCGGTAGTGACCCGGAAATGGATTTTAGCGCGCCATGTTGAAGGACATCTCATTTCTCTAAATGCATATCGAGGACCGAGCATCGAGGAGGCTCTCTGGAGGAGCTATGATCGGGTAATATTCCAGTCTCTGATAGTGTTACGCTATTATGAGAGTGCTCTCATACTTGTTTGATTCTGAAATTGTAGGCTATATATTTATATAAACATATTTATATATATATGTGTGTGTATGTCCGCATATGTAGCCTGTTATTGTCTCATTATACCGCACTGTGAATGAATTCAAAGTAAATATATAAGTGGTCATGAACACATCTGTCCATCAGACAGAGGGCTGCTGTGCCTCCTGTCATCATTAATGGACGTCTCTTTAAAATGACCGCTCAGAGGAGAGGAGTTCTCATTTCTCTAACCGCCTGCTGCTTCCCCTCCTCTCTCCTCGGCTCCCCTCCTCGACTCCTCCGCTCGCATCTCCTGTGGGCGGGACTAAGGCCCAATCCCAAACCACGCCCTACACACTACCCCTGTAGCCACACTCGCAGCTCAACGAGGCTCCCTCCTGTCAGATGGAGGGAGTAAATACAGCGGCAAGCTTTGGGACGGCCTCCCCTCTCTCCGGCAGAAACAGGAAATGCCGTAACTGTATGTAGTATGTAACAACGCTTTCAAATCAGCATCTCTTAGACAAAACATTAAAATGAATAACTCAAATAAAACTCCAAACATCTTTAATTGTGTCTGATGTTTATAAGCTTCTTAGTTTTTGCAACAGTCTGTAAATATACACAACTTTATAATAAAATGCACACATTTACCTTTTTCTAGACTAAACACAGGTATGATCCTAAGTTAAAAAAATTTGAGGTTATCATGATTCATGAGGTTGTTAACATGGCAGTTTATCAGTGGATGTTTGCTGGAACTGTTTGTAAACAGCGTGTTTCCTGACGGACACACACAGCGTGACTCCGGTCAGGTAGAGACCGGTCTCAAGTCAGCACCGCTGCAGACTCGCTGTTTGAGGGCTTGATAGCCCACTCCCCCTCCACACCGCTCCACACTCGTTGGTTTGGAACAGCACTTAATGTGGCGGACCCTCCGCGCGCACGAGCAAACGGAGGGGTAGTGTGTAGGGGTAGGGTGTAGGGCGTGGTTTGGGATTGGGCCTAAAACACGAGGATAGGAGTCGAGGAGGGGAGTCGAGGAGGGGAATTAGAGAAATTAGAAAGGCCCAAAGACACACAAAAAAACAACTACTATGTCACGCTAAACAACCAGAAAGTGATGCAAAAAACCCACTAACACAAAACAACCACTATCAGAAAACCACCACAAAGAAACAAAACAACAACAAAGTGACACAAAACAACCACAAAGTGTCATAAACAACCATAGATGGATATAAAAAAAACCCACAAAGACACAAAACAGCAAAACGATACAAAAGCCTTGTTGTTTGTGGTGGTTTTGTTTGTCTTGTTGCCTCTTTATGATCTTCTCCCACACACAGTTCCCATTGATAATCCGTACATGGATTTATAATGATCTCAGCAGGTTTGAAAGGGCCCGACAGACTCTCGGCTTTCAGAGATGAACTGTGGAGAAAAGATGAAAACACGACTTGACAGAAACGAAGATGGAGGATACATAATCTCACACTGGTTATGACTTATCTTGGATTTTGAACATCCCATAAATAAAACATTTCCAAACCCAGTGCTTCTCTCCCGTGGCGGTTGGTTCGGATGTGATGAAACAAACAAACTGTGGCTTTTATCACAACCCAAAGACAGAAAAGTGTCCCTACTGTTATGAACATTTATCATTTCAGTGCACATTTGGGAGTCTGTCTTTTTACTAATTTGATTTCCGCACTGAAGCATTCAGAATATGATTTTCTTGGCAACTCAATGCGTTTAATTTCTCCTCAGCTCCTACGCAGTTGTGTCTGAGAGCAGAAAGCTTTTTCCTCTACTTGCTTTGAGAAACCGTCTCTTTAATTTCTTTAATTTCTAAACCCATTCAAGCAAATTTCAGATGATTGATAAAAAGAAAAATGAGACGTGCAACATTTTCATCACTCACTGCCGAGACATTAAAATATCCTGTTACTGTCAAACTAAAAAAGCAGAGACAATCACTTTCCATTGGGTTTTTTTATACATGAAAAGGCATTAGATATACCAAAAATAATTTCAGAAATAAATTAATAAGTTGATATAATGTGACATAAATGAACATGTTTTAGCTTTTATTTCAATATTACTTTTAAACACATACTTTTTGTTGACTTCTAAATATATTAAAGGGGACCTATCATGCAAAATGCACTTTTTGATGTCTTGTATACATAAATATGTGTCCCCAGTGTGTCAGGGAACTCACGCAGCGTCAGAAAAATAAAACCCTCTCTCTTTTCCTCCATACCCAAATCTCTAAAAACGGGGCTACAACGGAGCTGATCCAGATTTGCGTCCGATGTGACGTAATATCTGAAATGTGGAAGTCAGAAAGTTGCTATCAGAAAGTTGCTATCAGAAACAATGACCGACTGTTTTGGACGTAATATGGTCGGTGTTTACATTAGCATCGCTAACACTCAGAGCTAACCTGTACTGGAGAGCATGTGTGTGAAGAAGCAGGAAATAAAAAGGAACTCACCTTGTGGTATAACCGGCAAGAGAGAAAGCCTTTGAGCTCCATACTGTTTCAGAGATAATCCTTGATCTAATAATCCTTGCGTTTCATCACCGCAGCATTTTAGACAGTATCTGCCAGGTCCCGCATGAGCTGGCATAAGCTCCGCCCCCTCTTATTTTTTTAATAAAAAATAAATAAAAAGCTTTATTTATTTATTTAATGTTAGCCTTTATTTATACAGGTGAAAATCTCATTGAGGCAGAGGGTCTCATTCTCAAGAGAGACCTGTTTATACCCAGAATCAGCACTTTTGAAACAGGAAGTGAAATAGAGGGATATGAGGCATGGCTAGAATGGGTGATCTGTTTGGTATTTTGAGCAAAACACTTCATAGACATGTTTTTTATATATGTTTATATATCTGAGACCTATGCTATTGCCTAAAAATAGCATGATAGGTGACCTTTAACTTTTTTTCAGTTTTTTATTCAATAATACATTTAGTTGTTATACATTTTATTTCATGTATTTCTGCATTAGTTCCATTTATTATTTATTGCAGGTGAATTAGGAAGAGAAATGAAAAGGGGAAATATATTTCTGTAATAAAACCATAAATAAAGACATAAAAAATGACGCACATTTAATAATAAATACATAAAGATGCATATAAAAGAAATGCAAAATGAAATTAATGTAGTGAAATACGTGAAAGGCATTAAACAAATCAGTTAGACGTTTCTCTGTGTAATTTATTATAGAAGCAATAAATACAAAACCGGCACAATTATCCCGTAAACAAAAAAGCAATCATTTCATGTCATTGTGGGGGGTGCCATCATGATGAAATAGATAAAGGAGGGGCTCTAATATGAAACATAACCACCTTCCCTTTCAACTGTGTGTAATAACACCTGTTGGTGATGGTGAGCACAGCAGCAAAGGCCTCCGGATGTTAAAATAGCCATCATCCTTACACCAATCTCAATGTGAGCAAGAACTGCAATCACCCTCTCTGTAATGACTTGGTCCGGAGGCTTGGACCCGTCTCCAGGCCTCACACGAACACCTTCATGCTAACTTTATTCAGGTGTGTGGAGCCGACTCTCTTTCCTATTATTTCTCATAGCATTATATCAGCTTGTATGAGGCTTGATTTCATTTCAAACAATCAACACCTTCACTCCTCTTTGTTCCAGCAACAGGTGTTGGAGAATGATGAAGAACATCCATTAATATATCTCAAATCGTATGTTATAAAAAGGGCCTATAACAGGGGTGGGCAAACGTTTTTGCCCGGGGGCCACTATGAGTTTTAAAATGTGTCAGGCGGGCCGGGCCATTAGCAGATCGGTGAAAAAATATTTAGCTGTCCACTCCTCATTAAACACTCGGCACTCAATGTCGACTTTTCTTTTCTTTGTTCCACTCATTGTTACAGATGCAGGTTCAAAGGTGAATTATTGCGTCATCGTTTGCGTCATGACGTAACCATTTACGTGCCTTTTTATGACCCACACAGCGTTTTACGTCCCTGATTTTCTCCGCAACACCGCTCACAACAACAACAACAACTGTGATCCATACTCTTCACCATTACTAATCTGTGTGTACCAATACATCTGGACCCTTGTATCCCCAACCCAGTCTCACAGCATTTCGTGTTATAGTCACAAAAGTAATGTAATCTATTGATTCGTGTTCACCAACACGATTTTCGCATTTTTTTCGTGTCACACAGAACGATTTTAAATGCAATGTATTTCTATTGGTAGTATGTCTCGTGCCTGCAACACGTCTTTTTGTCCGGTCGGGTCTTGGAAGACCGGAAGCTGTGTGGTTCATAAAAACATTTTCTTACTCAATATCTTACCCTAAGCCTAACCCTATCCCTTTTATTTTAAATTGTATAATGTCTGAGGTTTTTTTGCCCTCCATGAGGAAAAGAAATGGCTCAGAGCCTCAGAATACTGACATCTGTATTTTTTGTCATATTTCTTTCATTCTAAGTTGTTATTATTTGGTGCAGGCACGAAACATACTACCAATATAAATACATTGCTTCTAAAATCGTTTTGTGTTTTTTTTTTTTAAATGTGTTTTTCCTTCTAATTTGTTATTATTTACATTGCTTTTAAAATCGTTCTGTGTGACACGAAAAAAATGGCGAAATCGTGTTGGTGAACACGAATCAATAGATTAATCAATAGATTCATTTTGTGACTATAACACGAAATGCCGTGAGACTGTTGAAATATAGGGGAACAGCTAGCCTAGCCTAGCTCTGTCAAAAGGTAACAAATAACCCTAAATCATTAAATGTCCTGTCCTTCCTTGACATCGAGTAATGTGGACTGTAATGCTAAGCTAATGAGTATCTTAACTTGTGAACAACAAAGCTAACCGACTGATAGCTCTAACTCCTAACTATACCTACAACTCCTATGTCTGTATGGTAAGAAGCTAGAGCTAGCAGCCCGTTAGCTTAGTTTAGCATAACGTTTGGAAAACTTTAAGGTAATACATCTTTCATTATTTTGGCACATCACCCCACAAAGAATACACAAATTGTGTTTTTACACTTAGTTTTTTGTATGGATTGATCTAAAAACACATAACTTGTTATTAAATCTTGCGGAGCAAAGCTAACGACTGCTAGCTCTAGTTTTACATTTGCTGTTTAATTAATTAATAATTAATTTGCTGTGTTTTGCGAATCAGCTAATTTAAGTTTGAGTGTGTTAAAGAGTTTAGTGAGAAGATTTTACCACCCTAAGGATATCAAACAATACACTATACTATAATATATATAGGCAATTCATCTGTGAGTTTAAGACACGTTTTAAAATAGCTTTTGTTACCTTTTGATAGAGCTAGGATAGATTAGCTTGTTAGCCATGCCATGCTAGTGTCCATCTATTCCTTAATGTATTAATTAACACTGTATACACATATGGTAACAGAACTATATTAAATAGACAGTTTTCCACAAAAATATGGAAGAAATCCCAATGAATGAACCATTAAATTGTGCTCTAGCTGTTGAGAAAACCACAAACATGTATTTGTGAATTTGTTCATATGCTGTGCTTGTGCCCGTTCAACTAAATAATGAATTGGCACAACTACCTCTTTCCACACTCACACACAGAAGTGAATATTAAGTCTTATAAACAGATGGGGAAGTGCTGAGGTCAAGCTTTTTACCTTATCTAAATAGAAATGACTCATGCATTACTTAGTGCTATCAGCACCAACATGTGTGAGCGGAGATAACAGAGAATTATGATTCTGTACATGTTGCAGGAAGATGCATCAGCCACATCCAGGCTGATAATGTAGTCTCGTTTTTCTCCACTTCGCCTGAACCTCTGGAAGCGTGGGTTCAGAATCAGAATCGGTTTAATTACCAAGTAGGCTTACACACAAGAGGAATTAGCTGTGGTATATAGACCCCCTCCTGGACCCCCTGCAGTTCGCCTACAGAGCCAACAGGTCTGTGGACGACGCTGTCAACATGGCCCTTCACTTCCTCCTCCAGCACCTGGACACAGCAGGAACCTACGCCAGGATCCTGTTTGTGGACTTCAGCTCTGCCTTCAACACCATCATCCTGGCTCTGCTGCGGGACATCTCTCCCAGCTGCACGTGCCCGACTCCACCTGCAGGTGGATCACAGACTTCCTGTCTGACAGGAAGCAGCACGTGAGGCTGGGGAAACACGTCTCTGACCCCCGGACAATCAGCACCGGTTCCCCTCAAGGCTGCGTTCTTTCCCCTCTGCTCTTCTCCCTGTACACCAACAGCTGCACCTCCAGTCACCAGTCTGTCAAGCTCCTGAAGTTCAGACAACACCACGCTCATTGGACTCATCTCTGGTGGGGACGAGTCTGCCTACAGGTGGGAGATGGACCATCTGGTGACCTGGTGTGGGGAAAACCACCTGGAGCTCAACGCTCTCAAGACAGTGGAGATGGTTGTGGACTTTAGGAAGAACGCAGCCCCGCCCGCCCCCATTACTCTGTGTGACTCCCCAGTAACTGCTGTGGAGTCTTTCCGCTTCCTGGGCACCATCATCGCCCAGGACCTCAAATGGGAGCAGAACAGCAGCTCCCTCATCAAAAAAGCCCAGCAGAGGATGTTCTTCCTGAGGCAGCTGAAGAAATTCAACCTGCCAAAGACGATGATGATGAACTTCTACACCTCCATCATCGAGTCCATCCTCACCTCCTCCATCAGCATCTGGTACGCTGCAGCCACAGCCAAGGATAAGGGCAGGCTGCAGCGGGTCATCCGCTCTGCAGAGAAGGTGATCTGCTGCAATCTGCCATCCCTCCACCACCTGCACGCCTCCAGAACCCTGAGGCGGGAAGATAGTGGCCGACCCCTCCCACCCTGGACACAAACTGTTCACCCCCCTCCCCTCTGGCAGGAGGCTGCGCTCCATCAGGACCAAGACCTCTCGCCACCTGAACAGTTTCTTCCCAAATTTCGCTGAAATGATTTATTCTATTGCTATTTAACTATATTTTATTACAGTGTCCTTAAAGATTTCTTGTTTTATATGGAGATTCTTTATTTTATATTTTATGTCTGCACCACGACATCAAGTCAAATTCCTCGTATGTGTGAACCTACCTGGCAATAAACCCGTTTCTGATTCTGATATGTGGTGCATGAGACACAGAAAGAAGAATAGGTACTGTAGCAAATCAAATCAAATACAAGTAGGACTCTTATTACAGCTATTTAAAACTACTATTTGGTATAGTATTGGATGGGGAAGGTGTTTGACTATGTGTATGTGTATATGTGTATGTGTGTCAGTATGTAGGTGTATGTATATGTGCATATATGTATATATGTCAATCAACAGGTAAAGCAGATAATAGAATAATAATAATAACAATAATAATTAATAATAATAATGATAATTATTGCAGATTATAGATTATAAATAAATCATTTAGGGACAAGGGGGTGATATTAAATAAATTATACTTCTTCTCACTCCTTTTCGCACACTAGATGTGGGACTGTTTATGTTGATAATGTTGTTGATGTTGTTGTAAATGTCATTTTTTGTTTTGATTTCTCTTACATGACATTTTTTTTGTTTTGTAATTATTTATTTTTTCTTGTTCGAAATAAAATGTATCAATCAATCAATCAATTATCTCCAGCATAATCTTGTTTACTTGTGTGTCAGCAACTACCTACAGACCATTAGCTTAGAGTAAACTGTTCTCGCACCCTAATGATGTTTACTCTGGGCTCAATAAGTAGGGATATTGAAACAATTAAAGTAATGGCAGACCCACTAAACAGCCTCTACACTTCAGTTGTCTAATTTAAGGTCTCCACAAGCTGGTTGGTGTGCTCGAAGAACAGAAACAGACATTACTATAACTGCAGATGATTATAAGTGGGGCATTATGTGACTGAGAACCGATTTCTGGGTCAATGCATAATTCATCTTTATGCAAATGGGAAAAAAATACTAACATATTCGCACGATATGCTAATGTTGCTAATCATCCTGATGGGGGTGCCGTTTAGTTTAACCTCTGTAACAAATGTACTTTGTTAAAGTTCGATAAGTATAAAACTGCTCATAAGATCATAAGAACCCGCTTTATTTAATTTTGATTTCAACCAATTACAGGTCTTCTATAACCACAGGAAGTAAATGAGCGGTATATGTTGTACAGTAAGTGACCATTGTAATAATATACTTATCACAAAGACATTGAAGGTACAAATTGTGCCAATTGACATGAATCAGTTGCAATGTTTGCACGTATTGTAAAATAACTTCCTGTTTATGCTCAGTCTCCTATAACAGAAGGTTTTGGCGAGACAATACAAGGGTTGTGATGATTATAAGCGGTCCTATTTATCTTGCCTCTCTTCAATTCTCGAAATGGATCTAGCTCGTAAACTGGCTAGCTTACCAAATCACTTTTCCAGCTAATGGGATACATGATACTTCAATCTAACGTATAGTATTCAACTAGCCATGAGCGATGCAAGACCAGGGCCGCCATGTTTTTAACTGTAACCTAAGCTAAGCTAACTCTGCCGCACCCTAGAAAAAACTTCTTCAAGTTAAAAACCATTAAGTGCAAAGTGCTCGTAGTGAAAACACCAAAACTCCTCCAGGGTTCTGAGCTCTCAGTAGTCAATTGTCGTAGAGGCAAAACGATGGTAATGCAACTTCCTGTCAGTCACGTGATGCCATTGGGCCCAAAAAAACGTTTTCGTATTGACCCACATTGGTAAGGAGATGTCTGTGAATCAGGATTTATATTTCTCTGAGGTAAATCGTCATCACCGTCTGAAAACGTATATAAAATGTGCTTAAAACCATATCCAGGGATTTCCCTCTACATTAATTTGACTGAGATGAGACCTGATGTAAACACAGACCATATTACTTCCAAAACACGTCACGCATTGTTTCTGATAGCAACGTTTCTGATAGGTCCGTTGTTCCCACGTTTTTAGAGATTTGGGTACGGAGGAAAAGAGAGAGGGTTTTATTTCCTGACACTTTTTGAGTCTCCTGACACACTGACCGGGGACACATATTTATGTAGAAAACACGTAAAAAAGTGCATTTTGCATGATAGGAGACCTTTAAGGAAAACAAGTGTGCATGCTCTATGGTCTTAATGAATGTAGAAGATCTGCTGAGGATCCAGGGAAGTATTTTAGTAACGGAGTAACTTTGATAGGAATGAACGGGGCCCGCCTCTATGGCTGAATCCAGTTCTCTTCATACATCCTGGCAGCACCGCTAAGCTAACAGCTAACTCGCTAAGCGCAGCTACTGCTAGCAGCACTTCAGCAACAGTGAGAGGTTTCTGTACATCAGGACACTCCATAAATCACCGAGAGTTGAAGCTGATGGAGGACGAACCTAAAAACATCTTCCCCGCAACATATGATCTAATTTACTTTAAATCCACTACACAGAGCAAGAGCAACCTGCAGAGCGTAAAGAAGGACTGACAGACATCTATCTTACTATTACAAGTCAATTTAGCGCTCCAATGATTTTGAAGGTTTTCTTTTTACGTAGTGACATTAAGTCCCTTACACACCAAGCCGATTTCGGCCGTCGATAGATGTCGATAGATGTTGGGCCGTCGATGAGCGTCGTGTCGCCCTACTCAGATTGGTGTGTCTTGGTGTGTCCCGCACCGTCGTGTTCGGGAAAGCCCCATGAGCTTCTCGTTGTAGAGTGAAAATGGAACGCACGCTATTTGTTGTTTGTTTATATCACGCAGTCTGTTCTTCTTCTCTCGGTGTATCACGCAGTCTGTCTTCCGGTTGTTGCCTCTTTTGACTGACGAATACACACTACCGCCGCCTGCTGGTAAGGAGAGTTATTGCCACTCACGCATGCGCAGTGCGTACGTGCTACTTGGCCGTCGGCTGGAGTCTTTGCGGTGTGTTCCAGTGCGACACATGGCCAAGACGCAGGAGACGTGAGGCGACGTTCTGTCGGGACGTGTTCTTTGGTGTTCTTTGGTGTCAGTTTGGTGTGGAAGGACCTTTAAAGTTATAATGAGCTTTATTAGCAGGGATTCTCTGAAAGTTCAATATGAATAGATGGATGAATTCAAATGCCTCTGTGTTCTGGCCTCAGACCAGCCCTCATCAGAGCTGACACTCTGTCTGATACGCTGCTTGACTTTAGCAGAAAATCCAATTTACCCAGAGGACGCACACACCTGTCCTGAATACTTAAAATGTACCTCTGCTGCACGATGTGGATAAGAGATAAGATTGATGGGATGCACGGGCTAACTCAGCGGTCACAAATCACTCAGATACACTGTATTGTGAGAAAAGCTGTGTTTAATTTGCAATCCATAAAAACTTGCAGTACATTAAGCAGATATTACAGTCAGTTATGACTTCTGTGTGTTGTGACAAATTCACTTATAGTATGTAACTTAGGTTGGCCGACAGGTGCAAATGCTTTACAACGGTCAAAAACACTTACAGTACGTTAGGAGAAACACGCTTCAGGTTCAGAAACGATGCAAATGTGAAAACATCAGAAAACACATCTTCAGCAATTTGAACATGCAGCTTTTAGGAAACATTCAGCAACTTGAGGAAACATGCGCAGCCTTTACTAACTAAAACTACTACTACTAAACACTAAAAAGTGACAGTGTGCGTCACTTTTTAGTGTCCCCTGGTCTCCCAGCAGTGTGCGTCACTCTTTAGTGTCCCCTGGTCTCCCAGCTGTGTGCGTCACTCTTTAGTGTCCCCTAGTCTCCCAGCTGTGTGCGTCACTCTTTAGTGTCCCCTGGTCTCCCAGCTGTGTGCGTCACTCTTTAGTGTCACGTGGTCTCCCAGCTGTGTGCGTCACTCTTTAGTGTCCCCTGGTCTCCCAGCTGTGTGCGTCACTCTTTAGTGTCACCTGGTCTCCCAACTGTGTGCATCACTTTTCAGTGTCCCCTGGTCTCCAGCTGTGTGCGTCACTTTTTAGTGTCCCCTGGTCTCCCAGCTGTGTGCGTCACTCTTTAGTGTCCCCTGGTCTCCAGCTGTGTGCGTCACTCTTTAGTGTCCCCTGGTCTCCAGCTGTGTGCGTCACTTTTTAGTGTCCCCTGGTCTCCAGCTGTGTGCGTCACTTTTTAGTGTCCCCTGGTCTCCAGCTGTGTGCGTCACTTTTTAGTGTCCCCTGGTCTCCCAGCTGTGTGCGTCACTCTTTAGTGTCCCCTGGTCTCCCAGCTGTGTGCGTCAGTTCTTAGTGTCCCCTGGTCTCCCAGCTGTGTGCGTCACTCTTTAGTGTCCCCTGGTCTCCCAGCTGTGTGCGTCACTCTTTAGTGTCCCCTGGTCTCCAGCTGTGTGCGTCACTCTTTAGTGTCCCCTGGTCTCCCAGCTGTGTGCGTCACTCTTTAGTGTCCCCTGGTCTCCCAGCTGTGTGCGTCACTCTTTAGTGTCCCCTGGTCTCTCAGCTGTGTGCGTCACTCTTTAGTGTCCCCTGGTCTCCCAGCTGTGTGCGTCACTCTTTAGTGTCTCATGGGGTGTTTCTCAATCGCGAGTAAAGCTGCTTCCGAGCCACTATTTCAAGCATACTACGTCATCGAGTGCCGCCGAAGTACTGTTCCAATCTCCAGTATACTTGGAAATCTACCGAGCCCGGCGTACTCCGTTTGGAGAAATATCGAGTCTGCACATCAGTAGACTTCGCGGCCTTAAAATCCCCACAATGCTTTGCGCACGGACCAATTTCCCCAAATCTGTGGCGGAAGATGTAAGGCGGGGCCTCTCATATGACGCACACCTGCACACTTGCTAGCGTGTTCCACTCTTTGTTTTCCGAATGTCAGGAAGTATTCTTGACTCGCTTCTGAAGCAAGATGCTCGGCAGACATGTGCTACCAAGCAAGCGTACTCGCGATTGAGAAACACCCCCGGTCTCCCAGCTGTGTGCGTCACTCTTTAGTGTCCCCTGGTCTCCCAGCTGTGTGCGTCACTTCTTAGTGTCCCCTGGTCTCCCAGCTGTGTGCATCACTCTTTAGTGTCCCCTGGTCTCCCAGCTGTGTGCGTCACTCTTTAGTGTCCCCTGGTCTCCCAGCTGTGTGCGTCACTCTTTAGGGTCCCCTGGTCTCCTCAAGTTGCTGAATGTTCTCTAAACGCTGAACGTGTTGTCAAGTCGCTGAAGAGGTTTCTTCATGTGGAACATTTGTGTTTCTATATTTGCATCCTTTCTGAAGCTGCAGCGTGTTTCTCATAATGGAAATGTTTTGGTTTGTTGTCGGCCACCATATTATAATGTATACAGTAACCTGAAACATAAATTTTTTTTACATCTTAAATTACATAATTACACATCAGGTACAAAAACCTTTAAAAAAGTTAATAATAAAATATAAATCTAGCCATATTTTCCTCAGCAACATCCTTCATATACTAGCATTGCATTTTGGTAATTAAACAGTGACATTAAACGACACAACATGAGGCGTGAACAAGTGTCGGCAAACAATCTTACATTCCCTCATAATCCCCCGTGATGGATGCATCAAAAACAGGAACTGTGGTGATGACTTTATTACAGATAATGTGAATGTGACCGAGCAGGATTACCGTAAGAATTCATATCACGCCTGCGGAGAAATAATAATAGTGTTTCTGTTCTGAGAATCCTCAAAATCCCATATGAGAAAACTGAGCTTTACTTCTGAACCTGCGTCTGTTGATATTGGCATTTTATCAGGATCAAATCCATGAACAAATCCTGCTTTTATTGCTCTGTAAGCGTCTGGGGCTGTTCAAATATGTGTTTCTTCTCAGTGCGAACATTTCCTACCTACTGTTTGGAGATAAGCCAAAACTCTTCATTCATCCAGAGAAAAACACGCTGAAAAACAACCGAAAGAAAATGTTTAATGTCATATTTAATGTCGTCTCCCACTGATTAGTTATCTGTTTGTTGGCAATTTGTAGAGTTTCTTTATCAGCCGCTAAGCTCCAGTTGCAATGAAAAGAAGTGCATTGGATAGTAAAGTATTGGTTTGCAAGTTGTAGATTCATTGTTCTATAAATCAAGTGTTTTTTTATGTTTTGGCTTCTGTGTAATTGTTTATTTTTTATCTGGTAAGTTCTGGTTTTGTTGTAGAATTTTGATATTTAATTAAAGGGGCGCTATACTGCTCTTTTTCAGGTTAATATTAATATTTGTGTGGCTTTACTGTGACATGTTTCTATGCTTTAATGTTCAGAAAGCTCTTTATTTTTCTTATACAACACACTACAGGAGAGGGGAAACCCCAAAAAGCAGAATAGTGCCTCTTTGAAAGAAGTGCATTTGTTAGAAATCTGTTGGTTTGCAAGTTGTAGATAAATTCTTTCATAAATTAATATATAAAACACAGAAAAGAAAGTGCTTTTTCCAATTTTGCTGCTGTGTTATTGTTCCTTAAGCTTCGTTAAGGTAGCAGAATATTGAATTAAAGGAAGTGCATTGGTGACATAAGATGAAAATGACAAAGCAATGATGTGTGTGGCTTCAGCAGCAGATTTACAGTGCAGGCGTTAGTAGCTTTTCACAATTATACATGTTTTAGCCCGTGTGGCACAAAGGGTAATGGGCCAAAAAATGCTAATTCACCAAATCCACACTCTGCTTTTCAGATAAACTCAAAATGAAACCAGAAGACTGCTTTGTAAAACCAAAAAAAGGGCTAAATAAATCACATTACAGCAGTTTTTTCTCCTCAGTAAATTCAACACTGCATAGATTTAGTTTAAGACACACACAGGTAAGAACTTATAACAGTACTATAGGAGGAGAAGTGTTTCCAGGAACAGGAAGGAGTCCGACTCTCAGGCGGTCACAGAGGCACTTAAAGAAACAAACACAAAGCCATCAGTCACATGGAAACAGTCAGAGAAGTAATCACAGTGTCAGCAGTCGTCTTTTCTCCAGTTTAATGGAATGAAATGGTTCGTAAGCGCCAAAAAAAGACTTCAAATAAAAGCTTTTGATAGAAAATATGACCTGTTAACTCAAGATGTAGAAACCAGGTGGAAGAAGTATATTTAACTTGAGTAAAAGTACTAATACAACACGGTAACATAGCTTTGTTACAAGTAAAAGTCCTGCATTTAAATGGTTATTTCATTAAAAGAGGCTGAAGTATTGAAAGTTAAAGTACAAAATGCAACACATTTTTTTTTTTTAAATGCTAAATTATTTAACATACAGGAGCAATTATTAAGGGTTAAAAATGTCAATTATATTTCTCCCAATATCTAAAAGAAACCCATCTTGAATGAACTCTTGGACAACTTAAAGGTGGGGTAGGTAAGTTTGAGAAACCGGCTCGAGATACACTTTTTGTTATATTCCATGGAATGCTCTTAACATCCCGATAGCAATGAATATCTTAAGTGCTTTGACAAAAAATCCATAAAAAAATATCATCTGTGGAAGCCGTGGTACTGTAAAAAGCACGACCAATCATCTGAGCCGGTCCGGCTAAAATAACTGGATGGCCTACCTGCCTGTCAGCCTTCCATCTGTGCACAAACTTATCTCGTGCCCTCATTGGTCATGTGCGCGTACGTGTGTGTTGGAGAAGGGGCTCTGTAAGGAAGTGGCAGATTTCTTCCGGCTGTGCATTTTCAAATTCTAGCGATCTCGAGCTGGTTTCTCCGAAATTACCTACCCCACCTTTAATTTATAATAATTAAAAAAAAAATGTTTTTAATGCAAAATATTCCTTTGAATTGTAGTGGAGTAGGAGTGGCAGTAGACAAAAATACAGCCGGTAGGAACTAGTTTCTTCAAACCGAACTACACCCACCAAATGCATCCCTGCACAGTAGGAAGCGTCCATCTAGTCATGGACGAGAGGCAGTGTGACAGGTAATGAAGAGATATTAAATAGTTCCTACATGAAACTGCATTATCTTGAGTCATGATTTCTGGAAAGAGACATTCCCGTTAAGAAAAGGCAGATATTTGTTCAAAATGTGAAATGTCCCTTAATGATAATATTGTAGTAAAACAGACTTAGCTTTACACTTAGAGCTAAGTTCAGTGGTTCAGCAATGAGTCCTTAAGCGTGCCATTGGCTTTTTGTCAAGAGAACCAGGGAGATGCTAATTTATGGATAGGCGTATTCATCTTGAGAACATAGAAAAAGTGTATTATATTTACACATGCGTCTTACTTTGCTGGATCATATTGATGCAGTTCTTCAGAAAATGAGTGTGAACTGCTGCCAGAATCCAATAGAAAAATCCCATTGGGTGTTAAAATCCTAAAGTCTTTGTTTACAGGAACTCTGAATGATTCTGTATCTAACCATCCAGGTGGTTGCTTGCAAAAAAAAGATGGCGCCGGTGATGATGGCTCCTCTCCAACTCTGCCTTTTTTTCATGTAGCACTGTTGGAGGAGCCTGTGACTTCAGTTTCTCATTGCCACACTACACCTGTAGCTACTGAGCACATGACAATAAAGCCTTGAAACTTGAACCATGCTTACCCAGGGAGGAGGTGCTGAGTGGAGTCCGCTGCAGAGTGGTGTGTCCGGGTTTATCCGTCAGCAGGACTCTGTGGGACGGAGCTGCCACGATGTCTCCGTTCCTCTGCAGGGAAGCACACCTGTGGAAAGTCAAATCCATCCTGCTCTGGATGTTGCTGGAGCTGTGAGCGCGCTGAATGTCCACCGGCTCCAGATTCCCAGCCTTCCCATTCCCTACTTTACACTGATGATGATGCGCCGCTCCGTTAGCCTTCCTCTCCTCGGGCACCAGCGTCCCGTTGGAGAGGGACAGTTTGGATAAGTTACCGCTCGCCAGCTTCCCATGGTGTCCGTTCAGTCGGCCTTTAAGTGGTGACACGGGGACGTCTTTCTTCATGAATCCGGGTTTGAAGAAGGACAGGAGGCTCTCGTGGCTCCGGCCGTCCCTTCTGTCCTCTGTTTGACTTTGAGGGAAGTCTTTTTGAGCCCTGCAGGCCACCGTAGTCCTTCTGAGCGTAGAGTCTCTGCTGGGGGGCGCACTGTGGCTGATTTGATCCTCTCTCTTTAGATCCAGGGTCCTACTGTGCTCCTGTCTTAGTCTTTTCGATGACTTTTGCTTCAGAATAGCATCGTCCCGAGTTCTGCTTTGTCCCTCCGGGGCTTTAGGAGAATCGGACCCTTGTCTTTCTGAGAAACTCAAACTGCTGTTGCTAGTTGAGCTGCAGTCCGCTCCTCTTGCCTTCTTCAGCGTTGGGGTCGCCACCAGAGCTACGATGGGGTCTTTGGTGCAGCGGGGCCGCCGCCCAGACTCCAGATACTCCACCAGCTCTCCAGACTTGGCCGTTTCCGGGGGTCTGATGCGATCCTTGGAGCCGAAAGAAGCCCAGCGCAGAGGCAGCACTTTGCTCAGAGGCTCCTTGGGTTTGGTGGGTGATCTCATGCTGACGCTGCGGCCTGGAGTCCCACGGACCAACGGCTGGGCTTCAAACCCACCTGGAGGGGAAGGAAAGACATGTTACATCTACTGAGGCTGCACAATTAATCCAAGATGTATTAAAATCACAATATGGACAAGTGCAATATCCAAACTGCAGTTGAACTAGTATAAAAAGGCATTTGCTCTTTCATTATAACTAACAGTTTTCCCAATATGCATCAGTGTTGAGATACATTATTACTTTTGGAAGTACCTAGAGAGCATTACAAGAACACTGGGGAGGCTGCTTTCTGTTTGGGGGCTTTCTCCCATTGGATCTTAGAACAGCAACCTCAATTGGAATTTTTTTTAAGTACCTATCTTTTTTAATTAGTTTTATTGTTTTATGGTTCAGTGATATAACTCTTTCTGTTTGTTTATACCTTGATTTGAATTATGTTCCTCATTTGTCATTTTCTGCCATAAAGCACTTTGGGCTGCGTCAAGCATGAAAGGTGCTATATTAATAAAGTGTATTACTATTATTATTATAATAATCAAATGAAGTCACATATTTGTTATAAAGCCCAATATCACAAACTATACATTTGTCTAAGGGGGCTTTACATTGTGTACAGAGGTCCTAAAAAAGTCTTGAACCAAAGCCAGCCTTTAATATAATCTTTAATCAAACAGGAAAGTCTACGGACCGTCCACACAGCAGCGTTAAAAAAATCTTGGAACGCTTCTGCCCATTCACTTTGAATGGGGTGACGTCACTTTGCGCCGAACTGCATTGTGGGAAGCAGAGCGGAGATTTTCAGGATTTTCAGGATTCAAAGTTGAGCAATGTTCAACTTTTGAAGCTGAGGTGGAAGCGTCAGCCAATCAAATCCTGTGTATGCAAATCTGACAGTTCAAGCGCTAGCCAATCAAACGGCGTGTATGCTGGGAGAGACATACCGCAGGTCATTTCCTCATATTCCAAAAAATGGAGGAGAAATTAGCGGTAGGGAATCACCCGGTGCTTTATGACCAGTCCCTATTTACCTACCGGGATACAAACCGGAGGAGCCAGGCATGGAGGGAGGTGGCAGAGACAGTGGTAGGTTTTCGCCTGTTTGGGGAGTTTAGATCCAGTTTACTTCGGGCTTTTTTGCTTTGTATGTCGGGGGCGGGAGATTAATGTGATTGGTTGTTGGTGCCTTGCTCGCAAAAAATCCCCAAGCTTCAGATACGCCCATCTCCAAGATTTTTTTAACGCTGCTGTGTGGACGGTCCAAAGGAGTCGGTTCAATGTAAGCCAGAGCCAGCTCTAACTATAAGCTTTATCAAAAAGTAGATTTTAAATCCCAAAGCAGCATAACTTAGGGCTGGTTCAAGGAAAGCTTGCTCCAGCCCTAACTATAAGCTTTATATATATATTGTAGGAGCCATTTTATGGGTGTTGTTGGTGTCTCAGTTTACTTTATTTATATGTATAGTGCAATACTATTTTGAACACTTGGTGGCGGGGTTCAGCTGCACCGGGTGTATAAAAGGGGTCATAGGTGACAGGAAAGGACGAGGACACAGGAGGAAGAGCACACCGATTCCACCAGCCCGGCAGATGCTCATACCACAACCTTTGACACAGTATAATTAAACCTTGGTATGTAAAGCTAAATAAACATCATTAGCAGCAAAAGACCGGAAATCATCTGTTTGTGTCCGGATCACTCTAAACCAGGGGGGTCAAACTACATTTCAACTCGGGCCACATTAGCATCATGGTTGCACTCAAAGGGCCGGTTTTATATATAAGACTATATAAAAATAAATATATTAATATTTAATATATATTAAATAATGTATTATATTACATTATTGCCTCTCCATTGGATTGTTATCGGATAGGGTAATAACTTCATAATTAACTCGGTCTGAAAGCAGAAGTTTAGGGCAAACAATTGCAAGTCTCTTCAGTGCGCATATCACAAAATGATTTAAAAAGAAAAGCCAAATTCTGGAAAAACTAAAAAGAAATAAGTGACATTTTGAAAAAAAAAGTCAAATTCAGAGAAAAAAGTCAAATTTGAGATGCATTGTGGGACATGTAGTTTATGAGCAATGTGCTTCTGTAAAGCGGCATGTAACCGTATAATAAACATATTATATTCATTGCAAGCTCTTGTGGGGCCGCATGAAATGAAGTCGCGGGCCGGATTTGGCCCCCGGGCCTTGAGTTTGACACCCCTGCTCTAAACCCTCCTGTGAAGTAATGGCAAAGGATATAGGACATTGGAACATGAACATTGCCATTACATATATATCGATGCAGTTATTCATTCAATTGGTGTGAACTGCTGCCAAAACATCGGATGTTATAGATTCCCGATACAATCCTGTTCAAATCCTAATTTCTTTGTTTACTAAAATAAGCAAATGTGCTATGCATCCAAAACGGAAACTCACGATAAGCACGCTCCAGCCCTACCTATAAGCTTGAGAAGAGAGGAACATCTTTAGATTATAAAAGAATACCAAGGATCTGATCCACGGTAAGCATGCTCCCTAACTATAAGCTTTATCAGAGAAGAAAGGCTACGATTGAACTTATGTTGACTTATCTAGAAACCACTAATAACTCAATAATCTAGGAAGGATATACCTTTGTTATATGGTTCAACAATATGATATAATAAAGGTAAAGCCTTATAACATATAGTATGGGGTACTATGGGGTCTTCAAGATAAAGGGTCATTGAACATGCTTTCTCTCAGTGATCGTGCTGTTATGTTAAATGTTTGTTTTTCATGTGTTGTGTCTGATATGTGTCTGTTGATGTTACACATGGAGCTGCTGTGATGCAAGTCACATTTCAGACTTGATCTGACCGTTAAAGTATTATCGTATCGTCGTATAAAATGGTGTGTGATCTATACCCACTACTACTCCAGATTCTTACTTTTTTCCTCTGTTTTGGGCGGTTCTTCTCGAAACACTGGTAGCTCCGGAGACGCTGGGGCCTGTTTGGTCTCCTGAGCTCCAGGGGGGGGTCCTCCTGACCCAACACTGCCCCGTTTACTGCCCCCCTCCGCCAGCCGAACCAACCAGTGGTCAGACGTGGAGGAACTGGTGGAACCTGCAGAAAAAAATAAGGTTTATTCAGTAACCAAAAAGCATCTGTGTGCAGGAATACGTGTCATCAGTATTCCCACCATCTGCGAAGAGTGTGCTGAAAACATGAATATAAATGCTCCTGTGAATCCTGTTAATGGAGAAGCTGCTGGAAACATCTTTATCACCTTCATGTAATGGCTTGAACATCTATTCGAGATCACACAGACAATAGGCGCTTTCACACCAGAGTACTTTTCCCAGTATAGTTCAGAAAATGTGCGTTCAAATCCGTAACTAGAACTTAGTTCATGAGAACCTTTTTACCCCCTTTTCAGTCCCTGCTAGAGAGCAGGGACTTTCATGGGAGAAAAAGGTTCCTATGTCTGATTGGCTGGGCGGATTGCAAACCACGCCCCGTAAAACTCCCAAAAAGTTTTGTGAAGCCGCCATTTTATTATCCTGGCATTAGCATTATTAGCATTAGCATTAGCCCAGCGCACCAACGGAGAGAGACTAACTTATGGCAACACAAAATAAAAACTGGGAGCGGTGGAGATGAGGAGGTGTCGGCGTTCTGGCGATTTACTCGGAAGGCTAAGATGAACTAAGTACGGCAAAGTACTTGGTGTGAAAGCGCCTATTGTAACTGTATAAAAGCTCTCTCTTCAGTTTGAGTATTGCACTCGGCTGTGGAGACATTGCTCTACAGTATGTTGTTTGCCTCTTTTGCAAAGATTACAGTTTCAAGGCTTTTATTGTCATTTGTTCATAGCTACAGTGTAGATATGTCAATGAAAATCTGAGGTCACAGGCTCCTCCAACAGAGCAACACAATAAAACAGATAAAATAGTGCAAGTAAATAAAATAAAATAGAATGTAGTAGAAATAGTGCAGAATAGTTTATATACAAGTAATTGGAATATTGATGAGTTGCAAACAGATGAGTGTTATGGATGTTCTTTCAAAAGTTCAGGTGTTTAAGATTAAAGAACCAGAAAGACATCTCTTTGACTAGTTCATTTCAATCATTTCCAGCACAGCACTGACCGGTGACGGAGGAGCTGGCGGACCACGAGGGGATGGTGTGTCTCCTCTGGTAGAAGAGGATGTAGGCTCCACGTGTGCAGACCTCCGCCTCCGGCACCGCCTCCGCACTGCTGTCATCATAACTGTACCACTGGCCGTCCACTGAGTTCCTGCAGAAAGCTGCAATCACCACCACAAAGGAGAGAAATGACCAACGTGTGAGAGTGGAGGACAGAGGAGGAGTAATCAACAGAGGTGGAGGAAGTGTTATTATGTTACTGCAGAGAGAGCAAAAGAATCAGAATCAGAGTCCCACAGAGGGGAAATGCACATTGTTACAGCAGAAAAGAGCCAAAGACAGCTTAAGCTTGTGCTTCCTGTGATTTCAAAGTTTCACTAATGCTTTTTTAGAGATTCGATAAAACTTTAATAATGTTGCAGCCTTGGTAGTCTCTGTAGATTAATTGGTGCAGCAGTTTTATGTTTTATAAATTTTCATTGCTCGAGAATCGTAATGTAAAAAAAAGTTGGATTCAACTCTAATCTAAATCAAGAGTGGTGCAGGAATGAGTCATACAACTAGGAAATGAGTCAGCAGTTTGCCACTTCCTGTTGAAAAAAAACGACCAAACGTCATTAGCCCAACATTAGCCACCTTTAGCTTAGCGGTGGTGACGTGAAGTCATGTGACCGTGCTGTAGTTCCTTTATAGCCCAACATTAGCCTCCTTTAGCTTAGCGGTGGTGACGTGAAGTCATGTGACCGTGCTGTAGTTCCTTTATAGCCCAACGTTAGCCTCTTTTAGCTTAGCGGTGGTGACGTGAAGTCATGTGACCGTGCTGTAGTTCTTTTATAGCCCAACATTAGCCGCCTATAGCTTAGCGGTGGTGACGTGAAGTCATGTGACCGTGCTGTAGTTCCTTTATAGCCCAACATTAGCCACCTTTAGCTTAGTGGTGGTGACTTAAAGTCATGTGACCGTGCTGTAGTTCCTTTATAGCCCAACATTAGCCACCTTTAGCTTAGCGGTGGTGACGTGAAGTCATGTGACCGTGCTGTAGTTGCTTCATAGCCCAACATTAGCCTCCTTTAGCTTAGCGGTGGTTACGTGAAGTCATGTGACCGTGCTGTAGTTCCTTTAAAGCCTAACGTTAGCTTTTTACTTCAGAAATCATAAAGTGGTGTTAATATGTGGAGATTATCCTGCTGAACTAAACGTGTAAGCATCATAAACGTTTGTTTGATACAGAGACTATCTTCTGCTATAATCCAAAATCACATTGAGAAAATCCCATTGGCTTTTTGTGGAGGGAACCAGGGAGATGCTGACTTCCTGGCTTTTGGTACAGCTTTAAAAAATCATAAAGTGAGTATTTCTTACCTGTGTAGTGTCCGCCGTGCATTCCTCCGTGGTGGTTGCACACGGCGTACAGATCGTACAGGAAGTCAGGTGGAGTCGGGTCAGATCGGCGGGACGGTTTCAACCCCTGCTGCTGGTGCTGGTTCGACTGGTGGTTTGTGCTTGACTGGTGGTTTGTGTTTGACTGGTGGTTTGGGTTTGACTGGTGGTTTGTGTTTGACTGGTGGTTTGGGTTTGACTGGTGGGGGTTGTTGTGGTTTCGGGTCACCATGTGTGGGGTCATGTCCAGGCCGGTCAGGGGGAATTGCACGAAGGTGGTGAGTTTGTTCCTCCGGTCGCCCACCTGTCTGAAGCGCTTCAGGTGGAGGATGAGGATGTCCGGCAGCGTCCACAGATTCATCTTCACCGTGCCCTGCTGCAGCTGCTGACAGTGGGGACACTTCCAGGCGTCATCGGGGGCCAACTGGAGGGTGGAGGAAAGAGAATGAGAACATAAATACATATTCAAATACTGATTCAACTCCAGATAAAACCGTAAAAGTAAGCCTTTAAAGAGTCCTCTCCTGCTGATGTTCAGGTGTATATCAGTATGTAGTGTCTCTACTTTAAAGAGTCCTCTCCTGCTGATGTTCAGGTGTATATCAGTACGTAGTGTCTCTACTTTAAAGAGTCCTCTCCTGCTGATGTTCAGGTGTATATCAGTATGTAGTGTCTCTACTTTAAAGAGTCCTCTCCTGCTGATGTTCAGGTGTATATCAGTATGTAGTGTCTCTACTTTAAAGAGTCCTCTCCTGCTGATGTTCAGGTGTATATCAGTATGTAGTGTCTCTACTTTAAAGAGTCCTCTCCTGCTGATGTTCAGGTGTATATCAGTATGTAGTGTCTCTACTTTAAAGAGTCCTCTCCTGCTGATGTTCAGGTGTATATCAGTATGCAGTGTCTCTACTTTAAAGAGTCCTCTCCTGCTGATGTTCAGGTGTATATCAGTATGTAGTGTCTCTACTTTAAAGAGTCCTCTCCTACTGATGTTCAGGTGTATATCAGTATGTAGTGTCTCTACTTTAAAGAGTCCTCTCCTGCTGATGTCCAGGTATATATCAGTATGTAGTGTCTCTACTTTAAAGAGTCCTCTCCTGCTGATGTTCAGGTGTATATCAGTATGTAGTGTCTCTACTTTAAAGAGTCCTCTCCTGCTGATGTTCAGGTGTATATCAGTATGTAGTGTCTCTACTTTAAAGAGTCCTCTCCTGCTGATGTTCAGGTGTATATCAGTATGCAGTGTCTCTACTTTAAAGAGTCCTCTCCTGCTGATGTTCAGGTGTATATCAGTATGTAGTGTCTCTACTTTAAAGAGTCCTCTCCTGCTGATGTTCAGGTGTATATCAGTATGTAGTGTCTCTACTTTAAAGAGTCCTCTCCTGCTGATGTCCAGGTATATATCAGTATGTAGTGTCTCTACTTTAAAGAGTCCTCTCTTGCTGATGTTCAGGTGTATATCAGTATGTAGTGTCTCTACTTTAAAGAGTCCTCTCCTGCTGATGTTCAGGTATATATCAGTATGTAGTGTCTCTACTTTAAAGAGTCCTCTCCTGCTGATGTTCAGGTGTATATCAGTATGTAGTGTCTCTACTTTAAAGAGTCCTCTCCTGCTGATGTTCAGGTATATATCAGTATGTAGTGTCTCTACTTTAAAGAGTCCTCTCCTGCTGATGTTCAGGTGTATATCAGTATGTAGTGTCTCTACTTTAAAGAGTCCTCTCCTGCTGATGTTCAGGTGTATATCAGTATGTAGTGTCTCTACTTTAAAGAGTCCTCTCCTGCTGATGTTCAGGTGTATATCAGTATGTAGTGTCTCTACTGTGACATGTCTCCATGCTTTAATGTTCAAAAAGCTCTTTATTTTTCTCATACTGCCTGTGCTGCAGCACCTCTTTTCACCCTCTGTCTGAAACCATGAACTTGTATTAATCTACGAAGGGGAAATTAATTGATGCATGAAGTTTGGAAATTCAAAGTCCTTATGAGCTCCAGTTTAAACAGGAAGTACATTTTGAATCTGTTGCCATGGCTTCTCCTTCTCCTCCTTGTGAGACTTTGAACAATATGCAGTAATCAGTGGACGCACTGAACAAAACACTCCTGCTGTTGTTGGAAATGCATTCGTCTCGATTGTCTTCACTTCTTCCAACAAAACACAACCAAGGCCAATGCGGCAGAGACTGTGTTTTGCTCCGTCAGAAAATCCATTCAATGCTTTTTCACTCGAACTCATTCCCACTCTTCTTTGCACACCTTCACTAAGTATTGTGAAGCCTAACACAATCCAACATGACCTCAAACTAAAGCGCATAAAGGAATAAGAAATGTAAAAAGCGTAGCCTCGTTATTGACAACACCGAGCGCTTTATTATCTCGGGAACATTTAGTAATTGTAATGGATGTTTCATCGCTCTGACTCAAAGTGGTTTCACTCCTTATCCTCCGTTCTTCTCATGAAGGTCGAATGCTTTTTGAAGCAGGTGCAAAATGATCAGATGCAATGAACGCTAGATGCAGACTTTAGAGTTTTCATCAGGTTTATTGCAAAATAAATGTAATATTGTACGTATTAATTAATTAATGCACTGGATCACCCCATCACCCCAGCCACAAACTGTTCTTTCTGTTGCCGTCTGGCAGACGTTACCGCAGCATCCTGGCAAGGACAAGAAGATTCGGAGACAGTTTCTTCCCGCGGGCAGTGAGACTGTTAAAAAATTGAACTGTTGAAACAACATCAAACATTCATCTGCTACTCAGTAGTATGTATCTAATACCTAATATATATATATCATTCCAATAACTTGTATATAGACTCATACTGCACTATTCCACATCATAACTTTATTTCATTTTTATAACTATTATTATTTTTGTATTGCTCTTGCTCTTATTGTTATTATGTTATGTTATTATGTTGCATTGTTGGAGAAGCCTGTGACATAAGATTTTCAACTGCATAATTACTCTGTAGCTATGTCAGATTGACAATAAAGAACCTTGAACCTTGAACCCTGGAGCAGCCTTCCTCGACATTGAGAAACACCCTGTGATTTAAAGTGGACCTATCATGCTATATTTGAATAATATAGTGTAGGACCATACCTATATAAGGCATATTTAGACTTTTTTTTTTTCAAAATAGCAAACAGATCATGCATTTTAGCCATGCCTCATTTCGCTCAATTTGACATTTTTTAGATCTGTTTGTGCAGGGGCAGATTCTGTGAGAACAGCACCACCTACAGGCCTGGCATATGTACTACAGCGTCTCCAGCGCTTTCGAACGGCAATGGCCGTGGCTGTCTCCTCCTGATTGGTGGAGTTGGCCCAATAGCCGTAGCGCCACCGTCCTGACGTCAGGACAGTGTTCAAATCTGGATCAGTTTTTATCAGATCCGTTGCAGCCCCTTTTTTAGAGATTTGGGTATGGAGGAAAATAGAGAGGGTTGTGTTTTCTGACACTTGGTGAGTTCCCTGGAACACCGGGGACACATATTCATGTATAAAAGACGTACTAAAGTGCATTTTGCATGATAGGTCCCCTTTAAGAAGTGGTGTCTTCATGTTTTCCAGAGCTGTAATTAATAAAAGTTGATCTTCATAGAAAGTTTAAGGCATTTATTTTGTTATCATTTCTGTATCAAATGGAGGGTTAGCAAAAAGGTCCTGTTATTTTAGTCTTATGAGTTTAAGATAATGCTAAATGCCTAAATTACAAACAATAATGAAACATATGGTAACGATATCTGCTGTGTAACTTTGGGTCATTTAGTTCACGGTAGAATTGGGCGACAAATGTTGTTTTCGTTAGAAAGGGTGTGAATGCTTTTGAAAAATGTGAGAAGAAATGTGTTAAAGACTAAATGTAGCACTGAAGAGGTTTTCCTGTCCTTTGCAAACAACCTTAATAGAATCTCATAATGTACGCTGTGTTCTCAGTGAGTGCTTTGAGAATGGGTTCCAGCTAATTGTGTGTGTGTCGTTGTTATTTGTGTGTCAGTGTGTGTGTGAGAGAGAGGGCAGAGACCTCATCTTAGAAGAAAAAGGAGAAGATATGCAGTAGTTATGATGTTATCTTTTCATATTTGTAAGCTTAGATACATAGAAACATATTTTAACAAGACTCTCATCTACCAAAATAAAAAAAAGGATTCTTAAACTCCCAAAACAATTTAGCATCAATTAATATGGGCAAATAAAGAGTGCATGTTGTGATCATTAAGTGTAACATATTGATTAGTCGGCCCATTTAGAGCCTGATTGGTGAGTCCTGTCTGATTATAGACCCTTCAGGAGTGACATGTGTGAGCCTGCAGCGCCACACAGTGGAGACACAAGGAAACAACAAGTCAATGAGGTACAGCTGACGTACAATGTTGAATAAAAGATCAAATAAAGCAGAAAATGTGTATAAAACATAAGCAGTTAAAGGAATAATGCGCAATAAAAAAAATATATTAAAAAACGAAGACATTTTTATAAATTAAAAAAGTTAAGTAAACAAAATAAAATGGAGAAAAAAACAGAAAAAGTTAAAGGGGACCTATCATGCAAAACGCACTTTTGTACGTCTTTTATACATGAATATGTGTCCCCGGTGTTCCAGGGAACTCACCAAGTGTCAGAAAACACAACCCTCTCAATTTTCCTCCATACCCAAATCTCTAAAAAAGGGGCTGCAACGGATCTGATCAAAACTGATCCAGATTTGAACACTGTCCTGACGTCAGGACGGTGGCACTACGGCTATTGGGCCAACTCCACCAATCAGGAGGAGACAGCCACGGCCATTGCCGTTCGAAAGCGCTGGAGACGCTGTAGTACATATGCCAGGCCTCTAGATGGTGCTGTTCTCACAGAATCTGCCCTTGCTAAAACAGAGCTAACATTTTTCAAATTGAGCAAAATGAGGCATGGCTAAAATGCATGATCTGTTTGGTATTTTGAAAAAAAAAAAGTATAAATATGCCTTATATAGGTATGGTCCTACACTATATTATTCAAATATAGCATGATAGGTCCACTTAAAATAAAAAAGAATTCAAGAAATAAAATGATAATCAGCATGTTTTTGGGTCATTTTGATGTGTTAGTGAACTTCAAACCGGGAACATTTAGACACAAACGTCTATTGTAGGTAGTAATACACTGACTGATTGATAAGTACGTCATACAACCCCACTTCAAACAACGCCTTCAAAAGTCCCTTTGAAATATCGTAATGATCAAATACTCTTTGTTCCTTTGAAGCCCCAAGGAGTCCAGGGGCTAGATGTCATAACATGCAGAAAGGTTGAACCTGTGGCTTCAGGAGGCTCATGGTGGTGGGACGCACAGCTGTTATGTGTGTGTGTGTGCGACCTGTTAACAGTTAACAAGTGGGTTCAGGTAACAAACTCACCTGCTCCTCCTTGGTGTACAGCTGGAAACACTCGTCCAGGCTGCAGCTGAACTGATGGACATTCTGCTGACTCCTCCCACTCTCTGACTGCTGCACCACCTCCTCCTGGATGTTCCCAAACACACTGCACACGCGCACACACACACACATACACACACACACACACACACACACACACACACAGACACACAGACAGACAGACAGACAGACAGACAGACAGACACACAGACACACACACACACACACACACACACACACACACACACAGACAGACAGACAGACAGACAGACAGACAGACAGACAGACAGACAGACAGACAGACAGACAGACAGACAGACAGACAGACAGACACACACACACACACACACACACACACACACACACACACACACAGGGTTTATGTTGGGTTCATAAGATGTAAGCGATTTGAGCACCAGGAAAAGCGCTATATAAATAACATGTTTTATTTTTATTATTACTATGAAGATATGAAGTGTTACTGACCAGTCTTTGATCCGGTGCTCCCACTCGATGATCAGCTTCACATGAGGAGGTCCTCCTGAGCCGCAGAGCTTCAGAACTCTAATATATATATATATATTAAAAAGGTTAAATATCATCCAGTGCAGAGGAAGGAGAACCACTAGGTGTCAGCATTACCACAGTTTATAATACAGCAGGATTGAGTGATGTGTGTGAGGGAAAGTGTGTGTGTGTGTGTGTGTGTGTGTGTGTGTGTGTGTGTGTGTGTGTGTGTGTGTGTGTGTGTGTGTGTGTGTGTGTGTGGTGTGTGTGTGTGTGTGTGTGTGTGTGTGTGTGTGTGTGTGTGTGTGTGTAGGAGTGTTTAGGGGATTTAGCTGTGGATATTTCAGGTAAACAAATGTATTATAGGCTAACATATTACATAAAGGTACACTAAAGACTTTGTTATTGTGAAAACAGTCAAAACAAACAAAGTTCACAGCTGAGAGAATATCTGATTCTTCTTGGATTTTCAGTTTTTATCAGAACAAATGTACTTTAACTATATTTTGATGATAATACTTTTCTACTTTTACTTGAGGAACATTTTGAATGCAGGACTTTTACTGTAACAGAGTATTCCTACACTCTGGTACTTCTACTTTTACTCAAGTACAAGATCTGAGTACTTCTACTTTTACTCAAGTACAAGATCTGAGTACTTCTACTTTTACTCAAGTTCAAGATCTGAGTACTTCTACTTTTACTTAAGTACAAGATCTGAGTACTTCTACTTTTACTCAAGTTCAAGATCTGAGTACTTCTACTTTTACTCAAGTACAATATCTGAGTACTTCTACTTTTACTCAAGTACAAGATCTGAGTACTTCTACTTTTACTCAAGTACAAGACCTGAGTACTTCTACTTTTACTCAAGTACAAGATCTGAGTACTTCTACTTTTACTCAAGTACAAGATCTGAGTACTTCTACTTTTACTCAAGTACAAGATCTGAGTTCTTCTACTTTTACTCAAGTACACGATCTGAGTACTTCTACTTTTACTCAAGTACACGATCTGAGTACTTCTACTTTTACTCAAGTACAAGATCTGAGTACTTCTACTTTTACTCAAGTACACGATCTGAGTACTTCTACTTTTACTCAAGTACAAGATCTGAGTACTTTCCACCTCTGTCAGTGTAAAGATTTGTAAAGATATATGAAATGTCTACACATTTCAGTCAATGCTGTAAAATCGTATCTAATGATATACATAAAACAAATATAACCCCTTTATCCAGAACTTCTGTAGAGTCCGTGGCAATCAGTTAAATACTCAGGACGTTACAACGTTAACCTGGAGCTACAGCACAAGACACACTTTATCAGATAAGAGCAGATCTAAATTGCATTTGAATTGATCACATGAGATAACATCTCAATGAGCCTGAGGGAACATCGGGTTCAGTGCTGAACGTTTGGACTGTTGCTCCATGACTGCAAACAAAAGAACAGATTTAGAATAATCTAATAGTTCCTCCCGTCTAATAACAGACGTATAAAGTGTGCAGACAGACATTCAGCTGCACAGAAAACTCTGATGCTCACAGGAATATATCTAACCTGGTTAAATGTTGAGGTACTTTTATTTGACCTGAGTATTTTCACAGTATGCTACTTCATACTTCTACTCCTCTACGGTTGCTGTTGAATTGTGCACAAATCATCTCCTATCGTCTTTTCCTATCAACTAGTCCTTGACCTCTGTGTGAAACGTCACAACAAACATGTTTTAAAAAGTTGAACAACCCCCACACAGCTCAGTAAACACTATGAAATGTTGACTTTATTTGATCATTTCAGTAAAAATGTAATGTTCATATTTCTCTTTTTGATTATAATACTGATGAACGTTCAAAACAAAGCACTTTGGCAACTTACCACATACGTTTTAAAATGCTTAATAAGCACCGTAACTTTTATCGATACACATTTCTCGGTCACGATCGGTTGTTTCCGTGAACGGCCGAATGTCGTGTGACGGTAAATGCTGCGGCCGCAAGGCATTGTGGGGCAGCATTTTCTCCTCTCCTTTCCTAAAGGGAGGTCCAGTGGTTCCTAAGCTAAAGGAGGTTATGAAGGAAGTTTGAAACCTCCTTTCCTATCATCTAGAGAATTGGAACGGCTCTTATCATGGCTGCCACTGAGGGACTTCCGGGTCATTTCACTCCGTTAGGAAGGTCTGACAATTCGACTGCAACCTACATGTCAGAAGTCAGCATTGTACTTTGTTCTCCTCTAAATGTATCTGACACTTCTGTAAATATTCAGAATTATTAGCTTTTAAACACTTTTACTTTTCTAACCAATTTGCATGAAAGGATACAGGATCTCTTATTGTGTTAATGGCTGCTCCCTTTTATGATCAGGCTCTGAAACCTTGGTGACTTGCTTTGTCCTTACAGGTCGTTTGTCTGAATACAAACTCAAACCTGTACCTGCATTATGCTTCAACAGAGAGATGTGTGTCTCAGGTGTGTTTTGTCTCACCTGTCCACAGCAGGGTGGTGCAGCGGCCGTCCGTCTTGAGGGGACAGGTAGCTGTGAAACACCGACCCTCCCACCACACGGACGTTGAACATCACTCTGATGTTCTGGAAGACAAAGACACTTCTGTGAAGACATCAGGGGACATTAATGCTTTCATAATAACCCAGTAATTACCCTCCAATGAGCCACTACTGTAACCCAGGTACGCTCAACACAAACACACCTGTTCACTCTCCTGGCTCCAACATGGTGGAACGAGCTGATGTCAGGACAGTGGAGCGTCTAATCTTCTTCAATGAACACTGGAAACCCAACTGTTTGGACTGTACCTTGGACATTAAACCCACCACTTTAAGAGTTTTTTACTCAAGTACAAGATCTGAGTACTTCTACTTTTACTCAAGTACACGATCTGAGTACTTTTACTTTTACTCAAGTACAAGATCTGAGTACTTCTACTTTTACTCAAGTGCAAAATCTGGGTACTTCTACTTTTACTCAAGTACAGGATCTGAGTACTTCTACTTTTACTCAAGTACAAGATCTGAGTACTTCTACTTTTACTCAAGTACAAGATCTGAGTACTTCTACTTTTACTCAAGTACACGATCTGAGTACTTTGACTTTTACTCAAGTACACGATCTGAGTACTTTGACTTTTACTCAAGTACACAATCTGAGTACTTTTACTTTTACTCAAGTACAAGATCTGGGTACTTCTACTTTTACTCAAGTACACGATCTGAGTACTTTTACTTTTACTCAAGTACAAGATCTGAGTACTTCTACTTTTACTCAAGTACAAGATCTGAGTACTTCTACTTTTACTCAAGTACAAGATCTAAGTACTTCTACTTTTACTCAAGTACACGATCTGAGTACTTCTACTTTTACTCAAGTACACGATCTGAGTACTTTTACTTTTACTCAAGTACAAGATCTGGGTACTTCTACTTTTACTCAAGTACAAGATCTGAGTACTTCTACTTTTACTCAAGTACAAGATCTAAGTACTTCTACTTTTACTCAAGTACAGGATCTGAGTACTTCTACTTTTACTCAAGTACAAGATCTGAGTACTTCTACTTTTACTCAAGTACAAGATCTAAGTACTTCTACTTTTACTCAAGTACAAGATCTAAGTACTTCTACTTTTACTCAAGTACACGATCTGGGTACTTCTACTTTTACTCAAGTACAGGATCTGAGTACTTCTACTTTTACTTTACAGTACATTGCGTTAGATAAAGCACCAGCTAAATGTAAGTGTCCTCATGGATTCAGTAAAACAGGCAGAACTAGAACCCAAACGTCAGGTCTTAAAGGAGCAGCAGCATGTCTCCTGATCGAGCTGCTCAGAGACTTCAGATCCTACAATGGGCTGAAAGTGAATAAAAGAAGACTGGCTCGGTGAGGTTTCATATGATTTATGAAGTACTGACGAGTCCCTTCTGATTCAAGCAATGAACGTGCAGTTTTTTTAGATTAAATCAGGTTTGTCTGGCTTTCTATCTCGAGATTTACAACCACCTCTTACTTCCCATCATGCAACCTGGCAGGTCCTATAGCACTTAAAGCGTCTCCTTTTATCAGAAGACACAAAGGGGTCAACTTTATTTAACGTCTGCTGCTCAAGCGACACAAAGAGAGGAAAGTGGGTCATCATGAGATATAGACCACAACCTGCACCTAACAGTTAACAGCAGATTAGCATGTAGCATCTCCATGTATAACACACAACTGGTAAAGAAATGTTTAATAAACCCAGAGATAATCGGACTACTGGACTGAAAGCCAGGTTGAGGAGAAAAAAGGACTAACACATATGAAGCTAATACCCGTTTGTCCTCTGTTGAAGCCTGCTTTTATTACTCTGAGATCTGCGTGGATTGGAGGTGCTTTAGGAGAGAAAAGGAGCGCTTGGCAAAAAAAAATGAAATAGATTTTCTCTTTCTGCTGTGAAGTCCTGAGAGGATCTGCTGGCTCAAACACTAACTCTCACTCTGCAGGGTCTCTGAGGAGCGGCTCATTCCTGGAAGATATTGATATGTTGATCACAAGAGGAACGCTCCAGTCTCAGGGGGGGAGTTACACAATACTTCTGAGTTACTGCGTCTCACGTGGGACATACAGTATTATTTAAAGTATATCAGTATCATGAGGGCCAGTAAGAGGACAACATACTGCAGCGGTTAGCGGTCAATGGTTAAGTTTGGAGGCTGTTTTAACACTTTTACAGGAAGAAAAGGGTACAAGTGTAAGGACTGTATTTTGTTTTTGTTTTGTGTAACGTAAACTGCAAAGGTTAGCATGTCATTAGGTCACTTTATAATCGCGTTGCATGGTGGAAGTAGCCAGATGAAATTGGAACTTCTTCAACAGGTAGGGATTGGAAAGTATCTAAATATACAATCTATGGTGTGTGTATTATATATATGTTTATTTTCCAACAGTATAGGAGGCAGATAAAGGGGAATGTGAAAGACCCAAATCCAGGAGGCTTGAAGACTTAAAAGAGATGACAGATATGTAAAGGTCCAGACAAGGCGAACAAAGCAGAACAGAACAGACGTTGCACGACATACAAGGACCCGACAAAGACTAACAGAAAGCCAATACTTCAACAGAAGCGAAACTAACGAGGAGTTAAGGTGCAGGTGCGCAGAGAGGGTCAGCAGCTGGTCGCAGGTCTAACGGGGAACAGGTGGAGCTAATAAGGCCAGAACACACAATCAATACGGGTGGGGAACACACAAAGACAGGAAGCAAAAGCTGACAGGACACAGGGGAAGAAGACTAAATCAAATACACAAACCCAGACACCAGGATCATGACCTCAAACAGCAAAGATTCATTATGTTGCAAGGTGTTGAGAAAGTCTGGAGAGGGTGTGCATGAATACTTATCTGACTATAACATGAGTACTGGAGCACTGCTAGGTGAGCTTTAGAGCTGCTAAATGAACATGTGAAGAGCCGGGAGTGAACGTGTCAGAGAGCCGCTCTTTGTTTCTGAATTGCCTCTTTGCCAAAGCTAAATTTAGACAAGAGGAATCGTCCTCTCTTGAGTGGAGCATCGATGCAGGAAACTACAGATCCTGCTGAGATGAAAGATTCAGAGCCAACATCTGCTCTGAGAACGGCTGCTTTCTGAGAGGACGCATCAAACTGTACGAGTTTAATTAAACGTCTGACAGCAGGGGGCACAGAGGACTCACACCCCCCCCCACTGTGAAGAAGATGCCTCACTCTTCCTCTCCTGAAAGTCTGAAACAGCACTGAGGAAGATGCAGAGAGACGGTCATCTGCTGCCTTCCTTTTATTTCTATTATTTCATTATTAGTTCTCGTGTGTCATCTGGCTGCAGACACACTGAAATCTGTTTGGCTGCATGAGGAACAGCATGCTACAGCAGGCTGTCACAAGTTAGACACATATATTGTTGTTTTTTTTGGTTTGGCACATCTTAAACTCTCCTGTCATTTCAGATCCCGCCTTCCTCCAGGCTCTTGCAATCAGCTCACTTCCCTCACCTGGTCTCCCCAGCCCTTTCCCTCACCTGGTCTCCCCAGCCCTTTCCCTCACCTGGCCTCCCCAGCCCTTCCCCTCGCCTGTTACTCATTCCCTCTTTACTCCACAGTATTTACACCACCTCACGCTCACTTGTCCTCTGCCAGATTGTCTTGTCTATTCTGCCAAGCTCTCCAGTGTTTGATATTTTCTAGCCTAAATTCCTGTCCTGTATTCGGACCTCGAGTTTCCTGCCTGCCCCTTCTCGGGTTTGTTTGCCTTACTGCTGGATTTCCTGGTTCTGACCCTGCCTGTCCCTGATCTGATTAAACTGAACATTTCTGAACACTGGTTGTATCTGTGTCGTGCTATTGGGTTCTGATCTGTACCTGTGAGCGTGACAGCAGGCAATCGAGCAGAAAGCAAAGAAGACGTTTAATATAGTATATACATAATACCCTGTTTAAATATTCTGTTATAAGGAAAAGTCCTGCCTTGGAAAAGTCACTTTTTAATATAAAAACTCAGCATAATGTAGCTGAGGCATTAGACGTAAAAGTGTGTAAAACAAATCTGATATACTTTTAAGAAACTTCCATAAATATATTTTGTTTATTGTAAATTGGTATTTCAACATTTCTATTTCATTTCTTTTTGAATTCTGTCTTATTTATATTTTGAGATGTTTACATTTTAGAATTGTTTATTTCTACTCTTTTAATTAATGTACAATGTCTTGTCTTTTATGCTGCTGCAACGCAACAATTTCCCAAATTGGCATCAATAAAGTACATCTTATCTTATCTTAAAACCTACAATTAAACTACCTAAAAAAAGTAAATGCCATATTTTGAAAGCAAAGAAGAAATATAACATAGTCTATAAATAATACCCCATTTAAATAAAGTCCTGCATTGGAAATGTCACTCTAATAAAACTAAAAAAGTAAAATCAGCATATAGTAGTTGAGGTATTAAACATAAAAGTATCCACTGCAAAACAATCTAAACATAAAAGTAAGAAAATGCCATAAAACCCAAAATTAAACTACCTAAAAACGGTAAATGCCAACTTTCGCTATAAAAAATTAAAAGTGTTTACTTCCTGTCTGCCTATCTGATTTATCTGACGTCCAGCGCTTTTCCTTTCTCTTTCTCGACCCTCCTTAGCAACGGTCATTATGGTCCTTGACAGCGGTCTGTACTACTGGATTAACAACGTGTCACATGTTCTGAATGGACCAATCAGAATCGAGTATTCAACTAAGCCGTGTAATAAAAGTAATTACATCTCAAAGTAAAAGGTCTTGAAGCTCTCCTGGACGACGGACAATCTGCTGTGAGCTTCATCATAATGGAACGGCCATGAGGTTAAAAAACCTAATTTAAAAAAGTAGATTTCCTTCCACAGCTTAATTATTCCTCACATTAGTCCACAGTCAGTGTGTGTTCAGTACCTGAGCCTGCGCCCCGTTGATCATCAGGTAATACAGTTTGCTGAGGATGCTCTGCTGCAGCTGCTCCCAGGAAACAGACCGATCCTCCCTCATCAGGAACGGGGGTCCAAACCTGGAGGAACGTTTATTTATAAAGCTCCTTTCAACACAAGGCAATTCAAAGTGCTTTACACAAAATGAAAGACATTAAAGGTCCCCTATTATACTCTTTTTCATCAATATATTATATGTTAAATTGTTCACCTGCCTCCACAGCCATGAGATTAATCCAACAGATATTTAGGTTTCACACATTACATTTCAAACCTAATTAAATCCTACCTTCTGCTATCTGTTGGTTTCACAGTTTTGATAAATGAAAGGAAACTGAGAGCTTTCACACTTTCAGACGTGTACCTGTGATGCTCTTCTGCAGAGTTAAAGTACAGTAAGTGACTCCAAAGTCATTTTCCTGGCAGACACAGAGTCCTCCAGCTGTCACAGGATGAGAGCAGTGGGAGGTTTGATCCACGAGAGCGAGTTGTTTGAAGGAGAAAGTGAAACATGGAGGGGATCGGACTGTGGAGAGCTGGGCGTAAACATAATTTAATTGTACAACTGCCTGTTATGCTGTACATAAGACAATCAAATATCTTGAATCTTGAATATTTTCTCCTCGAAAGGGAACACTTCATTTCATTTAGATTTTACCCAAAGTTACTTTCATTGATCCTCTGGACTGACCACCACACGGCGCCAGATGCAGAGGTGGGAAGTACATACATACATAAAGTAAATACTTCGTTACTGTACTTAAGTACATTTTACTCCACTACTTATTTTTCTGACGACTTTTTACTTTGACTTCTTACATTTTGAACACAAATACCTGTACTTTCTACTTCTTACATTTTGAACACAAATACCTGTACTTTCTACTTCTTACATTTTGAACACAAATACCTGTACTTTCTACTTCTTACATGTGAACACAAATACCTGTACTTTCTACTTCTTACATGTTGAACACAAATACCTGTACTTTCTACTTCTTACATTTTGAACAGAAATACCTGTACTTTCTACTTCTTACATTTTGAACACAAATACCTGAACTTTCTACTTCTTACATGTTGAACACAAATACCTGTACTTTCTACTTCTTACATTTTGAACACAAATACCTGTACTTTCTACTTCTTACATTTTGAACGCAAATACCTGTACTTTCTACTTCTTACATGTTGAACACAAATACCTGTACTTTCTACTTCTCACATTTCCCAAACAGGCTGGTTCCTTTAGTTTGAATGTGTGTTTGGTGGCGTGATCATTATTCTTTAGAGTCATTGCGTGCCTATTGATTTGAACACGATCCGTGTATCCATCATTTCCTGGTCTTCTCTAAAGAAGAGGGACCAATGAAAACGTTGTCATGTTGCCGTTGTTCAGCATGGAAACATTCATTAGCTAACAATGACATTATTGTTCTATTAATATAAAGGGAGGTCAGGTACTCTTTAAAACAGCTGCTAGTTATGGGTACTTTTTACTGAAGTACATTTCAAAGCCCTCTTTACTTTGACTTGAGTAAAGAAGTTTAGTCAGTACTTCTACTTTCACCAGAGTATTTTTAAACACGAGTATCTGTACTTCTACTTGAGTAAAGGATGTGTGTACGTGTACCCTCTCTGGTCTCCATGATTACCTGACGGCTTGTTGTCCCGTCCCAGCAGCGTTGCACACGAGCAGCAGGATCTTCACTGGGACCCCGTGGTTCAGGAACTCTGAGGATAAAGTCCCAGAGGAAGGTAACCTCTGACTCTCAGGACCCGAGGAGTAGGGAGAGGAGGGGAGGCTGTGGTGGTACCCTGAAGGAACAACACAGGAGGAAGTCAGAGATGAGATGTGAGGACAAACTGGGAGAGCAGGTGGTTAAATGGACTGACTTTACATACCGCTTTTCTACTTTTTGCAACCCCTCATAGAGCTTTTACATATAAAATTCTGCATTCACACACAGGCAGCCATACAAGGTGACACCTGCTCAAGGAGAGTAACATTCACACATACTCACACACCAATATGGGGATAAGTTTCTTGCCCAAAGACACGTTGTGAACCAGTGACTACCACCTGATCCACTGCCACGATAGAGTCATTGTAGGTAAGTAAAAAGTACAATATTTACCTAAAAAAATTCTAATTTAAGAGAAATTCAAACTAGTCATAGGACAGTGGTGGAAGATCCTCTCCTTAAAGTGGACCTATCATGCTATATTTGAATAATATAGTGTAGGACCATACCTATATAAGGCATATTTATACTTTTTTTTTTTCAAAATACCAAACAGATCATGCATTTTAGCCATGCCTCATTTTGCTCAATTTGACAATTTCTAGCTCTGTTTTTGCAGGGGCAGATTCAGTGAGAACAGCACCATCTACTGGCCTGGCATATGTACTACAGCGTCTCCAGCGCTTTCGAACGGCAATGGCCGTGGCTGTCTCCTCCTGATTGGTGGAGTTGGCCCAATAGCCGTAGCGCCACCGTCCGTGTTTTCTGACACTTGGTGAGTTCCCTGGAACACCGGGGACACATATTCATGTATAAAAGACGCACAAAAGTGTATTTTGCATGATAGGTCCCCTTTAAGCTAAAGTAGAAATACTAGGATCTTAAAGTACTCCATTAAAAGTAAAAGGTCTTGGTGGAAAATATATATTATTCTATTTTTAGAAACAACACATTTTAATGTTGTAGTTTCTCAATGTTCAGCAAATGTAAGTTATTCTTTAAAATACCGAGTAGAATAGCAGTAAAGTATTGAATTATACCGTTACCCCTATCATGTGTTTTTAAATGTGAAAATAGCAAGTAAACTATGAGTGTTTAATAAATGTAATCGAGGAAAAAAGTACAATATTTGACTCCAACATGCAGTGGAACAGAATATAGTAAAAATGAAGTATGTCAAAAATAGTACTTAGGTACAATACTTGAGTAACTGTACTTTCCACCACTGTCTTAGGAAGAGGAGACAGGAGGAGAACTAGATAAATTATAATAGATAAAAGCAATTTTTCTTGATAAATATTGTTGATACTGATAGCAAACTAATCTCAGATTCTTTTGGCACTTTCAAAGATGTAAGATATATTTAAGTACACATTTGTTTTTATCTTATATGTTTGTTTGTTTTTATAGTTTCCTAATATTTAGCTGAGCGTAAGAATTATATAGTACAGTGCAACTGCCTGTTAAACTTTACATATGACAATAAAATATCTTGAATATTTTCTCCTTGAAAAGGAACACTACATTTTATTTAAAAAGTGCAATAAACCATGAAGATACAACCTCCAAACACGATGAATCCTGCGGGTATACATAAGCTTTAAATAACCTAATTCTGATTCCAAGTGGAAAATGTGACCCCCAAATTTAACACCTCGAACAGTGAGCAGGAGAACGAGGATGCATAAAGTGGCGAGACAGCAGCTTTCTATTTGGGGAGCGGTGATTCAAAGGGGAGGACAGATGTACCAATGGCTGCCTCTCGCTCTGCAGGAGGTTTTATCTGATGCTGCTTCTGCTCCACATCCTCTCCTGGTGGGGTGCCAAGCAGCAATACTTCATCCTCCACCACCAATACCACCGACACCACCAATACCAATACCACCGACACCACCACCCACCGTCTCTATATCTCTATATCTATAACTCCTTCTGGGCTCAATGACTATCGCCCTGTAGCACTCACATCTCATGTGATGAAGGTGCTTGAGAGACTGGTCTTGGCCCATCTCAGACCGCAGGTGAGATCATTCCTTGACCCTCTGCAATTTGCCTACCAGCCTCACCTGGGGGTGGACGATGCCATTATTTACCTGCTGCAGCGTGCTCACTC
Source organism: Trematomus bernacchii (assembly GCF_902827165.1). Classification (NCBI taxonomy): domain Eukaryota; kingdom Metazoa; phylum Chordata; class Actinopteri; order Perciformes; family Nototheniidae; genus Trematomus; species Trematomus bernacchii. The sequence goes on along the minus strand of NW_022987581.1, from coordinate 2,745,997 downwards.
ATACCTGAATGGATCGGGTTGCACTGTGAGAGTCACCTTTTTTGATTTCTCCAGTGCATTCAACACGATCCAGCCTCGGCTACTGAGTGACAAGCTGCAGGCTATGAGGGTAAACTCGTCCACCATCTCCTGGATTACCAACTACCTCACGGACAGACCACAGTACGTCCGGCTGGGCAGTGTGCTGTCTGATGTGGTGGTTGGTAGTATTGGAGCCCCACAGGGGACTGTGCTGTCTCCTTTCCTGTTCACCTTATACACCTCTGACTTTCTATACAACTCAGAGTCATGCCACCTGCAGAAGTTTTCGGATGACTCTGCAGTGGTAGGGTGTATAAGGGATGGACGGGAGGAGGAGTACAGAGCGCTGGTGGGTGATTTTGTTGAGTGGACTGGAAGAAATCATCTGCTTTTGAATGTGGCCAAGACCAGAGAGATGGTCATTGATTTCAGGAGGAAGAGGACATCTCCTCCTCTGCCCCTGTGCATTCTGGGAGAGGATGTGGCAGTTGTGGAGGTCTACAAGTACCTGGGAGTGCACTTAGACAATGGGCTGAACTGGAGGATCAACACTGACGCTGTGTACAAGAAGGGGATGAGCAGACTCTATTTTCTGAGGAAGCTGAGATCCTTCAACGTATGCAGTAAGATGCTGGAGATCTTCTATCAGTCTGTTGTGGTTAGTGCACTCTTCTTTGCTGCGGTCTGCTGGGGGGGCAGCATCAGAGCCGGTGACACCTGCAGGATCAATAAACTGATCAGGAAAGCTGGGTCAGTCATCGGCATCAAGCTGGAACCCTTTGAAGCTGTGGTGGAGAGGAGGACACTGAACAGGCTGTTGTCCATCATGGATAACCCCACCCATCCTCTCCACCTGCAGCTGGACAGTCAACGGAGCTCCTTCTCCAACAGACTGCTGCAGCTCCCCTGCCACAAGGACAGATACTGGAAAACATTCCTGCCCACTGCAATAACACTGTACAACAAATCACCTCTGGCTGGAAGAGAACTCTCTGCTCCATAGTTTCTCTAGAAATAAAACCACCTTGTACATTTTACTCACACATAATCTGTTTCATATTTAATACTCCATAATTCCATATATTTTGAATATATATATATTTGTATATTTGTATATATATATATATATATATATATATATATATAATATCTGTATGTATATTTTCTATTTTGTATTTTGACATGTATATTTTATATTTTATTTATATTTTATTTTATTTTATTTCTATTCTTGTATATTTTGTTTTATTGTAAAATGCCTTTTATGCTGCTGCAACAAAAACAATTTCCCAATTTGGGATCAATAAAGTACGATCTATCTATCTATCTATCTATCTATATCAGCAGGAGTGAGACTGACTGAGCTGAAAGCAGAGATTTAAAGATCCTCGTGAAATGTGACGTTCTGCTCACACAGCTGAAAACCTCTGGACTCAGAAGTTCACCGTTATAAATCACACGGTGAATTACACTCGTCGATACAGATAAGAAGGAGGAGAGTGGTGCAGGAATGAGTCGTAAAATCGGAATTGAGTCAGCATTTTAACATTCCCTTGACTCGAAGTTCTTTGAACATGTTTTTAGTAAGACTGAAATAAGGTCTGTGGTTAACACAAGCTGAAGAGATGTCAACATTTTGTAATTTGAATTACTATAAAGTATAATAACTGTTATCTATAAAAACAAGTTAACCTACAGACCTACAGTGAGGGTGATAATTGATAAGGAAGGAACATTTTAGCCTCTCTTTATCTCCTCTGTTAATTCAATTAAGCTGGCACTGTGCTACTTAGCTAGCAAACGTTTGCTCTCTATCTATCTGACCGTGAAATTAGCTAGCTAAAATAAGCTATCTACTTTGCAAGCTAGCTAACTAACCAACCCAGTCTCACGGCATTTCGTGTTATAGTCACGAAATTAATTTAATCTATTGATTCGTGTTCACCAACACGATTTTCACCTTTTTTTCGTGTCACACAGAACGATTTTAAAAGCAATGTATTTCTATTGGTAGTATGTTTCGTGCCTGCAACACGTCTTTTTGTCCGGTCGGGTCTTGGAAGACCAGAAGCTGTGTGGTTCATAAAAACATTTTCTTACTCAATATCTTACCCTAAGCCTAACCCTATCCCTTTTATTTTAAATTGTATAATGTCTGAGTTTTTTTGCCATCAGTGAGGAAAAGAAATGGCTCAGAGCCTCAGAATACTGACATCTGTATTTGTTGTCATCTTTTTTTCCTTCTAATTTGTTATTATTTGGTGCAGGCACGAAACATACTACCAATAGAAATACATTGCTTCTAAAATCGTTCTGTGTCAGAATACTGAAATCTGTATTTTTTTAAATGTCTTTTTCCTTCTAATTTGTTATTATTTACATTGCTTTTAAAAATCGTTCTGTGTGACACGAAAAAAATGGCGAAATCGTGTTGGTGAACACGAATCAATAGATTAATTTCGTGACTATAACACGAAATGCCGTGAGACTGTGTTGAACTAACAGAGGATAGCTGCCAGTGTATTTCATTTGAACTATAGAGTGGTGCAGGAATGAGTCCTAGAACCCAAAAATGATGATGGTTGCTAACAAGTGTCTAAATGAGACGACTAAAAGTCATCACGCCCAACATTAGCCTCCTTTAGCTTAGCGGTGGTGACGTGAAGTCATGTGACCGTGCTGTAGTTCCTTTATAGCCCAACATTAGCCTCCTTTAGCTTAGCGGTGGTGACGTGAAGTCATGTGACCGTGCTGTAGTTCCTTTATAGCCCAACATTAGCCACCTTTAGCTTAGTGGTGGTGACGTGAAGTCATGTGACCGTGCTGTAGTTCCTTTATAGCCCAACATTAGCCTCCTTTAGCTTAGCGGTGGTGACGTGAAGTCATGTGACCGTGCTGTAGTTCCTTTATAGCCCAACATTAGCCTCCTTTAGCTTAGCGGTGGTGACGTGAAGTCATGTGAGCGTGCTGTAGTTCCTTTACAGCCTAAAGTTAGCTTATTACTTCCGGCAATTATATTTTTGCTTCAACTATCACAACATCAAAACAAATATTTAAACAAGGCAGACATCATGTGCTTGTATTTGTGTAAACACCTCTGTTGTTCTGAGACTTCCAATGTGCAGACAGATAATGGGAGTTGTTGATTGGGGTGTAGAGAGGATCCTTCAGAGGCAGAGGTGTTTAATTATGGGCTCTCAGATACTCTGCTGTGTTTAGTCTGGCTGTTCCTCTGTGTCTGTTTAATGATGAAGAGGAACGATGAGCTCACTGACGTCCTGCTGTTTCCTAGAACTAGTCCCAGGTTTATTCATAATAAAAGATTAGGATCAACAGGTTTGTCGGCTAAACAAAGTTAACTTTTTGTGTGTTTGGTTGCTCATTTTCCCATTTTGCCTTGCTATGATGGACGTGCCTTTTTCTGTACAGCCATGGGAATTATCCAACAGCGTTAAAACACATCGATGCAAGAGGAAACACAAAATTAGAACTAGTGAAATAAGTGCATTCAAATCTTAAAAGTACATAAGTATTGGTTAGCAAAATATACTTAAAGGGGACCTATCATGCAAAATGCACTTTTGTTCGTCTTTTATACATGAATATGTGTCCCCAGTGTTCCAGGGAACTCACCAAGTGTCAGAAAACACAACCCTCTCTATTTTCCTCCATACCCAAATCTCTAAAAAAGGGGCTGCAACGGATCTGATAAAAACTGATCCAGATTTGAACACTGTCCTGACGTCAGGACGGTGGCGCTACGGCTATTGGGCCAACTCCACCAATCAGGAGGAGACAGTCACGGCCATTGCCGTTCGAAAGCGCTGGAGACGCTGTAGTACATATGCCAGGCCTGTAGATGGTGCTGTTCTCACTGAATCAGCCCTTGCTAAAACAGAGCTAACATTTTTCAAATTGAGCAAAATGAGGCATGGCTAAAATGCATGATCTGTTTGGTATTTTGAAAAAAAAAAAGTATAAATATGCCTTATATAGGTATGGTCCTACACTATATTATTCAAATATAGCATGATAGGTCCACTTCAAAGTACCAAACGTAAATTATATATGCGATAATGTGTTCATCAAAGCTGGTCAAGGTGGATTTTAATGACCTTATAAAATGCTGCTGAATATCTAAACCTATAATTATATGTAAATGTGTATTTATTTATATTTTGTTTACACTATAAATCTGAATCTGTAAACAGCGTGGAGGAAAAAGTACAATACTGGCTTCTGAAATTCCGTAGTGAAGTAGAAGTATAAATAGTATAACATGAAAATACTTCAGTAAAGTATCTCAAAATTCTATTTGATCAATATACTACTCAACCACTACATATATCTCATACTTCTATCATTTCTCACGCCGTAAACAAGGTAGAAATCAGTATCGCAGTGACAGGAGCCTTGAAGAAATGTGCAGGAACAGTAACGTTTTCGACAGCAAGCCATAAAAAGGATTTAATAAGTGACGAGAGGAAAGTCGTCTCTGTGTAAATCTCAGTGCGACAGACCGGGAGGTGACCCCTGCTTCAAATTCAGTTTCATTCACACGTTTCTCCGGCTTATTAAAAGGAGATTTCCCCCATAAATTATTCCCACAGCTGTCAGAGGTCGCCGCTCGTTGAAATTACAGAGCATGATTCAAACTGGTTTCATCACCGGCTTGATTAGAGCGACATTAATAAATGAAAAGCTGTGCATACTTATCGTTACTCTCATTGTCAGGGTCAACACTCTGCAATCACAGGGTTAATGAAGAAGCTACATGTGGACTGGGATCAGTTTGGAATATTTCTACTTCATACAGTGCACAGCTTAAGTATTCATATGTAAAAGTACCTTTATATAATGTGAAATACAATCTAGCAAACATACTTAAAGTATTAAAATAACTTTGAAAATGGCCTGGTGTGATATATTATTAAATATATTACATTATTAGGTTGTTTTTATTGTTGCATCAAGTAGCAGTTAACAGGTTAGACTAAAATTACAAATTATTCAAGTTTACGACTTTCTTTTTTAAGTTTTTGTAATAAATACTGGTACTTTGTTTGTTTGTACTCCTCAAGTACTTCAAAAATACACTTAGGTACAGTTCTTCATGAAATAATGATAGTGTTATAGTAACAGTAACAATATCCAGTAAAATTGTTGTGACCCAACTCGATCTTATAAGACAAAGATGTCTGATTTCATAGAAGCAACAAGAAGCGATAAAAAGATAATGTAAGAAAAGGTAGGAAGGTAACGCCATCATTCTTTCCCTTTTGTATAAAACGAAATCCAAGACTCTGAACAGCTGTATTCTCATGTTGCCTTTAAAGGTCCCATGTCATGCTTTTCCGGTTATTACCCGTCCCCTTGTGTGTTATGTAGCTTTTTCTGCATGTAAACGGTCTGCAGAGTCACAAACCCTCAAAGTACACCCTGTATCGAGTAAAACTCTAACACAGAAAATACCTGTCTATGCTGCCCCAGAACGCCTCGTTGGACATTTCTCATTTTCTTCCTGGGTACAGTGACGTGACCATACCCAAATGGACCCATTAGACCAAATGGACCAATCCGTGGAGCTCCTCACACACACACACTCTCTCAGTGGCAAAACTGTGATAGGCTGGGGGGGGGAGGTGCTAGTGGAGCCTCGCAGCGACGAAACTGTGGCGCGCTTACACTGTAGGTGCGCCGCGTTTGGGGGTGCGGGTGCTAGTGGAGCCTCGCAGATGGGGGTGCTGCAGCCCCCTCAGCACCCCCCGCTTCCCGCGTCCATTCGCGATGTCTCGCTGTCTCGCAGGCCCCACGCAGCAAGCAGAACCCAGCTCACACTGTCTGCTCCTCGCACCAGCGAGCCGCGCAACGTCCCGCCAACACGGCACCCAGACCCCTCGCAGCATTCTCATCTGTTTGTCCTTACTGGTGTCATTTTCTGGTTGCTAACGCCATTGTAACACATAATCACTGATGTTCCGCTGTAACGGTGGTGGACTTATCAGAACAGAGTGGGCGAGCTGACCAATCAGAGCACAGTGGGCTCATAGGGAGGGGGGGGCAGGAGCTCCAACAAGGCGTGTAGGACAGAGAGTGAGTCACTATACACATACTATACAGAGATGCTGTATGAGAAACCAATGTGAGTTTGGAACATTGAACAATGTAAATCTATTTTAGTAGACCTCAACAATGGAATTATGATCAGTAGAAATGGCCATGACATGGGACCTTTAACAACCCTTAACATCAGGAGGTTTTACATTTAATTGTCTGAGTAATGCACATTAAAACCCACTGAATTTATGCATCTATCAAGTCTATTTTAAGGAAACTGACCGCTAATGTGCATGATCATTATAATTAAACCTCTGCATATGTTTTGCACTAATTGCAGGATACTTTTTTCTTCACTTACCATGTGGCTTTATTTAATTTAATCCAAATTGTTAACATTACCACTGCACATAAAAACACTTAGATGACCAAACGTAGCTTTAATGAGACCCCTGATGGGAGTTTGATATTTATTTTTAACCCACAACTTTTTAATTGTATAGCTTTGATTTCTCACAAACAGCAAGGCATACAAATGCTTATGTGCTGGACTTGAGTAAAATAAATAAATAAAGTCAGTTAATATTTCATGTATGCATGTAAATAATTGAACAGGCTGGTCAGATATTTATCAAAAGTAAAATGTTCTTTCTAACATTTAGTACCAAAACAAGCTGTGCTGCCTTTTTACTTCGTATTTACTTTGGGTTTGCTCCAGTTTTGAATAAAAAGTTATATATAAATAACTAATAGTGGAAGAGGGAGGAGGATTTGAATTAAAATGAAGTGGCCAAATGTTTAAAGAGTCCTCTCCTGCTGATGTTCAGGTGTATATCAGTATGTAGTATCTCTACTTTAAAGAGTGCTCTCCTGTTGATGTTCAGGTGTATATCAGTATGTAGTGTCTCTACTTTAAAGAGTCCTCTCCTGATGATGTTCAGGTGTATATCAGTATGTAGTGTCTCTACTTTAAAGAGTCCTCTCCTGCTGATGTTCAGGTGTATATCAGTATGTAGTGTCTCTACTTTAAAGAGTCCTCTCCTGCTGATGTTCAGGTGTATATCAGTATGTAGTGTCTCTACTTTAAAGAGTCCTCTGCTGCTCATGTTCAGGTGTATATCAGTATGTAGTGTCTCTACTTTAAAGAGTCCTCTCCTGCTGATGTTCAGGTGTATATCAGTATGTAGTGTCTCTACTTTAAAGAGTCCTCTCCTGCTGATGTTCAGGTGTATATCAGTATGTAGTGTCTCTACTTTAAAGAGTCCTCTGCTGCTCATGTTCAGGTGTATATCAGTATGTAGTGTCTCTACTTTAAAGAGTCCTCTCCTGCTGATGTTCAGGTGTATATCAGTATGTAGTGTCTCTACTTTAAAGAGTCCTCTCCTGCTGATGTTCAGGTGTATATCAGTATGTATTTTCTCTACTTTAAAGAGTCCTCTCCTGCTGATGTTCAGGTGTATATCAGTATGTAGTGTCTCTACTTTAAAGAGTCCTCTCCTACTGATGTTCAGGTGTATTTCAGTATGTAGTGTCTCTACTTTAAAGAGTCCTCTCCTGCTGATGTTCAGGTGTATATCAGTATGTAGTGTCTCTACTTTAAAGAGTCCTCTCCTGCTGATGGTCAGGTGTATATCAGTATGTAGTGTCTCTACTTTAAAGAGTCCTCTCCTGCTGATGTTCAGGTGTATATCAGTATGTAGTGTCTCTACTTTAAAGAGTCCTCTAATGTATTGAGTATGAACCCCAGCAGGCAGTAAGAACCTGAGGGACAGCACTACACTCACAGGCCTGCAGAGAGAGCAGGTTTGTTTACACCACAGAGAGAGAAACAGGGGGGGGGGGGATACACACTGAGAAACACACTTTACATCACTCTCTGAACAACAGAGGCATAAATCTGATCTGCTCAGAGGGGGAGTAATTCAAAGAGCTCTTTATGCGCCCTCTAAAGCCCCCTGCAGTACGGAGGACTCCCCCAGGCTTTCATTAACCAAAGTAAATGAATAAAACGGGTTGTTTTGCTTACATCTGTACATGGATTCAAGTTAAAGAAGGGGAAGAATGAATTATGTACTAGAGGTGGGCAACACATCCGTATCATGTGAGATTTTGGATATCATATCACATAAGTGTCGTCTTTCTGTTAAACACCTGATTTGTATTTCCACATGTATATTTTCCACATGTACATCTATTTTTTATTTTACTTTTTAATGCTATTTTATTTCTGAAATATTTTGGACTGCTAATTTCTTGTGTCTATCTATCTATCTATCTATCTATCTATCTATCTATCTATCTATCTATCTATCTATCTATCTATCTATCTATCTATCTATCTATCTATCTATCTATCTATCTATCTATCTATCTATCTATCTATCCATCCATCCATCCATCCATCCATCCATCCATCCATCCATCCATCCATCCATCCATCCATCCATCCATCCATCCATCCATCCATCCATCCATCCATCCATCCATCCATCCATCAATGTACAAATTACAATGAAAGCCTTGAATCCTTGAATCCTTGCCTCGGTTTTAAAGACTGCAGGATTGCACTTTTTGTACCTGAGATGCGTGCGGAGCCTCCTCTGATGTAAAGGGGCGGAGCCTGGAAGGCGTAGACCACGTCGTTCTCAGCGATGCTCGTCAGATCCTCCTCATCGAAGAAGGAGCGATGGAAACCCGTGGAGTAAACCTCCGTCAGGATCACCTACACACACACACACACACACACACACACACACACACACACACACACACACACACACACACACACACACACACACACACACACACACACACACACACACACACACACACACACACACACACACACACACACACACACACACACACATTAGTTTCCTTTCAACAGCACTTCTAGTTAAACCTTTTTCAACTTCTCAGAAAAGCACGGGTGACGTCACTGTGGAAATTGAAGTAAAGCTTGTTTTGACCCCGTCTGTCTCTCCTAAACTTTATATATATGACAGAAACAGATCAGAACAAAAGAGATTGTCTGAACCCTGGATGTTGCTGCAGGTGATTGTTGAACTTTTACCTCACGGATCGTACTGCTTCTCTACGGCTGTCAGAGTGAGCGCTGAATAAGTGCTGAGTAAACTTTGACAAATACCAGTCTGTGATTACCCATCAAGATATATGATACTTTGATCGAGTCAAAATACTTCAAATGCCTTTATTTTACTCAAATATTGGATTATCCTTAATATTATACGCTTTATAAACAGTCAAAGCACAAAGCATTTGGAGCTCTTGCTCTGTGGACACCGGACCTAAGGCTGTGTGAACGTGAACTCTGAACCCACCTGATGGAAAACCACTGTTTGCTTTATTATTCCTCCTAATCTCTGAGCCGGCTTAATGCATTTCAGACAAGTGGATAAGACTGCCTTACAGCCGACGGCGTGCAATAACTATTTGGCATGTTTTCCTGTTTATTTTGTTGTTGTTAATTATCCCTGTTTATGTCAGGGGAAGAAATAAATCGTAATTAAGATCAATCCGAACTGTCCTCCAGCCCTTCATCACACTAACTTCAAATGAGCGCTAATTCCTGCAAATAACTTTTACAAGTCCCTCTTACGTTAGCTCTTTACCAAAAGTGAGTTTTAGTTACTAATTGCTCGTCATAATCTAATATTACTCGTCATTTTGGTTGATAAAAGGAACATTTTTACATTAAAATTGCCATTCTTTCAATTAAATTGTTAGATTATACATTTACATAGAAAGCTTTTAGTTGTTGCATGACTAAATGTATGTATAGAGATTAAATATGTCAATATGTTCATGTCAACACACACAGTTTTCCTTCTTTGTGGTTAAAAATAAGACGATTTTGGGGTGAATTTCAGTCTTTTTTTCTGCTTCTTGTTACCTGGTCTGGGGAGATTTGTCCCTCGTCAGCCACCATCCTCCTCAGGGTGGCCACGGAGCCGAACAGAGGCACAGCGAGTCCGACCCGAAGGTACCGCTGGCCTTTAGTGCTGAACACCAGAACCACACACAGCCACCTGACAACACACACAATCAGGGGTTAGATCATCAATCAATCAATCAATCAAGCAAAGTGTATTTATATAGCCCAATATCACACATTTTACATTTCATTTTTGTGTGTGACGAATAAAGGTATTCTGACTCTGATTCTGATTGCACCGAGGTAAAGGAGAAGAGTTTAGGAAGAGACACACCCAGGGACGGTGGGACATTAAACAACCTCTTATTTTTTGAGCCATTTCTTCTCTCGGACCAGCGAGGGACAAAAGGAGACTTTCATGAATAAATCAATCCACTTTAACATCAATAATAGATCATTAGGACTTATTTTTATGTGTGCCGAATAATGGAATCTCTATTGCATTTTTAAAAACCGTGACCTCTCAGGAGGCAGCGCTGACACAGAAAGGGACAAAATGGATCTGTGAATAACCTGAGAGAGAGGGGCTGAAGACAAGAGGCATTTAATGGACGAATCAATGTTTTATTTTACTGAAATGGAAAGAATGTGTCTCTACTTTAAAGAGTCCTTTCCTGCTGATGTTCAGGTGTATATCAGTATGTAGTGTCTCTACTTTAAAGAGTCCTCTCCTGCTGATGTTCAGGTGTATATCAGTATGTAGTGTCTCTACTTTAAAGAGTCCTCTCCTGCTGATGTTCAGGTGTATATCAGTATGTAGTGTCTCTACTTTAAAGAGTCCTCTCCTGCTGATGTTCAGGTGTATATCAGTATGTAGTGTCTCTACTTTAAAGAGTCCTCTCCTGCTGAGGTTCAGGTGTATATCAGTATGTAGTGTCTCTACTTTAAAGAGTCCTCTCCTGCTGATGTTCAGGTGTATATAAGTATGTAGTGTCTCTACTTTAAAGAGTCCTCTCCTGCTGATGTTCAGGTGTATATCAGTATGTAGTGTCTCTACTTTAAAGAGTCCTCTCCTGCTGATGTTCAGGTGTATATCAGTATGTAGTGTCTCTACTTTAAAGAGTCCTCTCCTGCTGATGTTCAGGTGTATATCAGTATGTAGTGTCTCTACTTTAAAGAGTCCTCTCCTGCTGATGTTCAGGTGTATATCAGTATGTAGTGTCTCTACTTTAAAGAGTTCTCTCCTGCTGATGTTCAGGTGTATATCAGTATGTAGTGTCTCTACTTTAAAGAGTCCTCTCCTGCTGATGTTCAGGTGTATATCAGTATGTAGTGTCTCTACTTTAAAGAGTCCTCTCCTGCTGATGTTCAGGTGTATATCAGTATGCAGTGTCTCTACTTTAAAGAGTCCTCTCCTGCTGATGAGGTATTTAATGGACATATCAATGTTTTATTTTACTGAAATGGAAAGAATATACCATATCTAATTTCCTATCCTCATAACCTATATCACTAAGGTGATTATCGTATTATAATGTACATTTAGATTTATCAATAATATCTTTATACATATTAAAAAAACACTATATATTGACATGCACATTTTTACTTAACTAATGTTTTTTAAATGTATTATTTTTGTATTATTTAATTTATGCCCAATTTCAGTTTAACTTTTTATGTATATCTATTTATTTCTATCCTATTTATCTTTATTTCACATTGTTGTACTAACTAAATATGCTTTTATACATATTTGGGTTCCTATATGATGTTATTTATCTCTTTATTGCACATTTTTACTGCTCACAAAACCTAATTTCCCCTAAAAATGAGTGCAAAATAACAGCTAAGACTTCTAATCCTGAAAAACATCACTGATCTAAACGAGCTGACCAAAGTCACGGTGACGGCAGAGCACAGCAGGACAGATAACCTCCACTCTGCAGCCAAACATATTAAAGGGAGGTCACATTGACATTAGTTCAACCTCCAAACTGGTTCTGTTTCAGCGGCTCCAACCCCCCACTAAAGCCCAGCTAACAGTTTATATGCACTATTACAGATAGACCTGTCATATAGTGGCTTCATGCAGATGTCATCAGTATATTGTGTTTAACAGGGAAAACATGCACCACATTTAAGATTCAATTCTGAGGTACTTTTATGCTACTGTGTACTTCTACTCCACTACAGTCCAGAGGTAAATGGTGTACTTTTCCTCCACTACATGTATTTAATACCTTTAGTTACTTCACAGATGTGGATGAATGATGTGAAATATAATCAAGTGTTAAATCAGACTTTAGTTCCACCTGGAGTAAATCCACAAGCTACCCTGCAGTATACAAAGTCATTCAAACTAGCTGCACCTTTACCAGCTTTGAGAACACTTTCATGATCAATCATTATAAAACACATCATATATATTATTCTGAAATGGACCAATCTGCACAATGACTACTTTTACTGTCGCTACTTTCACTATATTTTGATGATAATACTTTTCTACTTTTACTTGAGGAACATTTTGAATGCAGGACTTTTACTGTAACAGAGTATTCCTACACTCTGGTACTTCTACTTTTACTCAAGTACAACATCTGAGTACTTCTACTTTTACTCAAGTACAAGATCTGAGTACTTCTACTTTTACTCAAGTACAAGATCTGAGTACTTCTACTTTTACTCAAGCACATGATCTGAGTACTTCTACTTTTACTCAAGTACAAGATCTGAATACTTCTACTTTTAATCAAGTACAAGATCTGACTGCTTCTACTTTTACTCAAGTACAATATCTGAGTACTTCTACTTTTACTCAAGTACAAGACCTGAGTACTTCTACTATTACTCAAGTACATGATCTGAGTACTTCTACTTTTACTCAAGTACAAGATCTGAGTACTTCTACTTTTACTCAAGGTCAAGATCTGAGTACTTCTACTTTTGCAGTAGTTTGTAATTGGTCCAGTAGCCCACACACAGCTCTGATTAAAGGGGTTTATATTCCACAAGAACATCAGAAATGTATTTAGTTTGTAATCCATATAGTGTTTTCTAAACTAGGAGCAGCTCTCTGAAGATTGTTATACAGATAAACATAACCCTGCAGCTTCTTGTTAGGCACAAGTATTGTTAAGTCTGAAAGAAATGAATGACCTAACAGACCTTTTATACTTCAAAAGAGCTCAGCCAAACAAGAGGCCGGTAATTGGCTGCACTAATCAAGCCTTGGCTCAAGGATGTTTCCCCAATTTATGCTAATAACATTTTTCATAGCAGCACAAAACAAAACAGAGGAACTTCTCAACCTCTCACTGGGAGAGGGTTTTATTGTTTACCTCAAGCCTTTATTTTAATGAGTCCTTAACCCAAAATGAGTTAGCAGTGTAGCACTTCAAGTTAGCTTCTCTCAAAGTCGAAAACATTTTTTGAATGTGTTTTTGGTTGTTATCCTGAAATAAGGTCTGTGGTTAACTCAAGCTGAAGAGATATTAAAGTTTTGTTCTACGACATAAAATACGTCAGTAAATACCCCACTGGTGGATTTAAAAACAGCGGTTGCTAACAAGTGTCTAAATGAGACGACTAAACGTCATCACGCCCAACATTAGCCACCTTTAGCTAAGATAGTTAGCTTAGATTTTTGAAGCGTGAATGCAATCTCCAGAAATAAAAAGCTAATGTTGGGCTATAAACGATCTACAGCACGGTCACATGACTTCACGTCACCACCGCTAAGCTAAAGGAGGCTAATGTTGGGCTATAAAGGAACTACAGCACGGTCACATGACTTCACGTCACCACCGCTAAGCTAAAGGTGGCTAATGTTTGGCTATAAAGGAACTACATCACGGTCACACGACTTCACGTCACCACCGCTAAGCTAAAGGTGGCTAATGTTGGGCTATAAAGGAACTACAGCACGGTCACACGACTTCACGTCACCACCGCTAAGCTAAAGGTGGCTAATGTTGGGCTATAAAGGAACTACAGCACGGTCACATGACTTCACGTCACCACTGCTAAGCTAAAGGTGGCTAATGTTGGGCTATAAAGGAACTACAGCACGGTCACATGACTTCAACTCACCACCGCTAAGCTAAAGGAGGCTAACGTTGGGCTATAAAGGAACTACCAACACAGTCTCACGGCATTTCGTGTTATAGTCACGAAATTAATCTATTGATTCGTGTTCACCAACGTGATTTCACAATTGTTTTCATGTCACACAGAACGATTTTAAAAGCAATGTAAATAATAGCAAATTAGAAGGAAAAAAGATTACAAAAAATACAGATTTCAGTATTCTAAGGCTCTGAGCCATTTCTTTTCCTGGCAGACGGCAAAAAACCTCAGACATTATACAATTTAAAATAAAAGGGATAGGGTTAGGCTTAGGCTAAGATATTGAGTAAGAACATGTTTTTATGAACCACACAGCTTCTGGTCTTCCAAGACCCGACTGGACAAAAAGACGTGGTGCAGGCACGAAACATACTACCAATAGAAATACATTGCTTTTAAAATCGTTCTGTGTGACACGAAAAAAAGGGGAAAATCGTGTTGGTGAACACGAATCAATAGATTAAATTAATTTCGTGACTTCACGTCACCACCGCTAAGCTAAATGCGGCTAATGTTGGGCTATAAAGGAACTACAGCACGGTCACATGACTTCACCTCACCACCGCTAAGCTAAAGGTGGCTAATGTTGGGCTATAAAGGAACTACAGCACGGTCACATGACTTCAGCTTGTGTTAACCACATACCTTATTGACTCATTCCTGTATTACTCTATTTCAGACAACAATTAGTCCACACTGTTTTTTGTTCCTATCTTCTTATAAAATATTAAAATGTAACACTTCCTGTGGCTATGTATAGCTCTAATGTGTTGCTCATCTCATTATTTCTATGGCTGCAGATAATGAGATGCATCCAGAAGGTGTGTGTGTCCCGTTCACACACAAAGCTTTACATAAACAGAATGATCCAACATGGACGGAGCCAGTGTTTGTTTAGCTGCTCACAGGAAAAGTTGCTTTGCTAACAAACAGTGTGTGTGTTTACAGACATGATCGGGCAGGGAGTGAGCTGTACTCTGAATACTTTAGAAAAATATCTTCAAACAGCATCCATCTGTTATGTGCTCTTGTTATCCGCCAGAAGTGTTTTCTTTCCCCCTGTCTGCCACACAGCGAAAACAAAAGGAAGGTAACTTAATACTTGGCTCTCTGTCAGAAGGAAGCTCTTACAAACTATTTCCCAAATTAGACGGGATGCTGGCTGAACCTGAAAGACCTTTTTCAAAGAATAAAAACTAAAAAGGGAGGAGAAAAATTGCAGGAAGGAACCCAGTGATAAACACACCTTAGAGTGGAGCTGAACATGCAGGAGCTGATTTTAAGGTCCATTTAAGACCAAAAACTCACTGCCAAATACTTATTTTTTGATTTAAGTCGCAGATGGGAGTTATTTTTGCCAAGAATAAGATCAAAATGACTCTCTTATATGTATGTTTAATGAACAGCTGGAGTTAGGGCTGCACAATTAATCAAAATGTTATAAAATAATCAGATTTATTGATTAATTGGTTTATCGTCCAGAAGCAGACACAATCCCAGTGTTTCATTACACAGACAACATAAATAACGACAAGCTACAGATCTTATTAAAATAAACTGCTTTGGTATAACTCACTCTCTCTGATACAATTACACTTCAACACCCGTGTGTGTGTGTTTCTTTGGGTGCGTGATTGTGTGTGTGTGTTTCTTTGGGTGCGTGATTGCATGGGCGTCGCAGCCATTATATGAGGGTGGGACAAGTCCCCCCCACTTTTTCAAATGATTAGTTTAGACCCCCCCACTTTTACTATGCGGAAAGTCCGTGAATCGGTCTATCCACTCGCGCACTTTGTAGAGCGCTGTGTCAGTGCTTCACTATCAAATTAAATCCATTCCACTTGCTTATTGAGAGAATGCCCAAATCAATGAAACTCCGTACCATGTTTTCACTGCTACTTTGTACCAAGGCAGATTCTCACATAGCGCGCGCATGTTCAGGAGTGATGTCATAGTTGGACAGCTCAGATCTGTTGTATGAAGCGATGCCGGTAGCGGAGGTAAGGCACACACACCAAATGTTCAGGAAATGGTTAATACAGCGAAAATCAAAGCTGACGATCTCTTGGTTTGATATGTTTTCTCCCCCAGACAACATGGACATAAGAACATTTTTGTCAAAGAAGAGGAAAGTAAGTCATCAGCTGGTAGCAGTTAATCAGTTAACAGTGATGGCGGCGTCTCAATTCTGGAGAGGAGTTTCGTCTTTATGTCATGATAGAGAGATACAAATACTGAATAGTTTAGATGAGAAAAGGCATCGAAATGCCAGGTTACTAGTATTTATCATGTAAACAGGGAACATGAATAACCCGATCTCTCTGTGCTCATGTAAACACCATATCCCCAATATGATCATACCCGGGATAATACTCATAAACGGCTTACTGATGTCCATGTAGAGACGCAGTCAGTGTGTTTTACTGGAGCCTCAGTTCGATAAGAGATTATTTTCTGAGTTCTTTAACTTAGGTACTCTCTGTCAAAATGGTAATGTGCATTATGTTTTAATTATACTTCTTATCATTCAGAAGCTTTTTGTGTGTGTATGTTTTACTGAGTGCTTATAGGCTATTTCCATCCCAGTATTCAGTTAACTATTTATTTTCTGTGCACATTACATAGACTAGCTAATATTCTACCTACTGCTTGGGACTTTGAGTCTTCAAAATGTCCAATGTCACAGACTGGGACTTACTTTAGAGTCAGTTGTATTTACATTCAGTATGACTTGTTATGATTCAATGTGAAAGAGTATACTGCTCAATAAATAATTATCACTTCACCACCTCTCTTGACATCTAGGCACTTGAGAGTGAGTCAGAGGCAGAATACAGGGACAGTGGAGAGAGGTCCATTGCTGAGGTGAGTGATGAAAGGGAAATGACAGTTGAGAGTAAATTGTGATGTGGACTCTCATCCCAGGATTTTAAGGAAATCAGTGGGGATATTGAACAGGAAACATTTCAGTCAAGGGGCATCATATGACCAATATAGACAGAAGAGCAACATTTATTTGAACATTTAAGTCAATGTCCCCCCCACATTCAGGATGCTTCCTACGCCCATGCGTGATTGTGTGTGTGTGTGTGTCTCATTCACTGTCCCTCAGGTTGTGGCATGTGTATACATATTGGGCAGCAAGAAGTGCTTTGTCTCCTTCTCCTCGGAGTATGCTTAGTCTTGAGAGGTAATTAACCTCCTTGAAACCCGGGATTACAGAGTTCAACTTGTTTCAGTAAATGTTCCTTATTTCTTTGAATGTTTGGCACTTTAGGAGGAAGTGCCTCTCTCTCTCGAGAGAAGAGTAAGAGAGGAAGAGAGGAGAGAGAAAGAAGAAAGAGAGAGAGATAGATAGAGGATGTCTCTGTTTGTGTCTCTCTCTGTCCTCTTTCTCCTCTCCTACTCTCTCGCTCTATCGTCTCTCTCTCGATCTCTCTCTCTATCTCTCTCTCTCTCTCTCTCTCTCTCTCTCTCTCTCTCTCTCTCTCTTCAAAGAGGTGAAACCAACACCCACTCGCCCTCTAATATGGAGACAAATCTACCTCTATAAGACTGTCTTGAATACATACAGTACTAACACATTTGTTATTGTCTACCTGATCATAAGAGCATGATTCCAGAGGATAACTCAGGGTTAAATGTGTCGTCTTACCTGGTCTGGCGCAGAGGGATGGGCAGAGAGATGCAGAGGAACGGGTCGAAGGTGTTGCTCTGCTTCATGCAGTGAGGACACGTCAGAGAAGACCTGAGGGAAGGAAGGACACGTTACTATTGGTGACTGCAACCAGAGGGGGAGAAGTACTCAGATCTGGTACTTGAGTAAAAGTATACTACTCAGATGTTGTACTTTTGTAAAAGTAGACTACTCAGATCTTGTACTTGAGTAAAAGTAGAAGTACTCAGATGTTGTACTTGAGTAAAAGTAGAAGTACTCAGATGTTGTATTTGAGTAAAAGTAGAAGTACTCAGATCTTGTACTTGAGTAAAAGTAGAAGTACTCAGATGTTGTACTTGAGTAAAAGTAGAAGTACTCAGATATTGTACTTGAGTAAAGTAGAAGTACTCAGAGCTTGTACTTGAGTAATTTTGAAGAACTCAGATCTTGTACTTGAGTAAAAGTAGAAGTACTGAGATCTGGTACTTGAGTAAAAGTAGAAGTACTCAGATCTTGTACTTGAGTAAAAGTAGAAGTACTCAGATGTTGTACTTGAGTAAAGTAGAAGTACTCAGATCTTGTACTTGAGTAATTTTGAAGAACTCAGATCTTGTACTTGAGTAAAAGTAGAAGTACTCAGATCTTGTACTTGAGTAATTTTGAAGAACTCAGATCTGGTACTTGAGTAAAAGTAGAAGTACTCAGATCTTGTACTTGAGTAAAAGTAGAAGTACTCAGATCTTGTACTTGAGTAAAAGTAGAAGTATTCAGATGTTGTACTTGAGTAAAAGTAGAAGTACTCAGGTCTTGTACTTGAGTAATTTTGAAGAACTCAGATCTTGTACTTGAGTAAAAGTAGAAGTACTCAGGTCTTGTACTTGAGTAAAAGTAGAAGTACTCAGGTCTTGTACTTGAGTAATTTTGAAGAACTCAGATCTTGTACTTGAGTAAAAGTAGAAGTACCAGAGTGTAGGAATACTCTGGTACAGTAAAAGTCCATTCAAAATGTTACTCAAGTAAAAGTACAAAAATGTTAGCATCAAAATAAAAAGTACAAGTATCTACAATATTGTACTTAAGTACAGTACTTGAGTCAATGTACTGTTAGGACATGCCAACAGAAGCAGAAGGAACCATAATCATCTGTAATAACCACTTCATTTTAAAACTCCAACCACAACTTTTTATGACCCTTACGACCAAAGATAAGAAGAACCCTCAGAGACATCTCAAAACAAAGAATTTTGTTTTCATAATTCATGTGTTATGGTGAGCTAACAAGTTTTAATTATATACATTTTTATCTTAGTGGAGTTTGATACATTGGATATATCGAATTAAACGATGGAAAAAAGACGTTTGCAATATTTTGTCTGCATAAGAGTCTGACAAACGTAACAGAGGTATCTCAAATTGGCTCCACATTAACAAACTACCACTCTAAAATGCTCTTAACATGTATTTGTTCGTAATGAAAATAGGATGATATAATATTTAAACTACATTTAGCTGTTAGTAGTATTTAGCATTCAGAATGTAGGACTCCTAAATGTATTTTAAGACCATAGTATTTCTACTTTTATTTAAGTAAAGGATCTAAGTACTTCTTTCACCTATGTGTATTCATGTTTGCAGACATGGCAAAAGTACACACATCCTTTCCTCAAGTAGAAGTACAGATACTCGTGTTTAAAAATACTCTGGTAAAAGTAGAAGTACTGACTAAACTTCTTTCCTCAAGTCAAAGTAAAGAGGGCTTTGAAATGTACTTCAGTAAAAAGTACCCATAACTAGCAGCTGTTTTAAAGAGTACCTGACCTCCCTTTATATTAATAGAACAATAATGTCATTGTTAGCTAATGAATGTTTCCATGCTGAACAACGGCAACATGACAACGTTTTCATTGGTCCCTCTTCTTTAGAGAAGACCAGGAAATGATGGATACACGGATCGTGTTCAAATCAATAGGCACGCAATGACTCTAAATAATAATGATCACGCCACCAAACACACATTCAAACTAAAGGAACCAGCCTGTTTGGGAAATGTGAGAAGTAGAAAGTACAGGTATTAGGGTTCAACATGTAAGAAGTAGAAAGTACAGGTATTTGGGTTCAACATGTAAGAAGTAGAAAGTACAGGTATTTGGGTTCAACATGTAAGAAGTAGAAAGTACAGGTATTTGTGTTCAACATGTAAGAAGTAGAAAGTACAGGTATTTGTGTTCAACATGTAAGAAGTAGAAAGTACAGGTACTTGTGTTCAACATGTAAGAAGTAGAAAGTACAGGTACTTGTGTTCAAAATGTAAGAAGTAGAAAGTACAGGTATTTGTGTTCAAAATGTAAGAAGTAGAAAGTACAGGTATGTGTGTTCAAAATGTAAGAAGTAGAAAGTACAGGTATTTGTGTTCAAAATGTAAGAAGTAGAAAGTACAGGTATTTGAGTTCAAAATGTAAGAAGTAGAAAGTACAGGTATTTGTGTTCAACATGTAAGAAGTAGAAAGTACAGGTATTTGTGTTCAACATGTAAGAAGTAGAAAGTACAGGTATTTGAGTTCAAAATGTAAGAAGTAGAAAGTACAGGTATTTGTGTTCAACATGTAAGAAGTAGAAAGTACAGGTATTTGTGTTCAACATGTAAGAAGTAGAAAGTACAGGTATTTGTGTTCAAAATGTAAGAAGTAGAAAGTACAGGTATTTGTGTTCAAAATGTAAGAAGTAGAAAGTACAGGTATTTGTGTTCAAAATGTAAGAAGTAGAAAGTACAGGTATTTGTGTTCAACATGTAAGAAGTAGAAAGTACAGGTACTTGTGTTCAAAATGTAAGAAGTAGAAAGTACAGGTATTTGTGTTCAAAATGTAAGAAGTAGAAAGTACAGGTATGTGTGTTCAAAATGTAAGAAGTAGAAAGTACAGGTATTTGTGTTCAAAATGTAAGAAGTAGAAAGTACAGGTATTTGAGTTCAAAATGTAAGAAGTAGAAAGTACAGGTATTTGTGTTCAACATGTAAGAAGTAGAAAGTACAGGTATTTGTGTTCAACATGTAAGAAGTAGAAAGTACAGGTATTTGAGTTCAAAATGTAAGAAGTAGAAAGTACAGGTATTTGTGTTCAACATGTAAGAAGTAGAAAGTACAGGTATTTGTGTTCAACATGTAAGAAGTAGAAAGTACAGGTATTTGTGTTCAAAATGTAAGAAGTAGAAAGTACAGGTATTTGTGTTCAAAATGTAAGAAGTAGAAAGTACAGGTATTTGTGTTCAAAATGTAAGAAGTAGAAAGTACAGGTATTTGTGTTCAACATGTAAGAAGTAGAAAGTACAGGTATTTGTGTTCAAAATGTAAGAAGTAGAAAGTACAGGTATTTGTGTTCAACATGTAAGAAGTAGAAAGTACAGGTATTTGAGTTCAAAATGTAAGAAGTAGAAAGTACAGGTATTTGAGTTCAAAATGTAAGAAGTAGAAAGTACAGGTATTTGTGTTCAAAATGTAAGAAGTAGAAAGTACAGGTATTTGTGTTCAACATGTAAGAAGTAGAAAGTACAGGTATTTGTGTTCAAAATGTAAGAAGTAGAAAGTACAGGTATTTGAGTTCAAAATGTAAGAAGTAGAAAGTACAGGTATTTGAGTTCAACATGTAAGAAGTAGAAAGTACAGGTATTTGTGTTCAAAATGTAAGAAGTAGAAAGTACAGGTATTTGTGTTCAAATGTAAGAAGTAGAAAGTACAGGTATTTGTGTTCAAAATGTAAGAAGTAGAAAGTACAGGTATTTGTGTTCAACATGTAAGAAGTAGAAAGTACAGGTATTTGAGTTCAAAATGTAAGAAGTAGAAAGTACAGGTATTTGAGTTCAAATGTAAGAAGTAGAAGTACAGGTATTTGTGTTCAAAATGTAAGAAGTAGAAAGTACAGGTATTTGTGTTCAAAATGTAAGAAGTAGAAAGTACAGGTATTTGAGTTCAAAATGTAAGAAGTAGAAAGTACAGGTATTTGTGTTCAACATGTAAGAAGTAGAAAGTACAGGTATTTGTGTTCAAAATGTAAGAAGTAGAAAGTACAGGTATTTGTGTTCAAAATGCAAGAAGTAGAAAGTACAGGTATTTGTGTTCAAAATGTAAGAAGTAGAAAATACAGGTATTTGTGTTCAACATGTAAGAAGTAGAAAGTACAGGTATTTGTGTTCAAAATGCAAGAAGTAGAAAGTACAGGTATTTGTGTTCAACATGTAAGAAGTAGAAAGTACAGGTATTTGTGTTCAAAATGTAAGAAGTAGAAAGTACAGGTATTTGTGTTCAACATGTAAGAAGTAGAAAGTACAGGTATTTGAGTTCAAAATGTAAGAAGTAGAAAGTACAGGTATTTGAGTTCAAAATGTAAGAAGTAGAAAGTACAGGTATTTGTGTTCAAAATGTAAGAAGTAGAAAGTACAGGTATTTGTGTTCAAAATGTAAGAAGTAGAAAGTACAGGTATTTGAGTTCAAAATGTAAGAAGTAGAAAGTACAGGTATTTGTGTTCAACATGTAAGAAGTAGAAAGTACAGGTATTTGTGTTCAAAATGTAAGAAGTAGAAAGTACAGGTATTTGTGTTCAAAATGCAAGAAGTAGAAAGTACAGGTATTTGTGTTCAAAATGTAAGAAGTAGAAAATACAGGTATTTGTGTTCAACATGTAAGAAGTAGAAAGTACAGGTATTTGTGTTCAAAATGTAAGAAGTAGAAAGTACAGGTATTTGGGTTCAAAATGTAAGAATTAAAAGTAAAAATTGGTCAGAAAAATAAGTAGTGGAGTAAAGTACTGATACCAGAAACATGTACTTAAGTACAGTAACAAAGTATTTGTACTCCACTACTTCCCACCTCTGGTAGTGGCTAATAAACTGAATCTCTAAAAAGCTAAATGTAGAGGAGAAAAAGTACAATACTGACTTCTGACATGTAGAAGTATGAAATAGCATACTGTGAAAATACTCTGCTAAAGTAAAAGTACCACAACATTTAACCAGGTTAGATATATTCCTGTGAGCATCAGAGTTTTCTGTGCAGCTGAATGTCTGTCTGCACACTTTATACGTCTGTTATTAGACGGGAGGAACTATTAGATTATTCTAAATCTGTTCTTTTGTTGCAGTCATGGAGCAACAGTCCAAACGTTCAGCACTGAACCCGATGTTCCCTCAGGCTCATTGAGATGTTATCTCATGTGATCAATTCAAATGCAATTTAGATCTGCTCTTATCTGATAAAGTGTGTCTTGTGCTGTAGCTCCAGGTTAACGTTGTAACGTCCTGAGTATTTAAATGATTGCCACGGACTCTACAGAAGTTCTGGATACATATTTGTACTCCACTCCTTCCCCCCTCTGCATGTTTGTCATGGGAACACATATTATTTCTTGTTGTGTGATTGTTGGATCTCCTCCTGATGAACTCTGGCAGTGAAGCAGACGTCTTGATCTGATTACCAGACTGAACACGGTGTTCCTCACAAAACCTCTTCATCTGATTGTGAGAACAGAAAAGATGAGTGATGTAACCGTGAGAGTGAGAGTGGTGGGGGGTAATACGTAGAAGAAGCCCTCAGGTGATGAAGACGAAGAGGTTTCCTTCTTGTTGCATCACTTTCAGCAGCTGCTATAAACACTCATGAGATGCAGAGGTGGAAAAGATCTTTAACTCAAGGTATATATGTGTGTATAAGTATGGGGTTTATGTATTGAACCGTTATCTGTTTAAAATCCAAATATGTATTTATGTATTTTTTTAATAGGCTGTATTTTATTCCACTTCACAGCATTTAATTTGACATTATGTCATTATTTTATCTTTATTATTAACGTAAGTGCCACCTTATTAATGTGGCTTTTAATGGCGCATTTCCACTGCAGGGCCTCGCACGGCTTAGTACGGTATAGTTAGGCCTTGGTAGGCCAGGCTCACTTTATGTTGCGTTTCCATTACAGTTTAGGAACTGGGGCAGTAACTATAGTAACGCAGTGTAGGCGGAGCCGTGACGTCATCTTCAATGCGAACCACAAAACCAACATCAGCCGTTAGCTGTTAGCACTCAGAGCTCACAGCTCCTCATATCTGTTCAGAAACTAGACAAAAGTTAAACAAGTACAAACCACAGACTGCCTGTGTCATGGCGAATACAGTCGCTGGTTTATTTATGTCTGTAGGCCGTTGTTGTGAGTGTGGACGGTCGGAGCATATATTGCGTTAGCTTGTTTTTGCTGTATTAATTCAGTTTGATTTGATTTTGATGTGATGATTCTATTTTACATATATAGTTTACACATTTTTGCATTTTAATCTACATTCTTGCGACCCTTGCACAATTCAGATTTCATTTAAGGATATTTTGGCCAGGGTACGGGTAACTTTCTTGTGCATTTCGCAGGAGAAAATGTCACGTGCGCCAAAGAAAATGTATTTATTTATGTCCCCATAAAGCAGGGGTGTCAAACTCAATTTCATCACGAGCCACATCAGCATTTTGGTTGCACTCAAAGGGCCAGTTGTAACTTTAAGACTATATAAAAATAGTATACATATGTAAATATTTAATATAAACGTATGTATTATATGACATTATTGCCTCTGCATTGGATCATTATCGGATAGGGTAATAACTTCATAATTAACTATGTCTGAAAGCAGAAGTCTAGGGCAAATCATTGGAAGTCTCTTCAGTGAGAATGTCACAAAATGATTATTTTTTAAAGCCAAATTCTGGAAAAATTTGAGATGCATTGTGGGACATGTAGTTTATGGGCAACGTGCTTCTGTAAATCGGCATTTAACCGTATAATAAACTTATTATATTCTTTCAGAGCTCTTGTGGGGCCGCATTAAATGAAGTCGCGGGCCGGATTTGGCCCCCGGGCCTTGAGTTTGACACCCCTGCCATAGAGGCTCTGGATGTTGTGGTAGAAAATGGAAATACTCAAGTTAAGTACAATACTTACAAGTGCAGTACTTGAGTAAATGTACTTATTTTCCACCACTGATAATTGATGTCATTACTGCATCCAGAGGAAAGCTCTCCTAAACGATGGCCTTTCTTCCTCTGCTTGTGAAAGGAAAAGTCCAGATGTGGACAGCAGGGATTTTCTATTACAATAGTTTTCCATCTTAATTAGACGTCTTGAATTAATCCCTCACAGGAGGAACTTTTTCCAGTCAGATAATCGTCTGAACAATGAGGCAGAGAAGTAAATAGGCTGATTGCTGGAACTGTCCTGCAACCAAATTACATCTTTGGTCCACTATTAGAGGTAATTACAGCAGGACTTCCTGGATAAGACTCTCTTTAACAATCACTCACAAGATTCAAGTGAGAAAACAAGAGTTATTCCTGTAAAAGCACTATCTCTTCTTCTAGCATTGAGAAACATTGGCTTTTAGTACAATATTCTGAATAAAACATCTTTGGGTTAACAGATTGCGAGTCATATTTCCATTTCATGTCATAATAACCGGGAACTGTGCTAACGTCGTAACTCTGAATGACTTTTTCATTTCTTTCACTATCGGCATGATGGCATAAATCTGCCGTGGAATAACTTTATTAATGACACGTGTGGTCTGTGACACAATGTGAGCCCCTTCCTGCAGATAAAAGGATAATAGACTTTCGTGCAGCAGTAAAACACAAAGGGTGGGAGCGCTAAGGGAAATCTCACATAAAGAAAAATCATGTTTCCAACACCTTAACGCACATACAGGGACAATATTCTGATTAAAACAAGGAAATTAATTGTCTCGTTCCACATGACGATGTCTAATGGTGTCATAAACTTGTCTTATAAATACTCCCCGTCTTCATCTTTATTATAGAAACCCCCCGATCTGACCCCTTAACGACTTTCACACCACATCCTGCCAGGGGAAATCAAGCCTTATGAACCGTGGAGAAAAAGTGAAGAGGTGGAAAAAGTATTCAGATTCTTTACTTGAGTAAAAGTACTGATACACAGTAAAATCCAGAGTGTTAATTTAACACTGTAGAAAAGGACCATATGTTCACTGGCTCAGTTTTAAAATGGACTCTTTAAAGTGGACCTATCATGCTATATTTGAATAATATAGTGTAGGACCATACCTATATAAGGCATATTTATACTTTTTTTTTTCAAAATACCAAACAGATCATGCATTTTAGCCATGCCTCATTTTGCTCAATTTGAAAAATGTTAGCTCTGTTTTAGCAAGGGTTGATTCTGTGAGAACAGCACCACCTACAGGCCTGGCATATGTACTACAGCGTCTCCAGCGCTTTCGAACGGCAATGGCCGTGGCTGTCTCCTCCTGATTGGTGGAGTTGGCCCAATAGCCGTAGCGCCACCGTCCTGACGTCAGGACAGTGTTCAAATCTGGATCAGTTTTTATCAGATCCATTGCAGCCCCTTTTTTAGAGATTTGGGTATGGAGGAAAATAGAGAGGGTTGTGTTTTCTGACACTTGGTGAGTTCCCTGGAACACCGGGGACACATATTCATGTATAAAAGACGTACAAAAGTGCATTTTGCATGATAGGTCCCCTTTAAGTTAAATTAACACTTAAAGGGAGGGATTAACACTCTTTAGCCGCTTTCACACCAAGTACTTTGCCGTAGTTAGTACCCCCATGGCACTAAATACAGATCGCGTTCACACCGGAATAAGTCCCTGGGGGAGGATTAGGCAAATGAAGCCGCTGACGTCACTTCTTCTTCTTCTGCTTTGGGTTTACTGGCAGGCCGCAAACAACTTCACGGCGTATACTGCCACCTGGAGTCCCGGCCAGAAGTCCCTGGAGCTTGAAGGCTGAAGGCTTCCGAGTAAATCGCCAGAACGCCGACACCTCCTCATCTCTCCACCGCTCCCATGTTGTTTTTTGTGTTGCCATAAGTTATTCTCTCGCCGTTGGTGCGCGGGGCGAATGCTAATGCTAATAATGCTAATGCCAGCAAATACAATGGCGAGTTCTTTGAACTAAGTTCTCTTTTTGGTGTGAACGCAAAATTCCAGGCACTATCGGAACTAAACGGGAAAAGTACGGGTAAAAGTACTCCGGTGTGAAAGCGCCTTTTACAGTAAGTGTTAAATTAACACTTAAAGAGTCAATGTTAACCCTGAGAGCCAGTGAACATATGGTCCTTATCTACAGAGTTAAATTAACACTGCAGATTTTACTGTGTACCACACGGTAGAAATACTCAAAAGTCCAGCATCAAGTATGGTACTTGAGTGAAAGTATTTAAGTGCGATAAGGAAAATGACCTTAAAGTATTAGGAATAAAAATAGTCATTGCAAAAAAAAATGAAAAACATATTTTAAAGCAAAAGCAGACAATCTTCACATTTAAGAAGCTGAGCAAAAAACTTCTTAGCAAAATTGCTGCCAATTAATTTTCTGTTAACCCACTCTTGGTTTTAGTTACTTAAATATATCGTCGGATGGTTTCATTTATACCAAATAATCATATTTTAAAAGTTATCATAAGTATTGTGTGTCAAAATCTGAATTAAAAAAACAAGTTGGAAAATAAATCTGTAAATCGTCGAGTAAAAAATACAACATTTCCTGAAGAAGAGTAGAAGTATAAAGTAGTCATGACAAGTACTCAGGTAAAGTACAAGTATTTAAAATGCATACTTAGGTACAGTATTTGAGTACATGTACTTAGTTACTTTCCACCACTGTTGAAATGTGAGTGCTCTTGAGTTGCTCTCTGTTTAACTATATCCCTAATTCACTCGTATTGTTTTCAGGTGTTTCCAGTTCAACTTAATATCGTAATTATTCTGCTAACTCAAATGTAAATTGTAAAGTATATATTGTATTCAATGTTTACATTTAGGGAGGTTGATAGGCTGGACAAGCATTATGTACACTACCTTCTATTGTGTGTATTTGTATATGTATATTGTGTATTCAATACATATACTCTATTGATATGTATCCTTCAATATTGATATATGTATGTTCACTGTTTTGCGTATGTTGTCTATCTTCTACTTCTCATATGTTTATCTATTTGTATTGTATTTACTTCTCATTCATGCACGATGTCTTCTCTTTGCTTCTGTGACAGAAACATTTACATTTGGGATCAATAAAATCAAAGTCACTTTTATTGTCACTCTTTGTGTGTACAGACAGAGAGATCGAAATACCGTTTCCCACAATCCCGAATACAAAAACTAATATATATAAAGATATGTATACAAATTAGGGATGGGAATTTGAAAGCAAATGTATATTCGAATATTCGACGAAATGTACATTTCCTATAAAAAAATAAAAATGTGGGAAAAATGTTGACAAAAAGAAATTACATTTTTATTTTTTTATTTGGAAAAATAAATAAATACATGTTCAAATAAGTATAGAAACCAAGTCGAATTTGTCACATGTATTGAACTGGTGATCACAGTTTGAACAGTTGACAGCTATAGGCCTACAGCTTTCACGCTTAAAACATAACTTGGTTTTTAAATGAAAGAGGGATCATACAGGAACAACATAACGGGTTAGGGTAACGTAACCCTATCACAACAGAGATCAACCTGTAACAGGGCCTCTGCACAGAATGCAGCTATTCAATACTCATTCTTGTTCAAGAATATGAGCATGTCTACTCAGGGGAGAGGCGGGTGCGGAGACGATTCCCAGAGTAGAGAAGACCCTCTCAGCTGGAATTTGGGCATAAGATGAGGTTTGAGTCTGCGTGATCTGCGTGTAGGGAGGGGCAGCAGCCATATCATTAGCTAAAATTAGCAAAACACACCTTTAGACCTAACACACTTAGCTATGACACTGTCGGATACATTGAATTATTCCATTTGATCATATGTAATCAACTTAGGCACCCCTCCCATAAAAAAGAAAAAAATTACCATACAAATATTCATAACTCATATTCTGATATTCGAATACCTGAATAATTTTGAATATTCGACTAATCGTTCCCATCCCTAATATAAATATGTATATCGTATATATACACAATCAACAGACACATTTATACATATGCACACATTAAGACATACATAAAAGCACAACAATCAATATCATAACAGTCACTTCAATATCTTTGGGAAATATACATTAGTGTAAGATTGTCCATAGCAGCGTAAAAAGTGTCTGGCGGTTTATCTCATGTGTTTCCCTTATATAAAAAGGCACCTGACGGACCCAGTGGGTGAGGAAAGGGAGGAGGGGGGGTGTGAATAAAGCTCTATTCAAACTGCCCAGCTGACTCTGAGTGGATGTCTCCCTCTTGGCAGGGCAGAATGGCCGCCCTACGGATGTCTTATTCTCGCCAGGAAACAGTGAGGGTAACTGCACCCTATGCATACCAATCACACTCAGCTTCCACTGAAACATAGATGTGCCCCGCTCGGCTGGAAAACACTTAAAAAAAGAGAAACCGGAGCAGAGGAAGATGTGATATTCTGCTGATGCTCTAATGGAGGGAGCGTGCAAAGGTTGAAAGGTTTGTATTGGGATGCAGCCATGCTGAAGAGACTCAGAGCTTCACTGCCAAACACTGCCAGGGATTAGGACTTTCCACAGTGACATACGCATCTCTATCTAATAACATGTCTTTCCTAAGAGAGGAAATACTACAAATCAAAGTTTTGAAAGACTGGTGCAGGGAAGACATATTTGAACCCTGAAGGTAGCATCTCCCTGGTTCCCTTGACAAAAAGCCAATGGGACCTTTCCATGTGATTTAGGAAAATAACATTGATGAGAAACAAACGTTTATGATTCTTACACGTTTTGTTCAGTAATCTCAACATATTAACACCACTTTGTGATTTTTAAGTAAAAAGCTAACGTTAGATAGCTATGTTTGCTAGATGGCTTGTTAGATAGATTGCTTACTATATGGCTATACAGTATAGAGCGGTGCAGGGATGACGTATTTACCCGGAAGTAAGCTGCTGGTTCCCTCGACAAAAAAGCAATGGGATTTCTCCATAGGATTTTGGAAAATAGCTCAAAATAAGGTCTGTGGAAAACGAACCTGTTTGATAAATGCACGTTTTGTTCAGCCGGATAATCTCCACATGTCGACCCTACTTTTATCATTTTCTAATCATAAATCTAATCTCCAGAAGCTAAATGCTAACGTTATGCTATAAAGGAACTACAGCCGAGTACAGCAGCACTGCTTCAACGTCACGCCGACTTAAGATCCATATTCAAACACACAGATTCTAAATGGTACGAGTTGAAGCGTTTGTTTGAACAGTTTGCAGGAGGCAGGTACTTGCTTTCAAGCAGAACAGGGCAAACAAACTTAGAGGAGTGTTTACGTGTTCGGCGTAATGACGTACAACGGCCTCAACTTCTGTAGTCCTATTCAGCCACTTGGTAACAACCATCGTTTTTCAGACACGTCAACTCTTCAGAAATCACCAGTGGGGTCACTGCTGATGGATTTAATGTCCTAGAACAAAACGTGATCTGTCTCTTCAATGTGTCTCAACCACAGACCTTATTTCCAGATATTTTCCAAAATCCTATGGAGAGATCCCATTGGCTCTGAGACGAGGGAACAGGAAGTGGAGAAATGCTGAGTCACTTCCGGGTTTTAGGACTCGTCACTGCACCACTCTATAGCACCCTGACAGCTCAGTTGAATTTAGTCTCTACGTAAACTTGTTTTTATAAATTTCAACACTGGACCTTTTATACCTTTCTGGCAGTGAGCGTTATTATTAACTTTCGAAATAGGCTTTGGTATTACACCAGCTTTGTTTTGGTACTTTTTGTAGCTCTTCATTTATACCAACAGACACTACAGGGTTATTAAAAATGTCACTAACACAGGATGGATGCTGTGAACCCATCCATCGCTGCAGTATAGCTATGAAGGATGATATTAATTGTATGCTGCTAGTGCTTAACTGGAAGAACTAACTCAAATGCAACTGAACTGGAAGTGAGCAGGGGGCTAAGCTACATGATGTGAATAATAACAGATACACAGTTGTGTGTCTGTAGGCCTGAGCATCATGAACAGCCCTTGATGTCATAATAACACTCACATATAAGAAATCCCAGTTTAACCCCTGCCTGTAAAGTACCAATTCTCCCAATCATAACAAATCAATCAGTGGAGAAACAGATCTGGACAAAGGGTCACGACTGATCAGACGTGAGGGGGTCTTTTTACACAGAGTGGCGTCTCAGTTGCACTGCGTTTGTAATCTGAAACGCTCGGCTTCACTCTGATGAACAACGCTTGACAGACAAGACATTTTATTACTATACAGTATATATAACTCAGACACAGATCACAATCTTTCATCCCACAGGCCATAAGACTGTTAAACACCTGCACTTTTGAAAGAACATCCATCTGTTTGCAACTTACAAATTATTTACCTAATATATCATATTCCAAATACTTGTATATAGACTCTCCTTGCCCTATTTTATCTGTTTTATTGTGTTGCTCTGTTGGAGGAGCCTGGGACCTAAGATTTTCATTGACATTTCTACACTGTAGCTATGTACACATGACAATAAAAGCATTGAATCTTGAATTTAAAATGTACGTATCGGAGAGAGCAATAGGTGCTACAAACAGAAATGAGACCTGAAAGTGACAGCTGCAGCATGTGACGACAGATAACATACATTCAGATTAAACAAGGGTCGCTGTGGCTGTACTGGACAGTGATTTTTAACTGGCCTGAACGTGTATAATGGCCGTGATGATTGCACAGTGACAAACCGTGCTATTACAAGGATATCTCTCCGCTCTGTCAACTCTAGATGCTGCATCACATCGGACGCTGCAGTGTGAAGATGAACAGGCAGTGGAGGAGGAACAGAGAGGGCAGGAGGCAGGAAGGGTTTGTTAAAAGTCCAATTCCAGCCGTGATAAAAACACACATAATTCATCTTCCATTCAAAACATTTCAGCCTGAAGTGTTTCGCATTGTTAAAATACACTGTGCTGTGTCGTAATTGAGTGAATAAGGGAGCAAATTGGTATCTTGATCTTGGTTTAACAATTGTAAATGTGCAGTAGTGTTTGGTGTTACAGAGTCTAATATTTCTTTGTAATTTATTTTATTATAATCACACAAATTCTGTGTTCTGTATCTACCCAAAGTTACCTGACTTGTTTAGGCCTCAAATCATTGGGCGAAACATCCGAAATTCTGTCGCTGTACCCATACGATTCTTTTTGTAGGGACTTCCCCCCCTTTACGGTATATTGTGTCCCTTAACGTGTTTGACAGGAGAGGTAAACTGCCCTGGTTTCGGACATTAATGCATTAAGATGTGAACATGTGCCTCCAGGACATCAGGAGCTGGATGAGCAGGAACTTCCTAAAACTCAACGGCAGCAAAACCGAAGCCCTGCTGGTTGGCACCAAAACCACCCTCTCCAAAACCTCATCCTCCCCTGCCTCCAACCTCATCATTGATGGCTACTCCATCCACTTCTCTGGCCAAGTTAAGAGCCTTGGTGTCATCCTGGACAGCTCCCTCTCATTTTCACCTCACATAAATAACATCACCCGGACTGCCTTCTTTCGCATACGCAACATCCAGACTCCGCCCATCCCTGTCTCAATCAAACACTGAAGTCCTGGTCAATGCATTTGTCATGTCCCGCATCGACTACTGTAACGCCATCCTCTCAGGCATACCCACCAAGCTCATCAATAAACTTCAAATCATACAGAACTCTGCAGCCCGGATCATCACCGGCATCAAGGCCTCAGGACACATCACCCCCATCCTCATCCAACTCCACTGGCTCCCCGTTCAATCCCGTATCAACTTCAAAAACCTACTGCTCACTTACAAAGCCCTACATAACCTGCCCCCCTATTTGGCTGACCTTCTTCAGGAGTACACCCCCTCTCGCTCCCTCCGCTCCTCCTCTGCTGGTCTGCTAACCGTCCCCACCCCACGCCTCGTCACCATGGGTGCTCGGGCTTTTAGCTGCACTGCTCCCAGACTCTGGAACTCCCTCTCCCCGCACATCCGACAGTCAGACACAATCACCATATTCAAATCCCAATTAAAAACCCACATGTTCAAATCTGCCTACTCACTGTAGTGCTCCCCATTATATGTTTCATTTGTGTCCACTTGATTGTCTCCTCCATGATTTCCTGTTTGTGTTTTTATCATGTTCTGTTGCCTATTAGCGTTTTCTTTTTTTAACAAATTGTACGGTGTCCTTGGGTGTCATGAAAGGCGCCTAAAAATAAAATGTATTATTATTATTATTATTATTATTATGTGTGCATGCTGAATCATTTCTTTCTTATTTAATCTGTGCAGGAGCCGAAGTGTGAAGGCGTACAATGTAGTAACGACTGATTTGTTGATCATCTGTTGTCAGAAGAAACAGAGAATGGCACCAACGATATGCAGACTTGGGTCTTATCCTTCCACAACACAACAGAGACAGCACTAGTCGACACCAGTTACTTTTTAGCCGCTGTGCAACAGTCACACTCACCTGAAGTGACAATCACAGCTGTTAGTTAGCTAGGAACATTATCGTTGGCGGTAGCAAATTATTACATACTGCTCAATTAACCAGATACAATAACCGTGGCTTCTTTTCCACACTGGTATAGTGGTAAATAACCATATATGTTTTAATTGTTATAGTTCTGTATTCACTGGGGCAACCACTGGTTTCCCAATTCCTGTTATTTCTGTTTCTGTGTTGTCTTTTGCTATGTCTCATTTCAAAGACTAACCTTAGTACTAGGGCTGTGCGATTATGGCAAAAATCATAATCACGATTATTTGGGTCAATAATTGATATCACGATTATTAAATACGATTATTCATTGACTTTGAAAAAATCCATTTATTGAACTTTAAAACAAATACAAATAATAATTTGAACAGTATATTTGTAACTGTTGATTACCCTGAACGTATAATTCAACTGAAAAACCAATACAAAATTAAATAAAATAAATAATACATTTAAATAAATAATATCAAAATAATAAATACCAATAAACAAGATCAACAAATATTTTGGGGCGCACTTCCACAAGCTACTAAACATATATAAATATGATAAATACAAATAAATTAGACTAAAATGAATTAGATCAAATATGTTGCACTGTCACAACCTAGCAAAGCAAAATAATTGTTTTTTTCGATTATGTTGTTTTCGTAATTGTGGCAGGCCAAAATCGTAATTGCGATTAAAATACGATTAATTGCACAGCTCTACTTAGTACACTGCATTTTGTACACTGTCTGTCGTACACTGTGAACACTTGCACAGGGTGTGAATTTCAACCGTGTAGCTTTGTCTAAAAACGCACACGGCTGCCATGCCCTCACAGGAAATGGCGTTCACCGTTGTTACATGGCTAGCTAGGAAAATTATCGTTGGCGGTAGCAAATCATAACAGACAGCTCAATTAACCAAATAAAATTAATGGTAGCTCCTTCTACGACTATGACACTGGTATGTGTATTAAATATAGAATAAAATACCCACATTGTATAGAGCTTTGTTTACAGTAGCACTTGAGCTACGTAGCCAAGATGGTAGCCGTTGAGTTTGAGAAGTGTCGACTTTTGGACCGTTATGAGAGCAACATTTTTCTACTCAGTACATTTTCCATACTTCACATTGGGACGCACTTATGGACTCAAAATAGCACATGTAGGTTCAGAAGTACGCAAAATAAAGTTACCTCTTTAAAGTTTGTGCTTAGTCATGTATATACTCCCTCTGTCTCACCTCACTTACTCTCCCTGGCTAGTGTTTAAGTCGAAGAAGACATTTCACCACCTGCCAAAATCCTCAGCTTCCTGCCTGACACACCCAAAGTGTCCCAAAGAGACATTTGACAGAGAGGCTGGTAATTAAGAGAAGCTCTCTGACAGATGTATTACTGGCAGTCACACTGACACGCCAATATTCAGAGGAATTGGCAGATGGAGGATGGTGCCGAGCAAACAAGATATCAGCAGTTCAGTCTGGAGGGAAGTGCTTTTCAACTAAAAACTGTGTCATTCAAGGATGGATTTAATGATGGAGGGGCCAAGATAATCGATTAGTGGTTTGGTGAAGGGGTCCAGATAGTGGTGGGCTTTAATAAATCAGGAGCTAAGTGTTCATTAGTGTTACAATACAACATCGTTTAGGATGGTTTGGCCACAGATTTAATCTTTTTGCCTGAATTTAGGAAAAGGGTTTTTGAAATACATGACCAAAAGTTGACTTTACTGAATCTTTGTTTTGTGTTTGGGCCCTTTGTCTGTGTGGCAAAGACTAACAAGGATTTGGATTACAAGTGTTATAAAGTATGTTTAATACACAGTACAAATAGACACATGCACAGGACTAAATATTAGGTCTAAATACACACATTTACAATCGGACCAGGCACTACTGCCATACCCAATACGAATCATATGGTATTGAATCGTTTTGTATAGTAACGTATTATGCCATAATGTACATGCTGTGTCACTGCCACCATCAGTATGAAACATATCATATCGTATCGTATCGTACAAATTGGATGATATATTGATTTCAAACCATGTCAGTGGGCTGCAGCATACATTATATGAGAATCAGTTGATTGTTACCAATAATGATCCACATTATAATCTGGACATGCAGAAGAGGCTAACATGCCAACACAGTCTCACGGCATTTCGTGTTATAGTCACAAAATGTATCTATTGATTCGTGTTCATCAACACGATTTCGCCATTTTTTTCGTGTCACACAGAACGATTTTAAAAGCAATGTAAATAATAACAAATTAGAAGGAAAAACAGATTTCAGTATTCTGACACAGAACGATTTTAGAAGCAATGTATTTCTATTGGTAGTATGTTTCGTGCCTGCACCAAATAATAACAAATTAGAAGGAAAAAAATATGACATAAAATACAGATTTCAGTATTCTGAGGCTCTGAGCCATTTCTTTTCCTCACTGACGGCAAAAAAACTCAGACATTATACAATTTAAAATAAAAGGGATAGGGTTAGGCTTAGGGTAAGATATTGAGTAAGAACATGTTTTTATGAACCACACAGCTTCTGGTCTTCCAACCCGACTGGACAAAAAGACGTGTTGCAGGCACGAAACACACTACCAATAGAAATACATTGCTTTTAAAATCGTTCTGTGTGACACGAAAAAAAGGGGAAAATCGTGTTGGTGAACACGAATCAATAGATTACATTAATTTCGTGACTAATAACACGAAATGCCGTGAGACTGGGTTGAACATGCTCACGAAACATTGGAAAAGTAATCTCTCTGTCCTCTACTCATCCCTCATTGTTAACTGTATTATGCTCCTCCTCACTTGTCGCTCCTGCCAGTGTATTACAAATAATTCAGTAATTTAGTTCATTTCACTTTGCAGATAGATAGATGGGGTTATTAAGTTTGTGTTGAACAGCACATGAACAGAATGTAAATGCAACCCTGGGCTCAGAAGGCTGTCCCTGCAGTTCCTCTCTGACTTCCATCACTTTCTCTCTTTCTCTCGGCCTGTCCTGTATCTCCCTTACCAAAGCTGAGCTTGGACTGATAATCTTTTCATTATATCTGTGTCAGTAAAAAAATAAAACAATACAATGTTATCTCCTCAACCTTTTACGCAAATTATAATGAAAGAAAAGCATTGAAACTTTCGTTAAAAGGTCTGACATTGGATGAATGAAATTAAAGTTAGCTGTCTAGCTATTTTATTCACGCAATTTAAACCAAAGTATAGCCTATAGCTCAAATATGAATTATTGTGCATGTTGTCGTACGTCCACTGACTAACGTAGAGCGTTCACACAGGATCTGCTGGTCATATGATGTCCTGATGAACAGAAACACAAGCAGCCCGCTGGACTCAGATCTCTAGGTATCTCAATCACTCCTCCGCTGTTTTATTCCTACAGAATGCATGGTGAAA
Organism: Trematomus bernacchii; assembly: GCF_902827165.1. NCBI lineage: Eukaryota > Metazoa > Chordata > Actinopteri > Perciformes > Nototheniidae > Trematomus > Trematomus bernacchii. Next base: position 2,709,290 of record NW_022987581.1, on the reverse strand, counting down.
GGATAAGATGTGTTTTGTCAGTATAGTACAATTTTATAAAACATTCTCTGTTGTTTAAGTGTCTGATACTTGATAACCACGAATACAAAATACGTAAAAAATGACAAACCACATATATGATATAGTCAGACACTGTGTTATTTCAAATCAAGCCTAACGAATAATTAGTTCAAAACTGGCTTTACTCACTTCAATTGCTCCTCAGAATGTAATGTTCCTCTGTGGTTTTCTATGCAACACATGTTTGTATTGTAATGCCACTCGTATGTTATATATTTGTGTATTGTAAGGTGACATTGACTGTTTTGAAAGGAGCCCTCAAATAAAATGTATTATTGTTATTGTATCTCCGCCTCTCTCACACTGTTCTTTTTTCTTTTCGACAAGGTTAATCCTGGTGTCAATAGCTTTGTCCAGGGTGGTCGTATTCCCACCAAAATCACACTGGTGTTTGCTGTCCCCCTCTAGTAAAATAACTTAATGTAAAGTATTTATTTCACCTTCCCTTATTATACATCCATGGGTACAAGTCCGGACCGCGGCTGTGTGTTGATACATTGATGTTGTCTTCTTCTGTTTGCTTTAATGTAGGCTACTTAGTTGTGCATTGCCCCCACCGCCAGTAAATGGAAGTACTACAAAGAACCCTGTTAATTATGTGCAGTTATTTCACAAGTTTTATTATATACACCTCGAAAAAATTACCGAGGTCCGGACCTCTGTGACCTCAATGGTGGGTACGGCCATGGAAATGTACCGTATTTTATAGTAACGTATCATACTGTACCGTATTGTATAGTAACGTATCATACTGTACCGTATTGTATAGTAACGTATCATACTGTACCGTATGTTATAGTAACGTATCATACTGTACCGTATTGTATAGTAACATATCATACTGTACCGTATTGTATAGTAACGTATAGTACCGTAACACACCAGACTGCATTACTGCCGCCCCCAATACGCATCATATCGTTTCGTATTGTCTCGTATTGTATCGTAGCGTTTCATATTGGAGATTTGCACAAACATGGGTAAGAAAGAAAGATTGAACAGCATCAGGGGAAATTATAGTATGAAGCAATCCAAGAGGGAGTAGCATCTACATTTTAAACCGACTGGAAAAAAGAGAATCACATATTGCAAACCCATCGCTGCACAAAGCTGTGAAAAATGAACCATGATGTTTATAGCATGACCATCTCTGCAGTGCATACTTCCCAATGGTTCTTTCGAACAAAACTCACAGATTTTTGGACAGAAAAACTCTACGACGCTGCTCTCACAGTGAGCCACAGCTAACAGATGTACGTCTCACGTCAGAAATGGTCTTGCTCTTTGTGAGGACTGATTGATGGGAGTCATGAGGACATGCAGCTGCATTACACATGTTGATTACACAGAGGGGAGGGGGGAGACTTTGCTGCACATCACCACAGTTGCCAGCAGTAACCAGTTCAATTAAATAACTCTTTGTGATTCTACCAGACAGACTCACAGCATATTAACGGTAAATACTAGACCACTTGCACAGCTGACATCCTTAATTGCTGTATTTCACCGAGCAGAAATAAAGTAAGCACTCTAAATAAGTATGTGTAGTAAAGGGATTTAGTTAGGGCACCAGAGCAGTTTTTAGCAGACCTTTTAGTGTTACTACTCGTGCCTGCTTGGTAATTATTGGAAGCGAGGCGGATATTTACTAAGCTTCTACCCGGGCAGCTGTGTCTCTGTATAAAGTTATATTAAAATCACAGAGCAACACTGTGTGGGTATATCATTATTATTGGACCTATAAAAGGACTGGTCTTAGATAGATGTGTTTTCAATTGCTGTTTCAGTTGTGACATTTGTCTTTTAGGCCAGTCGGACATTAATTGTTCATTTTGAGTGTTGTATGTCTTTTCAAAATGGACCTAAAGTCTCTTCAATAAAGCTGATGATGATGATGATGATGATTAAGACCACTTGGTAACAGTAGAGCTGTTGTACAGTAAACAAAAGTCACTGGGCATTGAATAACACGGTTCACGTTAAATTATACTTTCAGCAAGTTATTTATTTGCAGACGAAACAGAGAATGAAAGATACAACTAATCAAATTCTGCTGCTGTGGGACAAAAAAAAATATACCTCCATATTTCAAAGAAAGGATTACTGTTTTGGGGAGGGGTTTGGCAAACAGTGAAATATTATACATTAACATATTCCCATGGTGGTAGGAAACTTTCAACAGAATCACTGTAACTGATCACCTTAACATACATGTACAGTAGGAGGCATGTTGCTATTCTGTTGTAAGTGTAATTTGCTTTGTGGCAGGTGTGTGTGTGTGTGTGTGTGTGTGTGTGTGTGTGTGTGTGTGTGTGTGTGTGTGTGTGTGTCTGTGTGTGTATGTGTGTGTGTGTGGTGTGTGTGTGTGTGTGTGTGTGTGTGTGTGTGTGTGTGTGTGAATAGAGGAGACTCACTTGTACTGGGCCTGGAAATGTTCCTTGACGAAGCTGTGCTGGAGTCTGGACTCAGACAGAACTTCCTCAGCTCCACAGAGACCCTGCAGAGGAAAGAGACCCGTCAACACAAGTAGACTCACAGAATATTTTATTTATTACAGGAGGGAGGGGTTTGGGTTTGTGACAGTTTCTCCATTTACCTGAAAAAAAATCCAGAAATATGAGGAGACAATCACATTTCTAAGAAAAAAGCCAGAATTCTGAAAAAAGTCAAAACTCTAAGAAATCCATAATTCTGAAAAAAAAGGCATTACAAAAAAATTCAGAAAAAAGTGAAATATCTGACAAATCTCATTTCTGAGAAAAAGTCAAAATTCTGAAGAAAAAATAAATAAAATGTCTTAGAAAAAAATTTCTGAAAAGCAGACTAAGGCGGATTTGGGATGAGACTCAGACTGTATAAAGTTGTGGTGCAGCAAGAAACCCAACAGATCGCACAAAGGCTGAGTGCAGTGCAGCTTTAGCACTTTTCCTCAGTAATGAAGTGATAATCAAAAGTGAAAGCACCAAAAACATAAACCCTGAGGACGCCATCTTTCACTTTCATCTACTGAGCTACAACAGGGAGGAATCTGGCCTTGGACAAAGATAAAAGAAATATAAAATCAAAACAGAACCGATCACTGAAAGACAAGGTCACAAAGCAAATTAGTGGGACAACACACACACACACACACACACACACACACACACACACACACACACATACACACACACACACACACACACACACACACACACACACACACACACACCGCTGTGTTAATGACACAGAACCAACTGATCAACCGTCTGCATCAGTTCAATACAGTCCTATAGTTAGGGACCTTCATGATGTTATTTTACATGTTATAATACGTGTTAGCTTGGTAATAAATGTTGTGAGGCGGCTAACGTTGGGCTATAAAATAACTAGAGCACGGTCACATGACTTCACGTCACCACCGCTAAGCTAAAGGAGGCTAACGTTGGGCTATAAAAGAACTACAGCACGGTCACATGACTTCACGTCACCACCGCTAAGCTAAAGGTGGCTCTATCTATAGGCCTATAGATAGTACACCTTAGAGCCTGCAAAGCATAAGGTGAATAAGAAGTGAATAAGTGTTGTTCCCAAAATGCCCGACTATATAATTCATTTTTAAAAGACTTGTGAGTGGAAGAGTGCTAACAGTTATATTTAGCAGGCACACTTTATCAGTTCATCTCTGTACAGTACCCACTCCATTTCACACCTTATCAGCCGTGGAAAACGACCTGAAAAACATTCTTTCGGTCGCCAAGTGGTTCTGCTTAAAAGGCCATAATGTGGCACCTTGTTAGCATTTCTCTGCTCTCACGCTATCAAACCCCACAATAGCTCGGTGTACAAGTCAGACACTTGAGAATGCATTAAGTCGTCATATCATTTCAGCTGTGCTTTCACACTTGGAAAAGCACTTTCCGATTCTTCTCTGTGACACATGCTTTCTCTCCCTCATGACTTCCTGCTCCTGGTCCCATACTGGCTGCCAGTCAGAGCGTGACCTCCGCTAACAAACAGAGCAGAGAAGAGGTTTAGAGTTTCTAAAAGGAGAGTGGGTTCATCTGAGAAATCAGCATGAGACAGAGACGGAGAGGAGGGTCGTTTTCAGTTCACCAACATTTCTAATCCCGAGTCTATTCTTCTGAGAGCATTTGAGCTTTGCAAAGATGGAGCGCGAGACTGCATCCTGACCGTCCTGCTGCAGTGTGCTTCAACAGACACGAACAATCACTCATCTCCCTGTCTTAGTCTTTCCTCTGCACATGGATTTCAGCGTTTTCTTATGCTTGGTCCAAAAGAGTGTTGCAGGAATGAATCATAAAACTGGGAAATAAGTTAGCCTTTTGGAACTAAGTTTGCCCATCTTGAAGTCAATGTTTTTTTGATGTGTTCTTGGATAGATACCAGAGTAAATGCCCCACTGGTGAATTTAAAAACAGCGGTTGCTAACAAGTGTCTAAATGAGACGACTAAACGTCGAACATTAGCCGCCTTTAGCTTAGCGGTGGTGACGTGAAGTCATGTGACCGTGCTGTAGTTCCTTTATAGCCCAACATTAGCCACCTTTAGCTTAGCAGTGGTGACGTGAAGTCATGTGACTGTGCTGTAGTTCCTTTTTAGCCCAACATTAGCCGCCTTTAGCTTAGCGGTGGTGACGTGAAGTCATGTGACCGTGCTGTAGTTCCTTTATAGCCCAACATTAGCCTCCTTTAGCTTAGCAGTGGTGACGTGAAGTCATGTGACCGTGCTGTAGCTCCTTTATAGCCCAACATTAGCCTCCTTTAGCTTAGCAGTGGTGACGTGAAGTCATGTGACCGTGCTGTAGTTCCTTTATAGCCCAACATTAGCCTCCTTTAGCTTAGCGGTGGTGATGTGAAGTCATGTGAAAGTGCTGTAGCTCCTTTATAGCCCAACATTAGCCTCCTTTAGCTTAGCAGTGGTGATGTGAAGTCATGTGACCGTGCTGTAGCTCCTTTATAGCCCAACATTAGCTAAAATGTGTACGTTTCATGAGCATTTGTCCGCCACAGAGATTATTTTCTGCAATAATCCAATAGAAAATTCATCCCATTGGCTTTTAATTGTCAATGCTAACTTCAGGGTTGGCCTACAAAAAGGCATCATCCTTCACCATTGTATTCCCCAACAAAAACCCAGCTGACGTTGTTCAGGTAAACCATGCAAAGTGTAGTGCTTCTGTTTTAATAAATGCACTGACATCATGCTCTGGATTCCTCTCCTTTTTTCCGTCCACATACTTGGTAATGGATTCCTTTGCTATCTTCACGCAGAGATAACAAAGCCACTGAGTGCAGACACGCTGTCGGTCTTATCACCTTTCAGAAATCCGTGTGAAAAAACTGCAAGGTGTCAGCTATGTGTTGACAGTAGCTGTTGAGGAAGTGGACATTTAAGCTCAGTGAGAAAGTGGGAAATGCACACAGACATCTGATAAAGCCTCCGTCATCACTTTGATCATGACCAGATAGCGACAAATCCCACGGAGTGAGGTGTGAAGAAACGGGTTTAACAGTTTGTAAAGTGACCCCAGAAAAAACATGTGACTCCAGTCCATGTCCGTTTGAAATTGAGATGCTATCTTTGAAATTGGTTGTCAGAAAAATATGGCAACTTCAAACTGATAGAAGAAAAAAGCAACTAAACAGGAAGGTAACAGATATGAGAAGCTATTAATAGATGCAGGTCTGACTGGTAGACACCACAAAGGACGAGGAGAAGATGGGAAAAGCAAAAAGGTGTATAATTATTCCTCTTTTGTGTATACTGTATACTGGACAGGAGTCATTTTCTGTGGTCTACAATGCAAACTCAAATAAATTAGTTTGGCCATCAATATATACCTGGTTATTAAATAATTATATTATTCAGTAATCACGATGAAATTGAAACCCTGCAAATTTCATAATCTTCACATATTTTGAGCCAGTTTGGAAATTAGGTTTGTGGACAGTTGCAGTTAAAGCCTAAGTATTGTATTTCGTGAAAGTTGCTCCATCTATAAATAAAAGTAAAATTAGATCGAAAATATTTATATAAACCCCAAAAAGTTCTGAAAATAGTTTAAAATGTCCATAAAAAAAAAAAAATACAAATATTCATAAAAACTAAATAAAATAGCCATATTTATATAATTGTAAAGTAATTCATGTTAAAATGACTTCCTAAATATAAGAATGAATTTGTTCCCAGATAATATCAAAGTACAATATCGTCTAAACACTTAAAAAAAAATGCTTGTGTCATGAAATCTCTCTTGAGCTTTTCCCACAGAAAGTCAATATCATAAAAAAATTGGCAGCATTTCATTTTCTCATTATCCATCTGAGCAGCGAGGAACAAACACAGACGAGCAGCTCAGCACCGACTCTCCGTTAAACCGCCTCTGTTGACTCCTGGTCATCTGCACCTCAGAATAAAAGCCTACACACACACACACACACACACACACACACACACACACACACACACACACACACACACACACACACACACACACACACACACCACACACACACACACACACACACACACACACACACCACACACACACACACACACACACACACACACACACACACACACACACACACACACACAGATTAACGGCGCACTCTGTCCCACCCTTTCAATTATTCACCCCGAAAAATGTTGCTGCGAGGGATTCATCTCCGTGAGAGGAGACACTGTAAAGGAACTCGGGCACTTCACTGTGGCTAAAATCCAGGAAATGTAGCCCCCTGTCTTCACAGACCACCCCACGGCGGGGGGGGGGGGGGGGACGTGTTGTCCCAGTAATGGCCCTGATGTGAATTATTTAAACAAGCCGTGGAAACACACAGGGATGGACATGAGCTGAAGAAAGCACTATAGTGAAGTGATTGGGACGCAACAGCAGCTAAATCCTGCTGTGATCGTAACAGAGAGAGAGAGACGGGGGCAGGAGTACACTCTGAGTATCAATATATATAGATGGATGGGGATAGATCAAAATAGTGTTATTGATTAAAGAGGACATATTCGGCTGATGTTCAGGTGTATATCAGTATGTAGTGTCTCTACTTTAAAGAGTCCTCGCCTGCTGATGTTCAGGTGTATATCGGTATGTAGTGTCTCTACTTTAAAGAGTCCTCGCCTGCTGATGTTCAGGTGTATATCGGTATGTAGTGTCTCTACTTTAAAGAGTCCTCTCCTGCTGATGTTCAGGTGTATATCAGTATGTAGTGTCTCTACTTTAAAGAGTCCTCTCCTGCTGATGTTCAGGTGTATATCAGTATGTAGTGTCTCTACTTTAAAGAGTCCTCTCCTGCTGATGTTCAGGTGTATATCAGTATGTAGTGTCTCTACTTTAAAGAGTCCTCTCCTGCTGATGTTCAGGTGTATATCAGTATGTAGTGTCTCTACTTTAAAGAGTCCTCTCCTGCTGATGTTCAGGTGTATATCAGTATATAGTGTCTCTACTTTAAAGAGTCCTCTCCTGCTGATGTGCAGGTGTATATCAGTATGTAGTGTCTCTACTTTAAAGAGTCCTCTCCTGCTGATGTTCAGGTGTATATCAGTATGTAGTGTCTCTACTTTAAAGAGTCCTCTCCTGCTGATGTTCAGGTGTATATCAGTATGTAGTGTCTCTACTGGAACATGTCTCCATGCTTTAATGTTCAAAAAGCTCTTTATTTCTCTCATACTGCCTGTGCTGCAGCACCTCTTTTCACCCTATGTCTGAAACCAGAGCCCAGTCTGCTCTGATTGGTTAGCTGGCCGGCTCTGTTGTGATTGGTCAACCGCTTAGAGATGTCCCGCCCCTTAGCCTATCACGTACAATGTGTTGGAGTGCTAGCCAATAGGAGTGTGAATGTTACATAGTAATGTCACAGGAAGTAAAGAAAGGACAAACTACGGGGAAGGGAAAGCCCATAAAAGCATGATGGGGCCTCTTTAAGTAAAAGAAGCAACACTGAACTTAAAATAAATACTTAAAAGTCTTGCATTCAAAATCTTAATTAAGTAAAAGTTATTTGACATTACTAAACAGAGAGGAGAAAGTCGGAAGCTGCTTTGTTTGACGGTGAAATCGTCACACAGAAAGCAGAACATGAAATACTCAGTTAAAGTACTTCAAAATTGTACTTAAGTATAGTAATCGAATAAATGTACTACATTCTCTACATTCCTTTACACACTCTGCATGTGTGTGAGAGTATCAATATAGTCAGATGGGGGTAGAGAGAGTGAAAAGAGAGTGTTATTGAGTGAGTCGGAGTAGTACACACTGCTGACAAACAGATAAATAATGGACCTCCTCCTCTATAAATAGTCCTGATGATACTGGAGCTTTCTCTCTGACCTTTCAGCGCATTATTCCCCTTGGGTGATCCCTCTGTTTTGGGTGCATTTGTGTGAATCTGCAATGCGCCTAGACATTGTTGCATGGACTCAAAGTGACCTCAGAGTTGTAACTGACTGACTGCTGCATGTACAAACCATTTATAGTCTGCTGGTTCAGACTGCTTTAGTTTGAACTGACAGGATGAAGAGTAGACCGGGCTTGAAGCATGTCAGTAAACCTGTCGTTACTTTAGCAGCAACATCACTGGTGTTTTATATATGTGACCTGCTCCCTAAAAATAAATTACATTGAACCTGAAACACATGTTTGGCTCGACTAGAAAAGAGGAAATAGGCCTACTTAGTTTTCAAATTGTATCTTGTTAGTAACCGCCGTTTTAAAATTACCGCTAAGATAAATGCGGCTAATGTTGGGCTATAAAGGAACTACAGCACGGTCACATCACTTCACGTCACCACCGCTAAGCTAAAGGCGGCTAATGTTGGGCTATAAAGGAACTACAGCACGGTCACATGACTTCACGCCACCACCGCTAATCTAAAGGAGGCTAACGTTGGGCTATAAAGGAACTACAGCACGGTCACATGACTTCACGTCACCACCGCTAAGCTAAAGGTGGCTAATGTTGGGCTATAAAGGAACTACAGCACGGTCACATGACTTCACGTCACCACCGCTAAGCTAAAGGAGGCTAACGTTGGGCTATAAAGGAACTACAGCACGGTCACATGACTTCACGTCACCACCGCTAAGCTAAAGGTGGCTAATGTTGGGCTATAAAGGAACTACAGCACGATCACATGACTTCACGTCACCACCGCTAAGCTAAAGGAGGCTAATGTTGGGCTATAAAGGAACTACAGCACGGTCACATGACTTCACATCACCACCGCTAAGCTAAAGGAGGCTAACGTTGGGCTATAAAGGAACTACAGCACGGTCACATGACTTCACATCACCACCGCTAAGCTAAAGGAGGCTAATGTTGGGCGTGATGACGTTTAGTCATCTCATTTAGACATTTGTTAGCAACCGCTGTTTTTAAATTCACCAGTGGAGTATTGACTAACGTATTATATGTCGTAGAACAAAATGACCAGCCCAGTCTCACAGCATTTCGTGTTATTAGTCACGAAATTAATTGAATCTATTGATTCGTTTTCACCAACACGATTTTCACCTTTTTTTCGTGTCACACAGAACGATTTTAAATGCAATGTATTTCTATTGGTAGTATGTTTCGTGCCTGCACCACGTCTTTTTGTCCGGTCGGGTCTTGGAAGACCAGAAGCTGTGTGGTTCATAAAAACATGTTCTTACTCAATATCTTACCCTAAGCCTAACCCTATTGCTTTTATTTTAAATTGTATAATGTCTGAGTTTTTTTGCCGTCCGCGAGGAAAAGAAATGGCTCAGAGCCTCAGAATACTGACATCTGTATTTTCATCTTTTTTTCCTCCTAATTTGTTATTATTTGGTGCAGGCACGAAACATACTACCAATATAAATACATTGCTTCTAAAATCGTTCTGTGTCAGAATACTGAAATCTGTATTTTTTTTTATCTGTTTTTCCTTCTAATTTGTTATTATTTACATTGCTTTTAAAATCGTTCTGTGTGACACGAAAAAAATGGCGAAACCGTGTTGGTGAACACGAATCAATAGATTAATTTCGTGACTATAACACGAAATGCTGTGAGACTGTGTTGAAATTACAGCTTATTTCAGGCTAACATCCACAAACACAATTAGAAAAACCACTAACTTCTAACACATTTCCACATTTTTAAGACTTATTCCTGCACCTCTCTATATATATATGCTTGCTTGAGTGCAAGACCCTAATGGAAACAGAACACAGGCAGTGAAACACACAGAGGGGAAGAAAAATGGATCAGACAGGGATGGTGACAGGAACAAAGACAAGAGGAAGCAAAGATGGGGAGCTGGTCAGGAGGGAGGCACGGAAATGTCTTGATGCACTGTCAACACACTTTCTGACGAACAGTGTGGGATAGAGAAGTCAGTTGAAAAGATTTCCTTTTTTTGGGTTTGTGGTATGAATGACTCATGTTTTTAGACACTACTGAAGTGAGGAATATGACGTTATCTTGACCAAAGGCTTCGTTAACCAACCAAATGATCTGACCTAAGACTGAGTCATAAATGATGACACCAACAATACATATATTTAAACCATAATAACATTGTCTTCTTGCAGCTGGTTTCTCTACCATTTTTTCTATCTGTTCTCAGCAGCTAGTTACTCACAGTTGGAACTTTATTACCTGCCAAGCTGTCTTTTCTTTCATGGCCTACTGGGTTTCTTGCCACAATCAAAAAAATGCACTGGAGACTTCAAATTGCTAACAGGTCATATTGTGAGATTGAGTGGCTGTCTGAAATCTGGATTGCATTTGGACCAAAGCATGCTGGGATACCAACACAGTCTTACGGCATTTTGTGTTATAGTCACGAAATTAATCTATACGATTTTCGCATTTTTTTCGTGTCACACAGAACGATTTTAAAAGCAATGTAAATAATAACAAATTAGAAGGAAAAACAGATAAAAAAAAATACAGATTTCAGTATTCTGACACAGAACGATTTTAGAAGCAATGTATTTCTGGTAGTATGTTTCGTGCCTGCACCAAATAATAACAAATTAGAAGGACATTTTTTTTTTAAATACAGATGTCAGTATTCTGAGGCTCTGAGCCATTTCGTTTCCTCACGGACGGCAAGAAAAGTCCGACATTATACAATTTAAAATAAAAGGGATAGGGTTAGGCTTAGGGTAAGATATTGAGTAAGAACATGTTTTTATGAACCACACAGCTTCTGGTCTTCCAAGACCCGACCGGACAAAAAGACGTGGTGCAGGCACGAAACATACTACCAATAGAAATACATTGCTTTTAAAATCGTTCTGTGTGACACGAAAAAAAGGGGAAAATCGTGTTGGTGAACACGAATCAATAGATTAAATTAATTTCGTGACTATAATACGAAATGCCGTGAGACTGGGTTTGGGGATACAAGGGTCCAGATGTATTGGTTGTCAGAGATTAGTAATGGTGAAGAGTATGGATCACGGTCAATAATGGATTTGCGGAATTACACTTGCAGATGATCAACACCACTCTCATGTCTGTGTGTACTGGTACATGTGTTTCTGATACAACAAGCTGTTAGCTTAGCTTAGCACAAAGATGGAATAAAGCTCAATTATTAAAGCCTTCAGTTACTTTTGATTATTCGAATTAAAGCAACTGTAAAAATGTGAGGTTGACAAGTAAACAGAGGAGAAATGAGGAGTTGTTTCCCCTCCCATTGCCTGACTTTGTGCTAAGCTAATTCGAGTGATTGCTAGCCGTAACTTCAGCAACTTGAATAAAAGTGTATCTCTCAATTCTGGAAACTATTCCTTTAGTAGATATCAGCCAAATATCTTGATCTACATTAAATACAGCTTTGTCTCAGAAACGTTTTAGTTGCTACGATATGTAATCGGGTATCATCTTTTAACATTACCCAAATTGTACAAGTTGAATACAAGAAACAATCAGACCATGATAGCATTAACATGACACTTTTGTTTTAGTGAAGAAGCGTTTTGTTACATATCAATAATGTATAACCCGATTTTAGCCTGATAGTTAAAGGTTAGCATCATAAGGGCTCCCTCAACAGAACAAGGTGGGATTTTTCCATTGTATTTTGGATTATTGTCAGAAAATGATGATCCTACTCAACGTTTTGTCGCCACATAATAACACCAAGATGATTTTTTAAGTACGAAGCTAACTCTTCAGCTTGTGTTATCCACATACCTGACTAACAACCAAAAACACATTCAGAAAACCATTGACTTCCAGACCAGGGGAAAGGAAGCGGTAAAATGCTGACTCATTTCGGGGTTATTTACTCCACACACAGATGAGAATAAAAACAAATCACATCAATCAACAGAGACACACAGGAGCCTCTTTAACCTGCTACAGAGGCAGAGTCTTAAAGTCCATCACAAACCAAATGAAATACGCTAAAAAAACTGAGACTAAAAATGTATATCATTGTAGAAATACAAACTTTTTCATTGGTATTTAATGGAACCTCTGTTTCTCAACTGGCATTTGCTGAGTGATAATTATTGTTTTTTTAAAAATCCATTAATCTTCACAGACAGATTCAATTTAACTCGAGATAACACATTAAAAGTGGACTGGGCGTGACTGATACTGATAGGCGTCCTTGGTTAAATAATTTCTATCAACGACTGTTTAAATAATTCCCGTCAGCCGGGTTTCAGGCAATTGAATCTCTGGAAAGCCTCCGCTCAGAAAATGTGAATCACTTAATTTGTTTTGGGTCGGTGCCGTCTGCCAATCAGGCCCAGCAGGGTGCGGAGTAATTATCGTGTGAGGGCATTTCTCTATATTAAATAACAAATCAGTCTGGTTTAACTATATTTCTCTGCAAAACAAGACGCTTTGTTCTTCTCCTCAGGCAAAGCACGTTTGAAGACAAATCCACGAGTTCAAACAATGACTTTTCAAAAGCTTTGTGCCGTTATTTAAACTTTTAACGGTCGAATATTTAACTTGTGAAGCATTTAAACCCATGTAGCCTCTCTGAGAAAGAACATCCCACAAAGCAAATGGTCAATTTAATTCCTTTTATTTCAAGTCTGCTCACAAAGTGTTTTTTTTGGCGAGGCTCCCTGCAGAGTGCAGTAAATAGAAAGGTCCTCCGACTGCTCCAGACAAAACAATGCATCAAAACTGGGATAAAGAACAGTTTTTTAAAGAAATAGTTGCAGCTTAATTGTGTCTGTGCCACAGTGAGCAACCAGAAGTCAACAAAAACAACTTTTTGCCCCTTTTCCCCTGTTCTAGCGCCGTGCTAGAGCTTTTCTGGTTCGGAACCGGTTCTTCGGTTCAGCTCCCGCTCTGTTCACACCGCTCAGAGCCCGACTGGTGCTGGGTCATTGCATCATCGTTCGCGTCATGACATAACCGTTTGCGTGCCTGCTTCATAAAGCCAAACCGCGAGGAAACCCCTCACATCGACAACAACAACAATGACCGATTGTATTGAAGCGCTACTCGTTGTGGTTTTGCTCTGTCGAAACTAAATGGAAGAAATGGGACGACTTTACTACCAACTTTACAGTCGTTACATGCTACATTCAAAAGTTCTTACACAGTTACACAGTGGGGCCAAAATAAAAAAATCGGTACTAGTCGAGTGCCGGACTGGTTCAATGTTTATTGCAAAACGTATTGAAATGAACTTATTGCACATATTAAACCTGGAACTAACAAAGCTTAAAGTGGACCTATCATGCTATATTTGAATAATATAGTGTAGGACCATACCTATATAAGGCATATTTATACTTTTTTTTTTTCAAAATACCAAACAGATCATGCATTTTAGCCATGCCTCATTTCGCTCAATTTGCACTTTTTTAGCTCTGTTTTTGCAAGGGCAGATTCAGTGAGAACAGCACCACCTACAGGCCTGGCATATGTACTACAGCGTCTCCAGCGCTATCGAACGGCAATGGCCGTGGCTGTCTCCTCCTGATTGGTGGAGTTGGCCCAATAGCCGTAGCGCCACCGTCCTGACGTCAGGACAGTGTTCAAATCTGGATCAGTTTTTATCAGATCCGTTGCAGCCCCTTTTTTAGAGATTTGGGTATGGAGGAAAATAGAGAGGGTTGTGTTTTCTGACACTTGGTGAGTTCCCTGGAACACCGGGGACACATATTCATGTATAAAAGATGTACAAAAGTGCATTTTGCATGATAGGTCCCCTTTAAATGATTGCCTATAAAAACAACATTACACAGGGTTAGGCTTTTTGTTGTTGTTGGAGGTTGATCCCGCCCCTGCCCCTGCCCCCGCCTCCGACGTAAGCGTGACGTAAGCGGTGCTTGCTTTCTAGACCGACAACTTTTTGGTGCTTGAAACGAACCGGATTCCGGAGCTTAGAGGCGGCTCCGCTGCGGTGTGAACAGGAAAAACCGGTGCTTTTCAGGATCCAGCTACGAACCGGCCCTGGAACCGCGTTGGTGTGAAAGGGGCATGAGTTTCAGGAAGCTACCTCAAATCTTACTTTTATGCTAGACAGAGGGATATGGATTCATTGGAATACCCAAGTTAAGTTTATTTAGGCATTGTACTTCATATACACAATGCTGCAACGTATGGGTCTGAAAAAGGGCTTTTTAATTTCAAGCAGGATTCTTTTTCTTATTTTTCGATAATTTTCTTGTACTTTAAATATTTTCTTACACCACCTTATGTATTTTTCTTTTAGATCTGAAGTATATTGAACGTTGCACTGTTGGAGGAGCATGGGACTTAAAAGCTTAATGTTGAAACTACCGTGTAGCTTTTGTGCATATAAAAAATACAACCTTTGAAACTCAGCTTATTGCAAAAAGAACTCAGATTGTATAGAAATCTAAGAAAAAATGACCCTACTTCTCCATAGATTTATCACGCAAGCAGAGTTTTCTTAATGAGTTTTTGGTGTCAATCTTTACTAACAAGTCCTATTGAATACAGAATAAAGGTTATTATGTAAATAATTACAAAGAGTCAAATAGGTGATTAAGCAGGGTATACTTTAGGGCGTACCACAGTGCTGCATTTGGGTATTGTCTGTGTTTTGAAATTAAACTTTTGGATCCTTAAAACCAAGATTGCGTCAACCAAAAGGCCAAACTTGGTCTGCAAAACACTAGTCCTCAAACGAATGGATGACGTCAAAATGATTACGTCCACTTCTTACAGTCTATGGTCAACACACAGACAATTCTAAGGGCTTTTAGCCAAAGAACGCTGATCTGGGTCGGAGGTTAAAGAGGACCTCAAACACAAAGTGGACATATTCAGACCCTCCCCTCGCTGCTTATCCAGCTGGCTGGCTCCGAGCCACAGGAAACCATTTCAGCTTGTCAGGGCAGCTACAATCAAAGGCAGAGCGCAGAGGACACACACACACACACCACACACACACACACACACCACACACACACACACACACACCCACACACACACACACACACACACACAACACACACACACACACACACACACACACACACACACACACACACACACACACACACACACACACACACACACACACACACACACACACACACACACACACACACACACACACACACACACACACACAGCACCATTCGCATCCAGCCCTGACCACACGCTGAGAGTTGCATGTATGGGGCATGTACTGCTAAAGGAGTGAAAATAAATGTCTGAAACTTCGGTACAGCGTCTGGTTCACTGTCTGGATTTGTGTCTAATTTAAGTGCACAACCACCCACATAGTACAAATCAAATCTCCAGACGGGGAGAGAAGGAGAGCAGAGCTGATAAACAAGGCGCAGTGTGATTGTTGTGCTGCTAATGCGTAGGAGGACGAGGAGGAGGCTTATCAATCTCTGTCAAGTAATGAGTGGCAGCTCTGAGAGCTAGCCAACTCCCTGACTGAGTGAGCAGCTGTGACTCCTACATAAAGTAATAAAGATACAACCACACCAGCTTGTTATCTGACAGCTATCATTGGGGGATAGCTCTGAAGAGGTTCATGCTAACTGAACAAGCTAACAGCCGCTCAATCTCTGCAGGCCAGTAGCAACAAGTCAGAATTCTTGTTGGATGCAAGGGGATCAAATACTTATTTCCTACTGTTAAATGCAAATCCATTTTTATCTTTTATATAATGTCAATTTCTGGATTTTCTTTTTGATATTCTTACTCTCACTGTTCAAATAAACCTACCATTAAAATTATAGACTGTTAATTTCTTTGTAAGTGGGCAAACTTACAAAATCTGCAAGGGATCAAATACTTATTTCCTCCACTTTATATTTAGTGTTTGGATGACATAAGTGTGTACTAAGGCAACCTTTAGCAAAATGCCATATGACTATCCGGGAAGGTGCACTCATAACAGACTAAAAACACTCAATAACCGCCATCTTGGCTACATAACGGAAGTGGCGCGATTTACAAATACAGGTTATAGGACTACATGGGTTTTTCTTCACTATTTAATAAAACATCACACTAAAAGCTACTGTTGGCAAAAGAGGCAACTGTTCATTGTATTGGGTTAATAGAAAAGGGTTAATAGAAAAGTCTGTAATGATACAACCTGGAAAGATAATGTTGCTAGCTACAGTACAGTAGCTAACTAGCTAACAGTGGCTATCGTCATTATTGGCGCAGGCACAGCAGCCGAGTGCGATTTGATACAAACTTCATGGTTGCAATTCAAACACTCACAAAGTGTTTACAGTGTATGGGGAAATGTTGAATTTAGAAACAGCATGACAGTGAAGAACATGTTATGCTAACTTGGAGACAAGCAGTACTGTTCAATAACATTAGCCGCTAGCTAGTAACGATCCATTGCTCTAGAAATAATTACAGACTGTTAGCTTGCTAGCAGTCGTTGTTACTTCTGGTGATGGCACAGCAGACATGTACGATATATTACTTCACGGTCGAAATTCACACAGTAAGCAAGTATTAAGTGTACAACATGGAAGTGTACTAAGGAAAGTAGGGCTGTGCGATTATGGCAAAAATCATAATCACGATTATTTGGGTCAATAATTGATATCACGATTATTAAATACGATTATTCATTGACTTGAAAAAATCCATTTATTGAACTTTAAAACAAATACAAATAATAATTTGAACAGTATCTTTTTAACTGTTGATTACCCTGAACGTATAATTCAACTGAAAAACCAATACAAAAATAAATGATACATTTAAATAAATAATATCAAAATAATAAATACCAATAAACAAGATCAACAAATATTTTGGAGCGCACTTCCCCAAGCTACTAAACATATATAAATATGATAAATACAAATAAATGAGACCAAAATGAATTAGATCAAATATGTTGCAGTGTCACAACCTAGCAAAGCTAAATAATTAATCGATTATGTTGTTTTTGTAATTGTGGCAGGCCAAAATCGTAATTGCGATTAAAATACGATTAATTGCACAGCCCTAAAGGAAAGTATTCAATTCAGAAACAGCATGAGAGGGGAGAACATGTTATGCTAATGTGTGAGCAAGCTTTCATTCAAAGTGTACGACATGCAGTGTACTAAGGCAGTGGTTCTCAACTGGTGGGTTGCGACCCAAAAGTGGGTCGCGGACCCGTTTCGAGTGGGGTCGCAGATGTGTGAGTGAAGACATTTTTTGTTTTTATAATTATTGCTTTTTTAAAATCAGAATCAAGATTGTTGCCTGGCTAGCAGCAGAATCAGCCTGTTTGCAACAGGGCTGCAAAAGAGGGAGGGGTATGATGAATGGCTACAATGGGTGATCTGTTAGGTATTTTAAGCAAAAAACTTCACAGACATGTTTTGTATAGGTATGGCCCTACAATATATCTTTCCAATATAGCATAATAGGTCCACTTTAAAGTAGAGCCTTTTTATGTTATACAGTTCAGCTTTGATTCCATCATCTCATTATACATTCTATTCTTTAGTTCTCGTCCTTCATTTGGTTTAAATCCAATTAAAAAGGTGGTAAATGAAGAGGGACTCCCTTAAAGGTAGGGTAGGTAAGTTTGAGAAACCGGCTCGAGATACACTTTTTGTTATATTCCATGGAATGCTCTTAACATCCCGATAGCAATGAATATCTTAAGTGCTTTGACAAAAAATCCATAAAGAAATGTCATCTGTGGAAGCCGTAGTACTGTAAAAAGCACGACCAATCATTTTAGCCGGCCCGGCTAAAATAACTGGATGGCCTACCTGCCTGTCAGCCTTCCATCTGTGCACAAACTTATCTCGTGCCCTCATTGGTCATGTGCGCGTTCGTGTGTGTTGGAGGAGGGGCTCTATAAGGAAGTGGCAGATTTTCTCCGGTTGTGTATTTTCAAATTCTAGCGATCTCGAGCCGGTTTCTCAAACTTACCTACCCTACCTTTAACTGGTAATGTGGGCCTGAATGCGTCATCAGTCCAGTCTGAGCAATTGCTGTTATGTAATTGGATCAACATTAGACACAGCCAACAAACTATATTTCTATTGTCTGAGATTAATTAACCTAATTTATGTTTGATAGATACAGACCTTGTTGTTGATAGTTTACTTTTCTAACCCCAGTGTGCTAGATCTGTCATCGATGTTCAGCATCATCTAGTTTTACTCCTCCAGTAAAGCCTAAAAGTTTTATAAGACTCAGAGCAGCCCGGACGCATTATCCTGTTGTTAATGTTTATATTATTCATTGCTCAAATACTTAAATTGCATGGACTTTGCGGTGATTACGGGCAACACGGGTATTTCAAAACCAATTTTCTGAACCCATTTGAACACCTAAGATAATCCTACTTTTAAAACACAGCCTAATTTTCTTCTGACTAAGTAATGCAGGTGAGACTTCCAGTCAGTCGTGTAAACAAAGCCGAGGCAGAAACTTTCCCATGCATTTTTCATGATACCAACAAATTAAGTGCAGTTCATTGCGGGGCTACATTTGGTATTGGTTACACTTAGTCTTTTATCTACTATTTTTTCCGGCGTCACCCGAATTGACTTGTTATCCAAGCTGTGTGTTCACGGTTAATTTCTCTCTCTGTTTCCCCATCTCTCCGGCTGTCAGTACTGCTTTATGTTTGCCCTCCCATCGCCACCCTGTTGCAGAGAATCTCTCTCTTCTCTCTCTCTCTCTCTCTCTCCTCTCTCCTCATCTCTCCTCACCTCTCTCTCGTCTCTCTCTCTCTCCTCTCCTCTCTCTCTCTCTCTCTCTCTCTCTCTCTCTCTCTCTCTCTCTCTCTCTCAGTTCACAACAAGTGTCTCTTTCTTCCTGCAGCTCACAAAGAGCCACATTCATACAACAGAGAGGGAGAGAGAGAGAGCTTCACACTGTGTTTCCTGAGCGATAAACAATCAACAAACCAAGAGAGAATGTGGTCACATAAGTCAAAGCCCTGGGGAGTCGAGGTAAATGTTACCCTGTGTGTGATGTATGTGGTGGAGGAAGTACTCAACACTCTTTTACAAGTACAAGAGTTGCATGCTAAATCTTACTTATGTAAAAGTACAAAAGTATTGGCATCAAAATATACTTATGCACCCAAAATAAAAGTACTCTTTACAGAATAATACGTTATATTTAGGGTTTGACCACTGACAAAGTCTGAGCAAAAGGACCTATTATTATACAATATTATTATTATTATGAATAACAGATATATTTATTTTACAAAACTTTATTGAATTTTTGAGGGACTGCAAAAGTAGATTTTATTTTTGTTTTGAGCAACCTACAACATAGCTTGTGAGTTTGCTCAAGGTATATCTAAATTATAATCTAATCTAATGATATACTGCTAGGTAGCTTGTGGTTTTACTCCAGGTATATCAACATGAATGAGTTTATAATAGTTCATATCAGTCATCTGGATTTGCAAACTAAACTAACTAACTAAAAGGGTATTCAATAAATGCAGTCAAAAGTACAATATTTACTTCTGAATTGTCGTGGAGTATAAGTTTTGCAAATGAAAATAAAGCCTTGAATCTTGAATTGTGAAAAAGGTATAAGCACCTCAAAATTGTACAGTACTTGAGTACATTTACTTTATTACTTCCACCACTGTTGTACACAAACAGCACATGCTGAGAAACATAAGAAAGGTCCAGCGGCTCTGAGTCGTCAGCAGGAGAAGACGGAGACTCCCCGTCTATGAATGGAGACGTGAGAGGACTTTAAACGGGTCCGAGTCCTCGCTGTGACCCCGGATAACTCTGAAAGCACCACAGCTCCAGCAGAGGATTAACACAGAGGTGAACCAACCAACAAACAAACAAACACAGACTGGAATGATCCTGCAGGAGTTGTGAAATGTTTCTGGTATTTAGACTTAGACCTGGGAGAATCTGTAGAAGTCAGTGATAATGTCCAATGAAAATAGTTTATCTTAAGCCGCAGCAGACTGGCTTACATTTAGGCTTTGTTTACACATATTTGAATAAGGGCTGTCAGTGTTAAGGCGTAAATGCTTGCAATCAATCTGGAAACCCGAAGAGTTTTGGAGTAGTTTCTTAAAGTTGCAAAAGGAGTGGGAGATAGTGGACACGGTCAGCACTGAGGGAATAGTAATTAACATTATAATAATCATACAGGGGGGAATCACAGTACGATACTACTATACAAGTATATGTCGTCTTGTGTGTAGCAAGCATTTTACAGAGGGGAATCGCATGAATACTGAAGCTCGACATCAAAGTGGCTTGTCGATACTTGAGACATTTCAGCCGTCAGTCCGCCTACTTTTCAATAACATATACATCTATATACCTTGATGAGGTCAGTCTTTATATAGCCTTCCTATCAATTGTTTAAGCTCAAAAACAAATAGATATTATTTGACCATCATTTCTGCCATTTGTCTAGGCACCAATTGTCTCTGGTTGAAAACATATATGTAGACACTCGCCCTTCCTCTGCCCTCGACGAGCCCCTCGCTGCCCCTCACAAAGCCTCTTTTGTAGGATAACAGATAGCAGACCGCATACCACAGCTTTACTGTACACTCTTACATAGGTACACTATATGAGAGCAACTGAAGACATGAAGCCAGTGGCGTTCTAGACCAATATTACAAGGGAAGGGGGGGTGGGGGAGTTATTTAATAAGAGAAGGACATTTACCAGGGATAAAGAAAACACATAACATAGTTTGTTTTAGTGTGTGTGGGAGAGAAACTCCTGTGGGATGCTTTTGGTAGTGTGTTCTACAGGTTTTGATGTATGGTCGGCAAAGGCTAAAATCTTCCCCCCTTGAACTCCACATGGATGAAGCAGAGAATAAGGCACACTATGATTCACGGTGAGACAGAATTACTGGAATATTTCCCCTCCACGTTCCTGATACTGAGTCCTATCTGTCCGCATGTTTCCTCACTGATAAAACCTGGCTGTGTGCAAAGAGCTGATGGCGGCGGGCCTGGACAAACATAAGAGACGAACGTCACAGGAGATGTTCTGCTCTGGACACAGGCCATGCTCTCATCCTCCGCTCCATGTATTCATATGCAGAATATTCCATTACAGCACCCTATTGTTTGGAAATGAGCCCTAATTAAAAACGTCAGAGGTTGTTACAGTCCAACAAAATGGCACAAAGATTAACACGGGATTTTACACAGGAGGCTAATGCTGCGGTTTAATGAAAAGCTGTAGGTAGGAATGATCTGTTATGTCAAGAGGAAGCTCTCGTTGACTATGAATAAACATATGAACAAACCTTAAATTGGTGTAGTTTCATAACATTTCTTAAACTGAGAAGTTGTGTTAGTCAGTGGTTTCCTTAAATAAGAAAATATATATTTTATCCGGGTTTTGTGCAAATCATTGTTGTCGCTCGTTAAATCTAGCTCAATTTAGGGAAAAGAACATTCTTATAATAAAAAATAAGATTTATTTTGTTAGAATAAGATTACTTTTCTAAAGCACAGCATGCTTAACAAGATTTATTGACCTTTTAAACAAAAATATCTGACTTTTTTCACCATAAACAAGGTTTTTTTTACTTTCTTGAAATAACTTTTATCCAGTACAGCGACTGACACCTCCATCTTTTTACGGAAGAGTTAATAAGAAAGCAAACTTTCACAAAGATGACAGACTTTGAGAAACTGCTTGTTACTGGCAATCTTATTTTGGGATATAACCCATTGCAAGGAATAGTGGAACAAAGACAGATGATTTCATTTAGAGTTTTGCTCTGCATTTCCTTGCTGCAGCCAATGCATGTAACTGATGGTCAACCTTATAATTCTTTCTACTTTCTCCAGAAAAATAATTATTTTGAGGGGTGTTTTTGAAAATATAAACCATGCATTTGCCACCATGCTACAAAGAGATCAAGTGCATGTCAGAATATACAGTAAGATGAAGCTACATCATGAAGTGCAAACATATAGTCACCAAAGCAGACTATCAAAGCCTTAGTAGCGCTGACACCCTCATATAGCAGGACCTGGGGTTAAGTCCATTTTTTTCTTTTAAAGGTTTATGTCCTCACACCTCAGCGGCGCTTGGGGTGTTAACAAGGTGCAGCGACCTTTTCCTCAGGGTGCCGCAGACTCATCATGGAAGACCTTATCAGCAGCTTTACAGTCCTAACCCTTCATGTCCCTCAGCAGATTCATTGAGACTTTCCAGACCCCCCAACGTCACAACTCACTCAATCTGAACTAAAGGGCAACTCCGCCTGCTCACAAGCACATTTTAAGCTAAAGGGATAAGAGTATTCTGTAAGTATGAATAA